>NC_053425.1:97862834-98210334 GCF_007990345.1 Gossypium hirsutum
TTTCCTCATGTCTCCAGATGCATTTTATTGATTGTATCCAGAGAAACCATCCATGAAAGAAAACAATGAATAGCCGCCGTTATCTACAAAGTATCAATGGAGCAGTGAAAGTATCCTTTGGACTAGCCTTGTTCAAATCCCTATAATCCACACACATCGTACTTTCCATCTTTTTGGGAACGGGGACGATGTTGGCTACCCAATCCGAATACTTGACCTCTTGTAAGAAACCAGCGTCGAATTGTCTTTGACTTCTTCTCTTATTTTCAACACAATGTCAGGTCTCATTCTCCTGAGCTTCTGTTGAACGGGTTTACAATCCTCCTTTATGGGCAGACGATGCACCACAATGTTAGTACTTAGCCCAGGCATATTTGGTATGACCACGCGAAAACATCCTTGAATTCTCGGAGCAAATTAATGAGGTCTTGCCTTGTCTTTGCGGTGATTTCAGTTCCAATCTTCACCTCCTTCCCATCCTCTAGGCTCACTATTTCTAATGCTTCCCTATGAGGTAGGATATGCTTATCCTCTTGTTCCACCATTCTTAACAAGTCCGGAGATCATCATATCTTCGTCATTTTCAAAGTCGCAGGATTCTCTAAACACACTTCTTGCTCAAATAGGCTCCGCGTTTGAGGCAGCGTCACTCATGTCATTGATATCTGAAGACCTATGAGGCATATCAAAGAATATACCAGGAATATAAATTTATGATATGTTTGTGCAAAAGAATTACAATGAAAGAATATTTGTAAACAATCAACAAATGAAAATATAAAGGAAAAAAATGACTGGTTGAGATGAACGTAGATACGTATTTCATTAAAATAATGATATTTAGGCCAATGCCTATTTCACAAGATTTCATATGTTTCTAGGCCAACAAACAACAGGAATGTTTTGAGCATTACTCTGAATAAGCCCTAAAGACTACAGGGATTTCTCAGCAGTCCAATTGTTTAGCTCGCTTCCAGCTCATAAGGCAGATCTCCAACAAGCCCTCCTTTCGTGCTTCTTGCGTTGGTATAACATTTTCAACATTCCTCCATGGCTATCGGACTCCAATTCAGAATGGATAAATCCTCCGACACAAAGATGCAATATTGGGGAAGGTTAAGGCTCACACTTAGCTTCATGTCATTCAACCGCCTTCTTCTTTTTCTTCTCTATTTTTCTTCTTCTGCTTCATGTCTGGCTTGTACCCTAACAAATCTATCAAACTTTTCCTTCGGATTGGTGCTCATCCTTCCTGAAGATATTTTCCCAATCTTTCCCGGGTAAGGCTCCTCTTCCTACCATCAATCGCAATCCCATCTCAGTGGTCCTGGATATTTTCGGTACTGGAATTCTATTTCCCTCCGCAATAAACGTCGCGTTCACAAATTCTAAGACCGAAATGAACATTCTAGTGCCTCATCGTTGATGTCCACATAAGGTGCATCGCTAGTCATCATTGCGATAATATCCTCCTCTGCATCTATTGTTACCAACTGATCCTCCGATACCAACTTCACCTTCTGATGTAATGATGAAGGTACTGCCCTGCTGAGTGTATCCACGGTCTCCCCAATAGACAGTTGTAGGAGGGTTTAATATCCATTACCAAGAAATCCACCTCATAAGTGACTGGGCCAATCCTTAATGGTACCTCAATTCTCCCCATAACCTCCTTTTTTGTTCCATCAAATGCCCTTACTATGCTCTGGCATGCTTTCATGTGCGAACTGTCTATTGGTAATCGACTAAGAGTGGACAAAGGCAATACATTTAGTGCAGATCTATTATCAACCAAGGCCCCCGGGAGTGTGTACCCTTTGCATCGGACAGTAACATGTAGGGCCTTAGTAGAACCTCTTCCTCCGGATGGTATTTCATCATCACTGAAGAAGATAAAATTGTCAGCACCAATATTGTTGATCAGCCGATCCAGCTTGTTTACCGAAATATCGTCAGCCACATATGTTTCGTTTAGCACCTTTAAGAGTGCATTCCGATGTACTTCTGAGTTTAAGAGTAAAGCTAATACCGAAATGCGGGCTGGCTGTTTGTGCAGTTGCTCCACAACACTGTATTCGCTGTGTTTCAAAACTTCAAAAACTCCTTTGCCTCCTCTTCTTTTATTGGTTCATTTACCAATGGCTCAACTTCTACTGCCTTCCCTTTCCTCTGTTCTTTCTTCCAATTCTCTTCCCTGGACGACTCTGCTTGAGCGTCATATCTTTTTCCATTGCGCGTGTAAGAACCGTTTCCTGATTTCTTTCTGCTTCTTTTCCCAAAACGGTCACATTACACCCGTAATTCCACGGCACCATTTTGTTATCCCTATAAGAAAAATTTGATGGTTTCTGGATTACAATTTTCGGTGTTACCTGAGCCCTAACCTCATTACCCTTAGGGCGTGAGATAATGACCACAGGATGATTTGGAGCCTTTGTTCCCAACTCTGTCGCGCATATGCTCCTCATTTCTTTCACATCTTCATAAAACCTCATCTCCTTGTTATCCATCATGCTTTGAACCAAGGCCTTAAATCCTTCACATTCTTGGATTTCATGCCCTGTTTCATGGTGAAATTCACAATAATTTCCCATCTCATGCCCTTTCTCAGAATCTGAAATAACCAACCCTCTTTTCGCCATTTCTTTCCAGACCCGTTTCAATGGAGTTTTTACTTCAGCAATGTCAGTCTTGACTTCTTCTCCCGTACCTTCGCTAACCATATTCACCCCTTTATCTGCGTGATTAGGTAACGGATTCTTTGCGTTAGGTGAGTCGTCAAGTTTGACGACACCCAAATTGATAAGTCCTTCTACTACCTTCTTGAAGGCAGTACAATTTTCTATCGAGTGCCCAGAAATTCCCGCATGATAATCACATTGCGCATTCACATCATACCATTTTGGATACGGGGGTTGTAGAGGACTCAAGTAACGAGGAGCAACAACATGTGCATCGAATAAAGTCTGATACAACTCCTTGTATGACATCGGGATTGGCGTGAATTGGGGCTTTTCAGTAGTTTGCCTAGCTCCTGACTCTTGTCTTGATGATCCCTGTTGATTAGCAACCACTTTCTTTGGTTGATTCACGGTAATTGACCTACCATAAGCATTCACATTATTCACTTCATTTTCTCTTTTCCTCGGGGGTGCCCTCCTATTATTTTCTCCTCCATCTATTTTTCCACTTTTAATGGCATGCTCAATCATTTCACCATTCATGATTATATCTGAGAAATTTCTTGAGGCGCTTCCAACATGTGAGTGATGAACGGGGCTTTCAAAGTATTAATAAAAAGCGTCGTCATCTCTTTTTCCAAAGCGGTGGTTGCACCTGAACCGCCACCTCTCGCCACCTCTGCGCATATTGTCTGAAGCTTTCGTTCAATTTCTTCTCTAAATTTTGCAGAGTTATCCTGTCAGGCATCATTTCTGAGACATGATTGTATTGTCTCAAGAAAGCCTGTGCTAAATCCCTCCAAGTAGCGATTTTAGCTCGGCTCAGCTGATTGTACCACTTTGACGCCGCTCCTGTAAGACTTTCTTGAAAGCAATGTATTAATAATTGATCATTATTAATATGCCCCGTCATTCTTCTACAAAACATAGTAATATGGGATCCTGGGCAACTAGTCCCGTTGTATTTCTCGAATTCCGGCATCTTAATTTGTAAGGGAGCACCAAGTCCGGAACCAAGCTCAGATCCTTTGCATCTGTTCCATAACTTTCGATGCTTTCTATTGCCCTAAACTTCTCTTCTATCCATTTCCATTTCTCCTCAAATTGTTTCGGAAATTCCTCCTTCGCCTTGTCCTTTTCAACCATCTCGTCTAGATCTGGGACCGCAATATTATTCGGGCTATCACCGGGATTAAAGCCCGCTCCGGGTTGAAAATTCATTGGGATTGAAGCATCGCCTTGAAACTGCTGGGGTCTAACCGACACAGAGGGTCTCCGCGAATGCAGCTCGGTCTGTACTTGCGCATGTGGAGGCGTGAAACCTGGAGGATAAAGTGGTTCACCATTGTTTTCTTCTTCACTAACAATCACAGGACCTTTACCCTTATCTACTCCCTTCAATAATTGCGTCATCTTAGCCACCAGATCATTTTGGGACTCCTCCATCTTTTGCACCATGTCACGCTGAATCTTTTCTATCTGCTCTTTCATTTGCGCCTGCAACTGGTCTTGCATTTCTTTTTGAAGTCGCTCTAGCTTCTCCAACCTTTGGTCCATAATTTTTGCCTTAGCTCGGGTGCCGTAACTTTGTTGGTTTTCCAGGTTAACTGAAATGATTTTATTCAATTAGGTTTTTTTAATAGTCATTAATGCATATGATGTGATGCAATGCATGAAAAGAATGCAAAGAAAAAGAGGCACTGATTCTCATTCAACTTCATTAGAAAACTTTACTAGATAAAGAGCTTCTTTACATAAATAGACTACATATACGGCTTTGCCCTCACACTCAAAGCCTTAACCTTTCTAAGAAGCCAAGCTAATTCTCGGCCCCTGTCCGACTCTGACTCATACTTCAAACTTAATAGATCAGCCTGAACCGCTAGAGTCTGCAGATGATCAGCTACTTCGCGCACTTGAGCCACCGCCTCTCCCATAATATAATCTCTTTCTCTAATCTGCTCTTGAGACCGACGGAATTGTCTTTGCCACTGCTCATTATTTTCTTCCAGAAGCTCTATCCGGATTTCACTATTCTGCAATGCATTTTCTAGCTCTCCTATTTGTCCTTTTAAGTCTTCAATTTTGTCTAAGCTCGCCCTTAATTCAACCGTAGCATTACGATTACAGTACTGGTGAAGCGATCTTTCTAATTCAGTTATCCGGACCTTCAACTCCGTCTTCTCATCTTGGCAAACTAGTAGACTCTTTCCCAAGGCGACTTCTCGAGCCCGAGTATCCTGAAATTTCTTTTCCCATTGATTAGCTCTCGTCTTTTCCTCCTGAATTTCTTGTCGCCATTGTTCTGGCGTTTTACCCAAGCCAGCAGTTCTTACCGACCTGTGCAACTTCTTGTAATCTGTCTTCAGGCTGTCTAAATCTTCTTCTGCTTTGTTCTTTCCTTTTCTCAATTTATCGGCCTCTAATCTTTGAATGTCCACATCCAGTCCTAACTGCATTTTTCTTCCTCTAGTTGTTCTATCTTCTTCCCCAATTCTAAACTCCTTTTTTCAAATTCTTGTTTGATGATTTCCATCTCAGAAGGCAAAACTTGTAAGCGTTCCTCTAAAGATCGAGCAGTTTCTGAATTTGACGCCGGGATGTTGTCGTTGATCCTTTGATCACGCCACTGACCATACTCGGGGGTAATTGTCGGACCCACGGCTAAGATCTTCATTCGACGAGTCTGGTTCCAGGCACTAGATATTTCTCGAACCTTCTTCTTGTAATTGTCCTCCCTATAGGAAAAATCACTATAAGCCAACCCCTGCGTTGCTGGTATGAATTGTCGTGATCTATACTGTCTTGATACGAGTAGAGGAGCATATCCGATAGCTCCCCATATCCCGAGCAGCGGAACCCAGTCAAAATCTCCACATCGGTACAATATCTCATCAGGAATTAACCAAGGAGCCCTCCATTCAATATCTTCATCCTGGAGATTCTGGAGTATCTCTATCCATTTTCCTTCTGAAATATCATCCCGTCTTGGCGTGGCCACCAATTCTCCTAGAGGGGAGTAGTTATCAGAGAATACCCGATAGGAGACCTTTTCGACCTTCCAGAAGTGGCTATGGAACCATGCCAATAAGAGCTGCGCGCATCCAATAAACCTTCCCTCCCCTGCTTTTCGACACGCATTCAGGGATCTAAAAGTTTCAGCGAGTATTGCCGGAACCGGTGTCACCCCTTTACTAAGCCGATCAAACAAATCAGATACAGCCTCGTCTATGTGTCCTAAAGCTTTGGGGAAAACCACTAGTCCATAGATACCTAAAGCGAAGACATCGACCCTTTTCTTTAAGTCAGGATGTACAAGCACCAAATCTCGCAAACTTTTCCAAGGAACACATTTACTGTCGCCTTTCTGTTGGATCCGGGCAGCGACCCACTGCTCGCTCATCCCAGTGATGTTTATTAATTTCTTTAACAACGGAGAGACACAAGCAGCTCTCGAATAAGCCTTGTCGACTTGAATCTTTGGGCACCGAAGCAAGGTCGTATACTCCTCCACAGTAGGCGTCAAATCTACCTTCCCAAAAGTGAAACAACTGTAGGCAGGATTCCAAAACTGAGCAAGGGCTCGGAATAAATACTTGTCCACTTTGACACTAAGCAGATAAGGTAGGTCACCGTAATTACAATAGAACAGCTGCTTGGCCTCGACATCCCATTGATCCCAGACTTCTTTCATTTCTCGAAGGTCATTCTGGATTACACTGATACGGGTAAAATCCCACAATTCTGACACGTACCCTTTGGTAAGACTATCGCCTTTCTCCCGTTGTGTCGTTTCAGCCCATATTCGCACAGCCGCATTATCCTCTACTTTATCAACAAACCCCTTTTCCATGATAAGCTTTCTACTGAGAAACTGAATGTAAATCGACCCCTCTTTTAGAATGAAGATGCCATGCAATCACAAACAAAGTAAATTAGCATTAAACACAGAATAAGATTTAAAATAAGCGACAAATAAATACAACACTCATTTAGGTAAGCATTAAAAATTGGAGTAGCTCTACTTAGGTCAGTTCCTATGGCTCATTACATGTGGTTTGGCTCTAAAGTAGGGTACCTGAACCAGCAGATTCCTCGATCCTCACCCATTATAGGCTCATACGGACCAAGTTCGATTCAGGGGGATACATTTCCCTATGGCCATGCGGAGATGAAAATCTCACGAAGACATAGGTACGGATGTATCCCGGAAGCGATTCACTATCCCATGCGGAGGTGAAAACCTCACGAAGGCGTAGTTTCTCACTCCCACTTAAAAAGGTGTGACCAACGGTCATGCAATGCAATGCAGAAAGATATAAAAATTTAAAATACAAAACCTGATGAAAACTATAACTCAAAACAAATGAAATGCAACGAGAGGATCGTAAATTTAAACCAAAATTTTAACTTTCGACAAAAGACAAAAATAATCAACTCGTGGCTTGACTCTCTTATTTTAAGTCCCCAGTGGAGTCGCCAAGCTGTTGACACCATTTTTTTGATGAAAAACGGGGTCGACTTGGGTTTTGAAAAAAAGAAACAGGAGTCGCCACCAATCCTTTTTAATGAGGTGTGATTGGATCACCTCGAAAAGTGGTTGTTTTTTTTTAATAAACGGTTTGATTTTATTAAAACAACAAGTTTGGTCCACGAACTTCAAGAAAACAGGTTCGGGAGTCGGTTACGCACGAGGAAGGATTAACACCCTCGATACGCCCAAAATTGGTACCTAGTTGATTAGCTAATGTCTTATTTGTCGAAAATTAAAAATTTGGAGAAACATTTAAAAATACGATCCTTATATTAAAATGTTAAAAATTTTCAGGAAAATAGGCATATTTCACGTTAGTCGAGAAAGAAAACATCATATCCAGTAAGTTAGGACACAATGTCTCGAATTCTCGATGCGTAAAAAAATGCTTGCTTAAAAGATATCTTCAAAATCTCAGATTTAAAAGGGAGATCACGACCAGTGAGTTAGGATGCGATTTTCTTTTAAATCCCGAAATTATTTAAAAACTTGAGTTGAAAAAGTTTGTGTATTTAGATTTGTTGTAAAAATTGAGACCCAATAAGTTAGGGTACAATCCTCTCAAATCTAATACACGAAATGTTATTTATTCAAAACAAAATTATTTATATCGAGTGAGATAAAATACGAAGTTGTAGTAAAGAATACGAAAGCAAATTGCATTGTTGCTATGCATGACAAAACCATATTAAATACAAAAGCAAGGAAATAATACAAGCAATTGCAATTAATATAAAACGGTTAAAAGGACAAATCGACAACATTCAAAGTGACAACGTACATAGGCAAATAAAGCTAAACATTCATTCGAAATAATAATGGAAATTAGATAAATAAATAAATGATAAAAACAAACAACGAAAATATATAGAACTATAAGAATATAAAACATATACATGAGTGTATATACATAAAATTATGAGAATATGAAAAATATATGCGTGTACGTATTTTAAAATTATCGTATAATATATATAGGTAAATTTAAATCTTGAAGTATGAAAATGTATGTATGCGTACGTGGGAATATGTATGTATATAAAACTATATGAAAATGTAAAAACACACAAGTATGTGTATATATTTAGGAAAAATATGTATATAGATGTATAGATACAAATTAAAAAAATATAAAACGAATACAAAAATAAGTATACATATATATGATAAAATTTGAAATTTTAAAGATATAAATAAACAAATAACAACAATAATAATTAATGATAACAGCGTGGCATCAAATTTATTATTTAATAAGAAAGCTAACAAAACACAAAAGGGCTAAATTAAAACTTTAAAAGAACTTCGCGGCTTAAATATGAAATAAATAAAGGGAATAATACAGGACCAAAGTGAAACACGCTTAAAGCGTGAGGGACTTGTGGGGAAATATTTCCCCGTCCTGAAACGCTGCGTTTCGACCAAGGCAGCAACTGGTCTAAGGACCAAATCGGAATAGAAGCAAAATCCGCAGGCCAAAATCTGAGAAAAACAAAAGACCATATTGCAGCAAATTGCAAAAGCGGAGGGACCTGTTGCACAAATACCCCATTTCATGAAAACACGCAGATCCCCCCTGGAGCGGGTCGGATCGCGCGCGGGTCATGGGGCTTAAACGGCGCCGTTTTGCAATGGTTATTAAAATCCAAAAAAAATTTTTTAGCTTCATTTTCTGCGTTTTTTCTCAAAAACTGAAACAAAAAAACCCAGGACCCCTTTTCTCTCCCTTTCCCCCCTCAAACTCAGCCTTTAAGTTCAGGCATCCACCGCCGCCTCCATGGCCAGTGGCCGGAGCCGCACGAAACAGGCTTCTTAGCCCCCCTTCACGGCGTCCCTGAAGGCTAAGCCTTCTCGACCGCGGGACCGAGAGGAAAAAGGAGACCTTCCCCCCCATTCGACTCCGGTGACGGCGAAGGAGGGCTCTGACTCTGGCCCCCGAAATCAACAGGTATTTCTTTCTTAGTTTCGTTCGTTAAGAAAGATTGTAGAAAAACAAACGAAATAAAATAAAATAAAAGGAAAATAAAGAGAATACAAAAACGCAAGAACAGAAAAAAAGAATCGGAATCAACCTTTTTTTTATCTGTTTTTCTTTTTGAATTCAAAACGCTCTGTCCTCATTTCGGTTTACAAATCATTTTTATACCCGAAATAAAATGAAATAAAAATCAATTGATCTTTGCTATTGTCTCCTGTGCCTTTGCTTGTTTCTCTCTGTTTGGCATCTGTTTTTGCAGGAGTAGGTGCGGCGTCAAAGGTAGGAGTGAACGGCATCGGCGCTGATGGGATGTGCGGCGATGGCAGAGCAGGGGTCAGAATGGTACGGCGCATGTGGAAGGGGCTAGGGTTCTGAAACCCTAATCTTTGTTGGGTTTGGACCATAATGTTTGGGCTTGTTTTGAATAGGGTTAGTATTTGGGTCTGGGTAGGTTTAGGTTTGTTTAGGCCCGAGCGAAATTGGGCTTGTACAATGGTCATTAAAAGCATTGCTTAACCTTTTCCACATTTTAATCACTGTTTTCATCATAGGAATGGACTTAGGATAAGAACCCCCATATTGACATCACTAGGTCTATACAAGTAGCTTGTCCTATTGAACATAGATCTTGGGATCTTCAATCAACTAGGTTGGGTTTTCCTTCACATAGCGCCTTAAATATTCTAGGCTTTAGTCTCATTCCTTTCGATGTTTTATCAACTTGATCTCAGTTTAACCCTTCGGTTAGCTGATCAGCAATGTTATCTTTTGCTCATACAAAATCAATAGAGATAACTCTAGTTGAGATTAGTTTTCTAACGGTATTATGTCGACGACGCATGTGTCTCGACTTACCATTATACATTACATTATATGCTCAATTGTTGTTTGGTTATCAGAATATATGTATATTGTGGGAATATGCTTTGGCTATTCAAGAATATGCTCTAAAAAGTTTCATAGCCATTCTGTCTCTTCTCCAGATTTTTCTAGAGCTACAAACTCATATTCTATTATCGATCTGGTTATAATCATTTGCCTTGAGGATTTCCATGACACAAATCATCTTTCTCCTAATGTGAAAATATAACCACTTGTGTCTTTGGTATCTTGAATATTAAATATCCAACTAGCATCGAAGAATTCTTCTGACACAACAAGATCTCTGGTATAATGTAATCCGTAGTTTCAAGTATATCTGAGATATCTCAGTATTGTCACAATCGTTTTCCAATGGTTCTCCCATGGATTGCTTATGAATATGTTTAAACTACTTAAAATGAAAGCAATATCAGGTCTAGTACAACTCATAAGGTACATTAGACTACTTATGAATCTTGCATATTCCACTTGGTCAATACTTTCACCTTTGTTTTTGGATAGATGTTGATTTATATTTATCGAAGTTCTGGCTACACCAAAATCATCCTTGCAAAATTTCTTAAGAATCTTGTCTACGTAGTGTGATTGAGTCAATACAAGACCTTCAGATGACCTTTTGATTTGGATGCCCAAAATCATGTTAGCAAGTCCCATATCTTTCATGTCAAATCTTGAATTTAACAAGTTTTTGGTACGTTTTACCATTTCATTGTTACTTCCAACAATGAATATGTCATCAACATATAAACATAGAATTACATATCCATCAATAGTGGTTTTGACATACACACATTTGTCACACTCTTTAATTTTAAATCCATTTAATATCATGACACTGTCAATCTTTCATGTCACTACTTTAGTGTTTGCTTAAGTCTATACAAAGGCTTCACCAATCTACAAAATTTTCTTTCTTGCCCTAGAGCTATATGACCCTTAGGTTGTTCCATGTAATCTCCTCATCATCTTCATTTAAAAAAGGTGTCTTAACATCCATTTGATGAACTTCTAGATTTCGCAAAGCGGCAATAGCAAGTATCATCCTTATAGAAGTTATTCTTAATATAAGAGAAAATATATCAAAGTAATCAATGCATTCCTTTTGTCTATAACCTTTTATAACCAATCTGACCTTATACTTATCAATTGTTCCATTTGCATTCAAATTTTTTTTTTGAAAATCCATATAGAATTTAGTGGTTTAATTTCTTATGATAAATCCATTAATTCCCACGTATGAATTTTCATGATGGAATCAATTTCACTCTTGATAGCGTCTTTCCAAAAAATACTTTTAGATGAGCATATAGCTTCACTATAAGTTTGAGGTTCAGTCTCTAGCATATAGGTTATAAAATATGATCCAAATGACATTTTTACCCTTGCCCTTTTACTTTTTCTTAGTTCTATCTTGACTTCAACTTCTTGTTTGAAAGTCTTAACTATCAATAGTCTTTGAAGTTCGTTTTGTTAAACTTGATCCATCTTCCCTAGTCTTATAAGGTAATATATTTTCAAAGAATGAGACATTTTTAGATTCCAATATCGTATTCTTGTGAATTTCAAGATTCTTTGATTCATGTACAAGAAACCGATATGCATTGTTGTGGTGTGCATAACTAATAAAAATACAATCTATCGTTTTAATACCTATTTTCATTTGCTTCGGCAAAGGAACACCTTTGCAAGACACCTCTACACTTTCAAGAGTTGTATGGAGGTTTCCTGCCCTTCTATAACTCATATGGTGTATTGTTATTTTTCTTGCAGGGCACCTTATTTAAAAGGTAATTCGCTAATAATAGCTTCCCGCATATGTTTTGTGACAACCCAGAACTTTCTAGCATTGCATTCATCATTTTCTTTAGGGTTCGATTTTTACGCTCTGCTACTCCTTTGGATTGAGGAGAGTATGGTGGTGTCACTTCATGAATAATACCATGTTGTGCAAAAATTTTACCAAATGGTTCAACATATTCACCACCACGGTTACTTTTCACCCTCTCAATTCTTTTATTAAGATGGGTTTCAAACTTCCTGCTTATAGAGAATAAATTTCTCTATAGCTTCATCTTTGCTTTTAAGTAAATATACATAACAATATTTTGTGCTATCATTAATAAAGATAATAGAATATTTATTCCCTCCTCTAGTTTGAATAAACTTTAAGTCACAAATATCACCATGTATTAGATCAAGTGATTCAGTATTTCTTTTAACAGATTGAAATGAATACCTTATTAGTTTTGCTTCAACATACGTTTCACATTTTTTATTATAATTATTGTGAAATGAAGGAACGTTCTCTAAGTCAATTAATCTACATAAAGTATTAGAATTAACATGTCTGAACCGATCATGCCATAAATTAAATGACTCAAGCATATAAATAGAAGAAGAAGCATCATTCTTATTCATAATATTAGCTTTTATAGAGACAGCATTGAGTTTCCACATATCATTTAATACATATCCCTTTTCAACAAATGTTCCCCCTTTTGATAAAACTAACTTTTGAGATTCAAATACCATCCTAAAGCCATGCATACTTAAGAGGGTCTCAGAGATAAGATTCTTGCATATGTCAAACACATACAACACATTTCGAAGTTTCAACTCTTTGCTAGAGGTCAACTTCAAAATCAAAGTGCCTTTCCTCTTGATATTGGAAGTTGCAACGTTGCTTATATAGAGTTTCTCCCCTTTCTCACAATGAACCAATTCAACAAAGGAGTCATTGTCATAGCTAATATGACTTGTAGCACCAGTATCAAGCCACCATTCTCTTGGATTTGAATCAACCAAGCTGTCTTCAGAAATCAGAGCAAAGAGGTCAGGATCAGATACTTCCTTAGAAATATTTTCTACAACATTAACCTCATTTGTTCTGACCTTTTTTGGAAGCCTACAATCAGATGACTTGTGTCCTATCTTATTGCAATTAAAGGATTTTCCTTGAAATTTTTGCTTCTTGAAGACACCGCTTTTGGTTCTAATTTAGACCTAGTTTAAGAATGTTTTTTTTTCTTGGAGTCCTTCTTGACTTCCATTTCATTTGCCTTGGCAAAGTTAGGATTGGTTGCTTTGTTTAGCCTTTTAGCCGCATTTTGATTGTCTTCTTCAGTTCAAAGTTTGACAATCAGATCTTCCACTATCATTTCCTTTCTCTTATGCTTAAGATAGTTCTTGAAGTTATTCTAAGCAGATGAAAGTTTTTTAATAATGGCTTCCATCTGAAAAGATTCACTTATATTCATCTCTTCTATGAGAATACCATGAATGATCAGTTAGAATACCTGCAACTGATTTACAATAGCTTTAGAATCAACCATTACAAAGTTTAAGAACTTGGCAGCTAAGAATTTCTTAGCACTAACATATTCAGTTTTATATTTATGATCTAGCGACTCCCATGATTCCTTAGTCATTTTCTTGATACTGTATACTTCATAAATTTCATTAGATAAACTGTTCAAAATGTAGTAACGGCATAGGAAATCAGAGTTGTTCAATGCTTCGACAATGTTGAAGGCAGTAATAGCATCTTCCTCATCCTCTATAAAAATGGGAGGACCGTCCTTCAGAAATTTTGTTATATTCAACATGGTCAAATAGAATAACATTTTGTGTTGCTATGTTTTAAAATTCTCTCTAGTGAATTTTACAGGCCTTTCATTATGACTCATAGCCACAGGTAATGTTTCACTTGCAACTTGAGCCTAAGCAGCGACAATCGCCTCAACCTTTGAATTAGATAAGTTGTTTGACGTAGGAGCCATTTTTCTGTAATCAAAATGAAAAACCAAAATCTGTAAATAAATAAAAATCCAAAACAGAAATATAAACCAATCTTAAATAAGTTACGATGGTAACCTGTACGCCTTAGATTAAAACTACAACAAATAACCTGTCTTAAGATTGTAAAAATATATAATATTGTATGTAGTATTAATATGTCAGTAACTATGATAATGCAATACAATGCAGTAGTAGTAACATAACATAATACTTGTAATCGGATAGAGTTGAAAATTAGAAGAGAAATTGTGTTGAGGCTTGTATAAATAGTTTCTTTAAGACCGATTCAACCTCTCATCGGTGCTTTGAGTAACGTTGGACGTCTATCCTCCCAAAGATACAACAACAAACGATAACAATAGTAGTACAACAACAGTGATCAATCGAACACAATCTTGCCTTCCTCTATTACCAGGAGAAATGAATTTAGAAGAAATCAAATTTTAATCCAAAGCTTATATCCAAAATTATGCTAGTCCTACTTTTAGGGACTAAATTGAAAATTTTACATGAATTGATAATTGCTTGTGAATTGGCTAGAATCTGATAGTATTTTCTATTTTATGACTATCCGTAGCCAACATCGACACAGAACCATCGAGAAGGAAAAGAAAAATGAAAGTGGTCAACGAGTAGCTGAAAATTCTAGTTTGTACATTTATAATTTAGAGTCATGTAAATTGATCACATTTTCATGTTACTTGCATACAAGAGTATTGAGGTAAGCATATAGTGATAATATAAGTTGTTGGACTGAGCTTGAAAGTGAATTTTTGAAATAAAGACTAAATTGAATAAAATTTAAAAATAGCATGACTCACTATGAACATGATATGTGATATATGTGAACGAAATGTATGGAATGATATGTGATATATGTGATTTGTTATTGAATTAGATTTTGATAGTGAAAATGATTAGGAAATGATATGTGTATTAAATTGTAAAAAAGAATTGAATATTGATAACTTATTAAGTAGTCGGGCTGAGTCGGATATAGTTAGCATGCTAAGGATAAGACTGAGTACAAGGTTATGCACTTGTGCGCCAGGATGCACTTCATGTGCCAAATATACACTTTGTGCGCCAAGATGCTCTTTGTGCGCCGCTATGTATATAAGTGACAGTTTACCCTATTTCAGTTTATCCGGTGGTGCACTTTAGTGCTAGTTTAGTGTGTTGGTTGGATGATCCGAGTATCCATCTGAATCTGAGTCAGGTTAATAGGGGTTACAAAATGTAACTTGGTGGATGATACAAATGCGTATAAATTGATACCATTGGAATGAATTGTACTTGAACATCAACGAAATATTGAAATCACAAAATTGAGTATACAAATTAAATGAAATCAAGCCTTGGGGCCCGAAAGAAATACGAATGAGTCAATAAACTCCAGAAACTAGTGAATTATGTGTCATGAAGTGATTTGTAGAAAAGACTTATATTTGAATGATTAATGTTGTAATTGAATTGGGATGGATTAATATTTAGATATATGCATACTTAGGTTTATAGATTGTTGATAAAAAGTATTTTATCTAAAATAGCAAGTTAGTAGGATTTTATATGCATATAGATATACATGTATTAAATTGAAATGTTTTGCTAATGTTTATGTTATATGCTTTGAATTATAAATGTGCCATTGAGCCATATTGCTCAGTGTACAGTTTGTTTTCTCTATGCGTAGGTTTAGGTACCTCTCGAAGCCCCAAGAATTGAACCTAACGTCTAGACCGACATTTTAAACTCACCAAAGTTAGTATAGTTCGTATGTTTCGATTTTGTTGCATGTACATGATATAATCTCATGTTAATGCTTTGAATTTGTGTAAGATGTGTTCATCTAGTTAGTTTTAGGCCTTAAGACCATAAATAAATTTTGGTTAGTTTTTGAACATATGAATGATATAAGTTAGATTGATTAGTTGAGTTAGAAATTGGTAATTTGATGGTATTTGGAAGTGCCAATTATGCATTAATTGTCTTGAGTGATTTAGTATATATTTAATATGGTTGTATGGAATGTGTATATAAATTATTTCAAATCTTTTAAACTTGTACAAATTTGGTACTTGTGAAAATAGTAAGTCATGTCACGACGACGAACCATTGATGTCGTGATAAGAAACAGAGCAAAATCTATGTGGTGACACCGTCAATGATAAATGCTAAAAGTAACATATTTTAACCTCATTCTTAATGCATTTTTGGGTGATTATCCAATGTTTATTGTGAATTTTATGGTCCTAATCCTTTAAATTCATATTTTAATACTTAATAGAGCACTTAGAAGAGAAAAAAAGCAAAAAATGAGTGAAAATCAAACCGTCAAAGGGCTGCAAGAGCCACACAGGTTGAACCATTCCACACGGCCATGTCGGTTTCACAAAATTTCACACCAAATAGCGGAAAATCACAATTTTTAGGTTTTTTGAGCATTTTAAAATGTATATATGACAAAAATAAGAAGATAGGAGTGAGCCATCATAGAATATTCAAGAAAACAACACGAAAAACACCATTGAAGCTAACTTAGAAGCAAATTTCCGTCAAGATTAAATATTCCTATTTGATTTCTTAGGAAGTTATCATGAATTTATTTAGTTCTTTTGGTTATATTCTATTTTGGATTTTTTTTAAGCATGAACTAATTTTCTAAATATATAGGGGAAATGAATTCTAAGATGAATTCTGTCATTTGATTTTTGTTTTACGCAATAAATACTTATTTCTTATTCTCAATTATGTGTGCTTAAATCTTGGTTTAATATTTCTAGATTATTAATTCTTGTTTGATGTGCTTAAATTGGTGGTTGAATAGACCCTATTTAAGAGTAGGTCATGCATAGTTGAGTGGAGTTGTATGCAATCCTAGAAATAGGATGACATAAATCTACCAGATTAGTGTCAAATATAATAGGAGAATTCATAGCATGAGTTAATGCGATAATAAAAGTTTTAATTATAAAGAAATTTCAATTAATCAACCTAGAGCCAGTTGTTCTTATGCTTAAAAGAGATATTAGCAGAATTTAGGAATTTCTACGGATTAAGATATTGAGTAAAGGAATTGCGTAATTTAGGTTGATAGTGACATATGAAATTGAGGCGAATTATTTCTTGGGTATTGTTTCGCTTCGTGGTTGTTAATCGATTATTTTTGTGATTTCTTCTTTGTCGTGTTCGCTAGGGAATTAAATTAGTTAACTTTAGTTTTAATTAATCACTCCAATTAGTCGGTTAAATAATAGAAAGACGGTAATTACTAGTACTTTTAGTCTTTTTAGGAACGATATCTTTGCTCACGTAGCTATACTATTAATTGATAGGTGCACTTGCCTTAGTCTAGTTAGTAATGTGACACATCAGTCGTTTCAAGGTCATGACGAGCACCAAACAAAGAGTTGCGTCACAACGAACGAGAAACCCCCAACATCGTGACGTTAACCCAAAACCTTAAGACTTTTACAATTTGGTTCTATTTCAATCTCAAGGTAACAAAAGAGCTTTTGTAAGCTTGTATAATACCTAAAAATAATTATGAATCATTTTCTACACTTATTTTAGTTATATTTGAATGTTTAACGGTTTGTAATTAAATATAAGTTGTTCGTAGTTGCTTCAACAATGAATGTGACACCTTGTAATTCGGATCCATCGATCGGGTCAAATTAAAGGGTGTTACACTGTGATTTTCCATAAAGTAATGCATAATTTTATACAGACATTAATTGCTCTTGAGAGTGAATAGTATGGGATGACCTGACTCTAATTGTTGTGACAATAAGTAGTTGGGTAGAAATAAAAGGAACCTTGGCAGTAGAAGCATATATGAAATTTAATTGTTGGTTATGCAAAAAAAAAACACTCTTTCCTCAAAACATACATGCTTGGTGGCATAATTTCTTCTCTTGGCATCCACGAATTTATAACCCTTGTATTGCGCACTATATCTAATGGAAATGCATGGAGTTGAACAAAAGGTCAATTTGTCTTTATTATAAAATGTGAGAAAGGATTGCAGAGACCTCCAAACATATTAAGGAACTTATAGTTAAGTCGTTGTTAATACGTTCTCTAACGGAGACATACCACTCAACACTTTGGTGGATAATATGTATAATAAAAATTGTAGAATAGAATGCATCATACCAATGTGACAAGGGTAAAAAAAGCTTGAGTAAATAATGTTAAACCAAATTTCACTATGTGCCAATATTTTTGTTTAATAATTCTATTTTGTTCAAGCATGTGAGCAAAAGTAACTTTGTAACATATACCAAATTACCAAGACATGGAGCAAAGTTGGGAAATTCACCCTTACCATAAGTTTGCAACTCCTTAATTTTGTGATTAATGCTTAAATCAACGTGTTTTTTAAATTGTAGAAAGGTTAAATACATTTGACTTTAAAAAACAAATCTATGTATATCTTGAATATGGTTAAAAAATGAGATGTAATATTGAAAACATTAACAAAAACATAAAGTTAGTCCTCAAAGATCAGTTTCCACTAATTAAAAAGGTAAATGATACACAATAGTTAAAGTATAAAGTGGTAGACAGAAATCTTATGTAGATCTTAAAAGGAAGGATATTAAGTTTGAAGTAGGAGATTAGGTTTTTCTAAAGGTATCTTCATGGAAGAAGGTTTTGAGGTTTGGACATAATAGTAAGTTGAGCCCTAGGTTCATTGGGCCTTATCGAGTTTTGAGGTAAACAGGGCCAATTGCGTATTAATTGGAGTTACCTCTGAATTTGGATCACATCCATGATGTTTTCCATGCCTCTATGTTAATATGGTATCCATCTAATCCATCTCATATTGTGTTGGTTCTAGAAATTGAGGTGAGGTCGGATTTAACCTTTAAAGAGGAGCTAATGAAGATTCTGGATCAAGAGGTAAAAGTCTTGAAAAGGAAAAATATCCATTTGTTTAAGGTTCTGTGACAGAATCATGGTACTGAGGAAGGTACTTGAGAATTGAAAGACTTAATTCAACAGCAATATCCATATCTGTTTGAGTCAAGTAAATTTCGAGAATGAAATTTTTTTATGGAAGGGAGAGTTATAATACCCCAAATTTTTTAATTTTGGATTGTTACATTATGCCAAGTGATTAATCTGTTGTAGTGGTTAAGAGTTCTGTTTATGTGCCTAAGGTCTTGTGTTCAAATCTTTTCCCTTGAATTTTTTACTATTCCCAACCTTGATTTAGAATATTTGGCTTATCTTTAAATTCTGAGTGTTTGTTGACAAGAATGAGCCTATTGGTTCAATGGTAAGGTCTTCACTTACCCTTTGGTCCCAAGTTCGAAACTTATTGAGTGTAATAGGGGAATTATTTTAGCTCTTTTTTGTTGTGCCATCCAAAGCAGTAGAAAGTGGTTTAATTCAAATTCTAATAAGCATCTTGATAGGATAGCAACAAACCTGATTTGTAGGGATGCCATCAGATTTATTTTGTTTGAATTTTGAGAAAAATTCTCCTAAAAGTCTTCCTGTTTGTTGTATCCTTTCTTCCCACTTACCCCATCTACGGTTTCCATCATTTTTCCTCTATTTTTCATTTTTTTTCTTTTTCGTTTTCTTCAATTCTCTTTGTATTACTGAAACTTTCTTCCTCTGTCATTTCTCTTTTGCGATTATCCCTTCATTTATTTTTCCCATTAATCAGCTTGTTTGGTCCTTTACTGTCACCATATCCTTCTGTTGATTAAACTAATGTTTAAGTACCCTTATTTCTCTGTCGCTTTGTTTTATGTTCCTTTTTTTTACGTGTTGATCAGAGTGTTAAGTTTCTGTGTGGAAATATTTGGTAAGTACAATTGATTTTTAGTTGGTGATTTCTATTTTGACGTGCTTTCTCGTGGATGGTTAGTATTTTGTGTAGTTTTGTAACAACTCGTTTTCAATGGTATCAAAAATAGTGGTTTTAGAACCACGATTCCAATGAGTAGGTTAGTATTTTAATGTTTATTTAATGTCTATAGGGTTATATTAGGATCATATTCAATTTTTGTTAAGAAATTTTTAGGTTTAAATTGAAAAAGGTGAAAAAGTTGATTTTTATTAGTTAAAAGGATCAAATGGATGTGGAATCTTAATCTAATGGACTTATATGGTAAGTATACCATATAATATGTTAGTGGATAGTTATGGACAAGGTTTAGTTGAAATTTTTAATTATTAACAAGGGTAAAATGGTAAGTTAGTAATTAAACATAAAATTTAGTTAACTAAAATCATCTTCATTATTTTGTTAAGTGAAAACCGAAACACGATTGAAATATAATGAGGAAGCTTCGATCAAGACATATTTCTCATGCATGGTATGTTTCTGAGCTTTGTTTTTAGTAATTTTTATGTTTTTGATATCATAGTAGCTTAATCTAGCTAGCCTAGTAATCAATTTGTAAACTGTTAAATTTTTAGAGACTTTTTATGAATGAGTTACACGGTCGTATGTCTTTTTATCTTCTATTGCAAGGTGGTTCATATAGGCACAGTGAATTACACGGCCTTAGGACACGGTCGTGTGACCTTGAAGAACACGGGCATAGTTAGTTACACAGTTTCAACACACGGGCGTGTGGGAGTAACCACATAGGCATGTGGAGGTAGCCACACACGGGCTAACCTTTTTCACGTAGCTTGGCCATATGGCCGTATGACCCTTGTATTCATTTTTCACTTAAAATTTAGTAAAAGTTTTAATTTAATCCAGATTTAATCCTGGTTTGTTTTAAATGTTCTGCAAGCTCAATTTAGGTCTCAAATTGTTTGAAAAGGATGGAAATGATTGGTGATGAAGTATGTTGATTATTTTTTACTTTAAATTTTGAATTGTGTTAAAGTTTTATAGCTGTAGTATCTTATAGCTCGAAACGGTGACCAGACTAGGTATAGGGTGTTATAAGTTTTCGATTGGAGTGATCTAATTATGTCTGTGTTTCTGATAGGAGAAGGTCGTAAGGCGTACCCTCCCTCGGTGAGTTGAGGGCCTTTGAATTGTTTCTTCTGGGGGTAAGCATTCGAATTCTGGATTATGGATTGTTTTTAGCTAGGGCCGAATGCCCTATTGTTTAGGTCGAACAAGTGATGTTTTGGTGGATTGTTACTGATCGATTTGTTCTGGATGATATTCATAGGGTCTAGAAGTGTGTTGTAGTGTCGGTGTTCTAAAAATCATCAAATGTGTGACTCGAACTCGATTAAACTGTGAAACTGCATAAAACTGAATCTACTAATTGATGCCACATGACCGTGTGTCTGGTTGTGTAGGCCACACAAGCTGGACATTGAGAGCGTGTAGGCCACACGGGCATGTGGGCCCATTTCGTGGATTAAGTGGTCCCAATGCATGGTTCGTAAAATTCCGTAACAGTTTGGTGGTCATATTGAAAATCGATTAAAACTATTAGGTTATGCATGATGATTAAATGCAAACATTTCGTAAGTACAAGCAATATGTTAAAACTGTATATTTGTTGCATGAGTATTTGGGTAAACATGTCTATATTGTATCTCTTTTTTCGTTGTTGTGCATAATTCTGGTCTGTGATGTTGTATGCTTTAAAAGCACATATTTGATCTGATAGGTTAATAAATGAGCATGTATAGTCTAAATAAATCTGTGCATACAGTATGTCTTTGCATATACATTGGGATAAGATATGATATATGATAGAAGAGGTTCTGGTAGACTATGTTTTGCAATTTCTGGCGGTAACATCGTAAATTTCTTTATTTAGTAGTTAAACACTGCATATATCTGATTCTGGCAATTTCCCATATTATATATCGCAGTTTGACTGCATAATTCTGTTTAGTGACATACGATTACTAATTTGTTGTGTACGGTTTGATAAGTATTAATTACCCTAATTGGTGTGTTGTGTGGGACGGAGATGGTGTGTAACGGATGGGGGTATGGTTTAATTTGGTTGTTATGTTGCGTTGCATAAAACGCCAAGTCCTTTGTATCTGATCTGTTTGTTATATTGTATCGCATGATATGCCATGTCATCCGTGTCTGCTCGGTTATTGATTTTTGTATGACTATCTGTTATCTAGTTTTGTATGTGGGCTGAGTTGCACAATGAGTTTTGAAGATCACCCAATAATTTATCTTCTCAGGTAATTAGCGAACTTAGGATTGGACGGCGTACGCGAGCTCGGATGGGATTTTAGCTAAATAAAAAGATGGTTTATAAATTTAAACTTAATTCTGGACTTTTTTGGCTGTATAAATGTTTTAGACATTATTGTTTAGTTTCTTTTTGGATTTTCTGCTGGATTTTGATTTTGTTAAATTGCAAATTACATGTTTTCACATACTGGAATCACGGTTTTCAAACTAACAACTCTAAAATTTCCGTTGCAAAATTAAGTAACAAATTAAGTGTTTTCCTGTAAAATAAATAAGTTCTATGCGCATTTTGTAAAAACTTGCAAGAGATTTGCTAAAAGTAATGCTTTCGAAACTTTCGTTATCAAGGATTAAATCTAGAGTTTTAAAACGAATAATGCAATTGCTCAAGATTCGGCCATAACATCTAGGCCGAGTGTGGGGTGTTACACATGATTACTTTAATTAAGATAACATGATGTATATAAAAAATGGCTTAAATGTTTTAATCATTGTAAATTACAACCAACCCTCTCTATAACAGCTCTATTTGTCTACCCAGATTTTGCTTGTTATAGAAAGGTGAAAGGTTGTTATACACATATAACAACATGCTATTATAGAAAGATAATCGTTGTAAACTTATCATAAAATTCATATCGTGAATTTTCATCAAATAAAAAAAGTTAGAATCAAATCAACAAAATTAAAAAAACATACAACAGATGCATGCATTATTAGTTTTATGCATATTTTATTTTACATTATTTCACATAATTAATTATAAAGTTCATAAATATAATAAGTTCAATTAATCAATATGAGTTATAAAAAGAAATTAATTGATTTATCGTGAGTTACTAAATTCAAGTAATCAATTTATAAGTTTATGATATTCTAAATTCATAGTAAAATATTTAATTAGAGAACTTAATAGTTTATTGAATTGATATTTTTAATTTCACTCATTGAAGATCATTTCATTTAATAAAATATGATTAATAGATTTCCTGACGTGAAATTTAATTATTTTAATGAAATAATATTAAATAATGATTAATAGACTTACACATATGAAATAGTTATACTTTTAGTTAAAATTTTAGACCATATGATGTTATAAATAAACGAATTTAATAAAAAATATAATTCATAACTATGAATATTAGAGTTGTAAGTGAAATTTTATTACAAAGGTTAAAATAAAATATTTTTTTATTTTCTTCAACAGAAAAGAAAATAAAAAAAAAATCATCTAAAATTAAATCTAGCAGAACGATACTTTTGTCAAAACAAGCACTCCTTTTCATGTAAAGCAAATATTCCGCAACATTAGAATTTTGGGTAAAACCAATCACTTTAACCAATTCCCCCCTCCCCCCCTCCCTTTCCGTCCCCCCGGTAGGATGATTGTTTTTTTCCAAATAGACATTCGTTTCTTTAAAAAAAAATGCGTTTTTCTCCTATTAATGTGAAATTAAGTATTATTATAATACTATAACATAAAATAAAAAATAAATTAAACACGTTACACCATTCATCCAATAGAGTATTTAGTTTCTATATATTTATCCTTCAAAAATTTATTCACTCTTTTTTTAAATTCAAAAACTTTAATTCTAAATTCAATTGATAACACTGATTAAATTTAAATATGTTACTAATTTAATAAAAAATTATTAATAGTGGTATAAGCTCAACTTTTAGTTTTCAAATAAGATAACTAGATTGATTAAAATGAATTAAATTTTAAAAGTTCAAAAGGCACAAGGACTCAGAGCAGATTTAAACAAAAAAAAAATGAAAATGCTAGGAAAAACCACAACTATGTTTTTTGACTACCAGGTGAATATCATGTCTTAAAAGATCCCTCCATTTTCTGGGTTCTGCACAAAGAAACTAAGAAAGAAAAAGAAATAGAAAAGATTAAAAAAGAGAAGCTAAGGAACAATGATGATTAATGTTCATTATTAATAATAATATTATTATTATGGGTTCAGCTTCTCTCCATTAAAGGAAGTTTCACTTTCCACCAATGGATTATGGAGAATTTTCCATTTACAGCAGAAGAGATAAATTAAAAGGTCCCAATTACGATCTAATCATTCCCGCACGCCCCTTCTTTTTGGTGTTTGTCACCTTTTGCCCCCATCCCACGTGAACCCCCCCCCCTCTTCTTCTTCTTCTCCATATTCCCTTCTTTTCTTTTCTGCATTATTGACTTCCATCACAGGCTGAAGATCATGGTATTGGGTACTAGTTTTTAACTTCTTACATAATTCCCATCTTACAAAAATCTTGGAGCTTCATTTTAGTTCCATTGTTCAGGAGAATACCAATGAAGACTTGGAGCTTGTTCATCTGAAAAGAAATTACAAGCTTCATCTGCAGTGAAGAAATTATGTTCTTCCATCTTCACGTACTGGTGGGGTTGATAGCTTGTTTTTGTGAAATTGAAGCAATCCATGGAGGATGTTGGTGACGAAGAAGATGATATCAAAAGGTGGTGTTGGCTGTCTAGCTCTAACACCCCAGATGATGAAAAAGCTGCGTTGTTAGGGCTATTGTCCTTGTTGGTTTTGGTGTTGATGATGATGTCTTCATTTAAGATAGCACTGGAATCACTGTCCGATGATCCATCTTTCATGTCTGGAAAAAGGGTTGCACCAACAACAACTGATCCATAGTTGAGATCTGCAGCTGGTTCACTTTGTTCAAGTGTTTTGTTATCAGTATTTTCAGATATAATCACTTCTTCTTTCACTGAAACATTGCTCTCTGTCTCAGTGCTTTCTCCACTTTGCTTTGCCTGCAACTCTCTTATCTGCAACAAATCATTCCATGTTCAAACAAGATGTAGGAAAATTGAACACTTTGGGTTATTAATTATTAATTATTACCTCTTTGAGAAGAGCTTCATTGTCATGTTGTAGGGCTTCATAATTGGCCTTAAGAGTTTCATAACTGGTTTTAAGAAGGCCATAATCCCTTTCCAATTGCTTGGTCTTCCACCTAGCACGTCGGTTTTGGAACCAGACAGCTACTTGTCTTGGTTGCAAACCAAGCTCTTGAGCCAACTTCACTTTCCTTTCAGGTTCAAGCTTGTTTTCAACCTCGAAATTCTTTTCCAAGGCCTTAACTTGATCTACACTTAATCTTCTCTTCTTCTCAGCAACATGACCTGATTCTTCTAAACACCCTTCTTCATCTAATCCATCTAACATCGACTGAAACTCCCTGCTGTAAACATGGTTGTTCCTAGGACTATGTTCATCTGCACCAAAACACAAGTCATTCATACCCCAGTCGTGGTTAGAGTAGATCCGAGAGAAATAAATAAAGTTTCAAAATTGGGATTTGTATTAAACCTGTTGTGGGACAGATAGACATCAAAGCACCCAAAGAATCTGAGCTGCCAAGTGACCTCTTCATAGTTGAATCAACCTTTAGGTAAATTTCAAACAGATTAAAAAGAAAAAGAAAAAAGAGAGAGAGCCTTAATTGTGTATTGTTTTGGGACAGAAGTTTTGTTTTTATACAAGATTTAAGAGATGCAAGATGGTTGTAGTATCACTTGTAAAAAGAGTAACACCCTTGTCTAAAACAAGACCAACTTGTACAAGATTGTAGAAATTTACAACTGCACAACAACAACCATTGCCCTCTCTCACTTTCCCCACCATTATATTTCTTCTGTTTCTTCAACACAGTTTCTTCACTTCTCTCAGTTCCCATCCAAAAACAAAACACAAAACCCAACAAGACAAAGCTTTCAAGAAAACCCAAAAAACATGTAATATGAACTCCCCACAATATGTTTTGTTTTTTGTGTTTACATCAGTACACAACCTCAAAATTAGAATATAGTTTGAGAGTGTTGAAATGGAAGAAGTGAAGAATAGATATTAGTAATTGAGTATTGAGAAAGGAGAAGAACCCAGCAGGGGTAATAACCAGTTCCCATCACTTTAAATAAAACAAAAGAGGGGTCACATTTGGGTTAGAATTTGACTGGGGTTAGGTACCCACAGTTGGCCAAAATGCAAATTAACATAAAATTCATTCCAAATGCACAATTTTGTTTTTCTTTACCGGTTATTGGCGTACCCGGTTTTTCGACCGTTTATTTTTTTTGGTGGGTAAAAAGTAAAAAAAAAAAAAAAACTACTACGAAATTGGAAAGCGGTGGTACGGCTCGGCTCCTATTACGGCTTGGCGCTGTTTATTTTTTTGAGCTTAAAAGATTTGGTTGGTGTCAGCGTATCATGGCCCTCTCTACTCGGGTCGGTGCGATTAATCGCCTATCTTTTTACCATTTTATTTTCATAAATAAATGATTAGTTCTCACTTATCATAAGATATTTCATAAAATTATAATTTCATGGAAAAACTTGTGTGTCTCTGAATTATTTTGAAACTCAAAACCTCTTTATTTCTAATTTTATTCCATTAATTGATTGATTCACAATGCTACTTTTTTTATTTTTATTTTCAAATTACACATTTTATGTAATATTTTATTAATGGTAAGGAATTCAAATCTATCTTTTATGAATTCTATCTTTACCCTAATTTATTAGAATTTTTTTCTCACAGCAGTTATTGGTCAACATGTGTATTTGAAGAAAAAATATTATATGAAATTGTGATTCTATGATCACAGTTTTATACGGTCTCTTCTTGTACTTGAAATGTTATTTTTTTTGTCAAATTATTGCATATAATTTATTAAATGGTTGGTTTTAACGAATTGTTGATTTCAAATTAATGATTTAATGGTGATTGGATTGATTTTTTAAATTTTTATAAAATATGAAAATCAAATTATAATATATTAAAATCGAAAGACTAACTCTTTGAATATATAAACAAAAAATACTTCATAATTTTATATATATTGAAATGAATTTAAATAAAGAATATTTCAGCCAAAAGAAAATTAGGGCACAAATATAAATGTCAATTTCTAGAGGACAAAGAAAAAGTACACAAAAACACTACAGGCCAAAAGAATTTTTTGGGACGGGGACTAAGTTAAAAGTTTTTTTTTTTTTTGAGTTAAATTGTTGCTTTCCTATTTTATTAGTTTATAAATTTATTTTTTAAAAGATTAAAAAATATTATTTTTAAAAGTTTGAAGTGTAATTTTATTATATATTAATTTATAAATTTATAAAATTTATAGGATGAAACATGTAATTATCCATTTTAGGAGTATTTATAATAAAATTGTTGATGCAAGAGAGTGATAGAAATGAATGATTCACCCTGCTTATTACTGAGCAGAGAGTTGTTGAGTAAGGTAGTTAAAATAAAAAGAGAGGGGAGATGAGGATGCTAGTGTCACGGGCCAGAGTTCAAAGCCCGTGACCATCAAACCAAATGCATCCGATGGAGGTCTATTACTTAGACGGGGATCATTTGGCCCACGTGAGCTGGCCCGATTCAAGGAACTGTTGGAAAAGCTTGTCAGATTAAAGTCTGGTTGGCCCAATCGGATTGGCCCGTTGCTTGAAGAGATTGAAGGTCCATCTACAAATATGGAAACATGATCTTAAAAGATATGATATTATAATCTTAGAGATCTTAGATATGATATGGAATCTTATAAGATATTATTTTATAAGATTAGAGATTTGATGGTAGGTACCCTTTAATCTCGTCCGTCAATGTAATTGTATCTTGACCGTCGGTTTTGGGGGAACTCAAGTATAAATAGAGAGCCTCCCCCTCATTTGTACTCACTCCATTCATTGTTTCATTATTCTTTGTGAATAAGAGAATAGAGAGCATTTACTCAAACACTTTGTGTGCGTCCCTTTCTGTTGTTCTTTATAAGCTTCTTTTGGCATAAGTTTGCTTCCGCTGTACGAGTTGGTGCCTTGGAGGAGTTCTTAAGGAATCCTCATTCGAGTAAAGGCTGACTTGGGCGAGTTTGGACGAGCGAATTGCCTAAGGCCGCACGGATTGCGAGACGAAAGGTCTAGCCCCGTGACACTAGAAGTAAGTTGGGAGGATAGGAGAGGCAAGTTGCTTAGTCTTATCCTTAAGCCTTATGCCTTATATACATGTCGTCCTTTATCTTAAGGTGCCACATGTTAAGCTATTATTGTAGGGTCAAAGGCAAATAGTCTGGTGTCATAGGTTTAGGGAAAGTGAGACTATGACATGCCTTGGATTACCTTAAATAGTTGTGATAGTTGATAACTCATGTGATAATTACTGAGTAAATTCATTTATTAGACAAGTTGTAAGTCTAAAGGTTCGTATGAAGGGTTTGTTGATATTACTGGTGAACTTGGTCACTTGAGCTATTGTACCTGGGTGTAAAATAAAAAAGAAATTAAAATGATATACAATATTTTTTAATTTACTTAAAAAATTAAATAAATTTGAGGGTTAATATTAAAAAAAGAGCTCATATATGCACGTGTAAAATACTTTTACTTGCATGGCTTTCAAAGGTAGAACCAAACCCGAAATTACACTTACGATATCTTTTGCACAATTAAACACATCATTATATACATTTTGTTGCTTACATCTTGGTTGAAATGTCATCTTCATTTGATAGAAATTCAATTAAAGTTTATATATATTGTTTTCCTTTTATATTTTCTATTGCAACTATTTTTAAAATCTAAATTGATTTTACATAATTTACAAGTAATATATATATATATATTCTTGTTCTTGGAAGCAAACAGTCAATATGTTTGTGCAACGTGTTTCTTGCCCACTTCCATTTAAGTCATCAATCTTATAGCTTAACTCTAAGCAGGAGATTCTCCAGAAGATTTTGGTCTCATTTTTTTCTTAATTAATTCATTTGAAATGTATGTCTTTTAAAATTTATATAATTTTATATTTAGATAATTTTTCATATATTAATAATTTATATTATCAAGATTTCATACCATATTTTTTTAAGGAAAATAGAGTTTTGAATTATAAAATTATGAGAGATTAAAAAATGTAATTTATATTACACAATTTTTTTATATTATTTGGATTGTTTTCATTTTTTTTTGGGTATAATTAACATATTTTTATGTCCTTTTTACTATTTATAACTATTAATTCTTTCGGAGTTTGTGATTTACTTTTATCAGTAGTCACTTTTTTTTGCTTTAGATTACATTTTAGTCACTTATGTTTGAAATGTTATGTTTTAATCACTTACGTTATCGTTTTGTTACAAAATAATCACTCTACGTTACTTCTGTAATGGCGGTCCTACATAGCAGTCTAAATGAGTTTTAAATGCTAACTTGGATATCCTATATGACAGTTTAAATTAAATTTATTTAATTAAAAACATAGTTTCATCCTAATTGGACATCCAAGTTGACATTTAAAACTCATTTAACGGCGTTAGGGATGTAATAGAGTTTAATTGTAGAATGACAACTTCGTAACAAAATGATAACGTAAGTGACTAAAACGTAACATTCAAACATAAATAACTAAAATATAATTTGAGAAAAACAAAAGTGACTATTTTTATAGTTTATCCTAAAAAAATCATAATTTGTACTCGAAACGTAAACATGTCCATGAATGAGATTAATTGTTTTGTGATGACTGGAATTAGCCCATTAGCCATGGAGCTGGTGTCATAAAGGTTTTGCTATTATTAAACGCACTTTCAAAGAATTAAACTCAGCATACAAATGAGTGCAATCTGCTGGATTAATACTTGGGTTTTTTTTTTTTATATAACATGAAGGTATTTTGATTATAATTCATAAACATTAATTCTTTCAAAAGTTGATACCTGTAGATGGAGATGGTTAAGAAACTCTCTTTAAGACGTGAAAGAGCAAAAGAAGAATTACAGCAATGAACACACAAAACTCAAGAGTTGTTTCACCACAGGGCCACCAAAAAGAATCAAAATCATGAGAACTGCACTCACTGAGTTAAAGTGAAGCCAAAAGCTAGGCCTGATTAATAAAAAAAAGCTGATGAGACTTGCAGATTTATTGGATATTTTATCATTTATCATCAATTTCAGAGCATAATATCTGGTAAAACGAAAACCCTTTTCTTCATTGGTGAAAACAGCAATTCACATACAGGGTCTGAACTGAATCAAAGCAAATTTTTTTAAAAGGATTCAATATTTTGTTGAATGCATGTTCAAAGCAAAGGGGATATGTTTTGAATCCAATTGATCCATTTGTGGTGAAGACGAATTGATGAGTTATTGTCATTGAAAGGCACTTGTTTTGTCAATTTTTTCACTATGTATATCAGCTTTCCCACCCCCTAAAATAAATTTATTAAAAAAACCATGATGGTCATCTATGAAAAACCATGAAAAAGAAAAGTGGGGACGAAGGAATTATTTCTTTGATGACAACAACACGTGTGAGTTGGGTTTTTATATTTTCTTGGGTTCTCAAGGAAACCCACACAAAGAAGAAAAAATGATAGTTGTGTGCATGTGAGAACTACAAAAAAAAAAAAGTTGGAATTTTTGGCGTGAAAAAAACCAAAAATTTCTCTGTTTCCAGGGAAACAAAAGCATATCAGAAAAGAAAGGCTGTCTGCTATGATGCTATAAGATGGTTCTTCGTCATCTATACAACCCCTCTCTGTTTTCGAAGATTTAATCAAAGAGTAGAAGGAAACCTTGATGAAGAAAATAATGAGAAATCCTATATCAAACAGGAAATGATATGTTTTTGACACTTCTTTTTTATATATTTGGATCCCAGTATGGGGAAAGATTAAGGTATTGGGCACATTGATTGGTGTGGGTGACTGGTGTTAAAAAATAATAATAAATTTCACAGAATTTTGTTGGGATTCATACACTCATCATTGATGTATGGACATTATGACCAGGAGCTGTTGTTGAAAAGCTTCTTGATTTGGGTAATGAGGACTCCTTTGAAGAAAGTTACAAAAAGGGGGGAGGAAAAAAATGACTGGTGCTATTGATTAAATTGCCCCTTTAAGAGAATATGGTACTTGTGCAAGTGACCATAACTTGCAGTCTAATCATACGAGTCATTTGAGTTATCAGTGCATATCCAAAACAGGAACACATGAGAATGGGGGCATCTACTTGCTCATGTTTTTGCCCAACCTTATCTCCCTAAACAGCTCAACCTTATAAGCATATGGAACAATGTCAATGTGGAACTGTTTTAGAACTGAAGAATGGGTAAAAATAATCTTTACTCGTTTACAAGATCCTACAATGATCTCCATTTTTTTGTTTCTGGGTTATTTTCAATTAATTTTGAAACCTGTAAAAAGGGTTCATGTTTGTTTGGGAAACAGGATGTTGAAGATTTATAATAGCAGGTACAACGAATTAGCCTTTTCTCCTACTGTGCATGGAGACACCTTTTTGGTTTGCCCTTGCAAACTTAATCACTTTGATCTAGACCAAAAAGTCGCTCGGCCAAAGGTTCACTTGCTTGGGGAACTTACCATCACATTCTCCGTGACCCATCACATGCATCCTAAAGGCTTTATGATTGATTATCTACCGATGTAGTCAATCGCATTTTAAGAAAATTTAATTACATCTTATTACATCTTAACCGAACATCTCATTTGACTCTATAAATAATTCTTTGTTGAGATCCATGATCAACTCAGGGCTAAAACCATTGCTCATACAAGGCTCTGCTCATCACCAAAAGAAGGGGAGTCTTATCTTCCTACTTCAACCACTAGAATATCAATAGGGACCCCCAAACTTCGCATCTTTTATGTCCCATCACATGCATAAGGAAGACCTTGTAACCAACTACCTACAACATAGTCAATCACATTCTAAGAAGATTTGGTCGTATCTTATCACATTCTAATTGGACACCTCATTTGACTCTCTACAAACATCTATTTATTAAGATCCTTGATCAACTCACCACTAAAACCACTACTCATACAAAGCTCCCCTCATAGCCAAAAGAAGCAAGTCTTTTTTTCCTACTTCAATCACTATGATATCATTAGCGACCTCCCAAAAAACCTCTCGGCATTGGTGTTCCCTTACAAAGACTTTATAACAAGTTACCTACGACATAATCACATTCTAAGAGGATATGGTCACATCCTATCATATCCTTACCAGACACCTCATTTGATTCTATCACCCATCTTTGTTGGAACATTTTCAAATATTTATAGTATCCCAATAACTATAAATGAATGGGTGTAATTAATCAAAAGATAAATCTTTTGGTCATTGGTCAAAAGTTATATCATTTGATTTTTTTAAAAAAGAATTATAATTATTCAAAAAATATTATTTGAATAGTTACAAATTAAATGAATAATTATTATTATATATTTATTCATAAAGACACCTATTGAAAGATGTCTCTATGAAGAGATAAGAAAATTCCTATAAATAGGAATGGGTTTTCATTTGGAAATATATCAACAAATTCTAATATTATTTCTTCTCTTCCTTCATTTTCTAATATTATTAGATTATTCTATAAAGTATTACTGTAGAAATCCTTTGTAGAAATTGAGTTTTTGTTACACATTACTCAGTGCATAGTGGACTATTCTCGTCAGTGCAAAACGCAAATAGTCATTGGCTTCATTGTATCCTCGAGGTTAATTTGCTTGGAACTCATTTGCACACTGAAGATAAGTGGGGGCGAATATAACCTTAAAGATAGTGGCTTGATACACGCCTTGGAGCCTTGTCCTATTTCTTCTTTTTCTTTTCGAGTTCCGATCGTGTGTTCGAGATTTTCCTTACCGGAGTTTTGTAATAACAATTTTAAGGTTATAATTCATGATGACTACCACAACACATGAAAGTGGAACACTAAGGGAGTTGGCTTCCAACTTTGTTAAACTTGATCGTTTTGATGGTGGCAATTTTCGACGATGGCAGAAAAAGATGCACTTTTTGTTATCAACTTTGAAGATTGCTTATGTTTTGGATACTCCAAGACCTGAAGAGAATGAAAACGAATCTGTTGCTGCAACCCGATAAAGACAAAAATGGGACAATGCTGATTACATGTGCATGGGCCACATATTGAATGGTTTATCTGATGGTTTGTTCGACACCTACCAAAACGACGTCACAGCTAAAGAATTATGGGACAAATTGGAGGCAAGATACATGACCGAAGATGTTACAAGTAAGAAATTTCTTGTCAGTCGTTTCAATAATTATCAAATGGTTGATGGTCGTTCTGTTATGGAACAATTTCGTGATATTGAAAAGATGCTGAATCAATTTAAGCAATATGATATGAAAATGGATGAAATGATTGTGGTATCCTCTATAATAGACAAACTTCCTCCATCTTGGAAAGACTTTAAAAGAAGTCTAAAACATAAGAAAGAGGAAATATCTCTTGAGGCTTTGGCAAATCATCTTCGTATTGAAGAAGAGTATCGAAAACAAGATCAGAACCTAAATTCTGAAAATGCCAAAGTACATGTTACGGAGGAAGTACAGACTACTAAACCATTCAAAAGAAAGTTCAATCAGGCTGATAGAGCACCTAAGTTCAAAAAGAAACAAAAGGGCTCATGCTATCATTGTGGAAAGCCAGGACATTTCAAGAATGAATGTCGATTTTTAAAGAAGAAATCATCTTCTAAGGCTGATAATAACGAAAAGTTCGTTGCAATGATATCTGAAATTAATATGGCACAAGATGATAATAGATGGTGGATTGATACCGGAGCAACCAAACATGTGTGCAAAGACAAAAGCATGTTCACAAAGTTCACACAATGTGAAAATGACAATGTCTTGTACATGAGAAATTCTTCCACCGCAACAATTAAAGGCAAAGGGTCTGTTGAACTACAATTCACTTCTGGAAAGGTTTTAACCTTAAATGATGTATATTATGTACCAGAAGTTAGGAAAAATTTAGTGTCTGGAAGTCTGTTGAATAAGTTTGGTTTCAAACTTGTTTTTGAGGCAGATAAGTTTATTTTGTCTAAGGGAGGAATTTTTGTGGGAAAAGGGTATATGTATGAAAGCATGTTCAAACTTAATATTATTAATAAGAATAAAAATACTATTTCTGCTTATATGGTTGAATCATTTGTTTGTGGCATTATAGATTAGGTCATTTGAATTATAGAAAATTGAATGACATGTATAAATTAGATTTAATTCCTGTTTTTAATAATAATATTGAAAAATGCAATACCTGTATGTTGACTAAAATTACAAGAAATCCTTTCCCTAAGGTTAAAAGGAAAACAAAATTGCTTGATTTGATACATAGTGATTTATGTGACTTGCATAATACTCTTACATTAGGTGGAAAGAAATATTTTGTTACTTTTATTGATGATTGTTCTAGATATTGTTATGTATATTTATTGCATTCAAAAGATGAAGCGCTTGATAAATTTAAAATTTATAAATCTGAAGTTGAACTTCAGTGTGAATCATTTATCAAGTGCTTAAGATTGGATAGAGGTGGAGAATACTATAATCCAAGTTATTTTGAACTCACTGGAATTGTCCATCAAGTTTCAGCCCCTTACACACCACAACAAAATGGTGTAGCTGAAAGGAAAAATAGAGTCTTGACTGAAATGGTAAATTCAATGTTATCATATTCAAGTCTTGGACAAGGTTTTTGGGGAGAAGCTGTTCTAACAGCTTGTCACATATTGAATAGAGTTCCTAATAAGGAAACTAAAATAACCCCCTATGAACAATGGAAGAAAAGGAAACCAAACCTTAATTATTTGAAGGTTTGGGGTTGTAGAGGAATTGAATGCATATTTATAGGTTATGCACATAATAGCAAGGCATAAAGGTTCATAGTAATTGAACCAAATGATTCAATTTCAATTAATACGGTTATTGAATCAAGAGATGTTATTTTTGATGAAAATAGATTTAATTCTATATCAAGACAATTACAACCACAACAATTGATTCATTCTTCAAATGAGAATGAGATTCCATTGAAACAAATTGATAATAATGATGAATCTTGTCAAGAATTAAGAAGAAGTAAGAGGATTAAAAAGGTCAAAGATTTTGGACCAGATTTCATTATGTTTCTTGTAGAAGGAAAAGGTGAAAGTATATGCAATAAGATACCTTATTGTTATAATACCGAATCTGATCCTATTACATTTGAAGAAGCAGTGAAATCTCAAGACTCTGCTTTTTGGAAAGAAGCAATAAATGATGAAATGGATTCAATAATGGGAAATCAAACTTGGATCTTAGTTGATCTTCCACCAGGTTCCAAACCAATAGGTTGTAAATGGATCTTCAAAAAGAAAATGAAGGTCGATGGAACCATTGATAAATTTAAAGCAAGGCTGGTAGCAAAAGGTTTTACACAAAGACAAGGTATTGATTACTTTGATACCTATGCTCCAGTAGCAAGAATTGCTACAATTAGACTATTAATATCACTTACCTCTATATATAATTTGGTTGTTCACCAAATGGATGTTAAAACTGCATTTTTAAATGGTGAATTGGAAGAGGAAGTGTACATGGAGCAACCGGAAGGATTTGTTGTTTTAGGACAAGAGCATAAGGTATGTAAGCTTGTTAAATCTTTATATGGGCTTAAACAAGCACCAAAACAATGGCACCAAAAGTTTGACAAGGTTGTTTTAGCTAATGGCTATAAAATAAATGAATCCGATAAGTGCATATATAGTAAATTTGATAATGGAAAGGGTGTTATACTTTGCTTATATGTAGATGACATGCTCATTTTTGGCACGGATTTGGAACAAATAGAAAACACAAAGAAATTCTTGTCAAACAACTTTGCTATGAAGGATATGGGTGTAGCAGATGTTATTCTTGGGATTAAAATAACCCGAGATGAAAGCACTATAGCTTTATCACAATCACATTACATTGAAAATGTGCTTAAAAAGTTTGATCTTTTCAACTGTATACCAGCATCTACACCCATGGATCCTCAATTAAAATTAGTATCTAATGCTGGTAGGAAAATTGATCAATTGAAATATGCAAGTCTAATTGGTTGTCTTATGTACATAATGACTTGTACAAGACCAGATATTGCATATGCTGTTGGAAAATTGAGTAGATACACAAGTAATCCAAGTAGTTTGCATTGGCAAGCTTTAAATAGAGTACTTAGGTACTTAAAGAAAACTATTAACTATGGATTGTGTTATAATGGATATCCTCCAGTTTTAGAAGGGTATTCGGATGCTAGTTGGATTACAAGTTTGGAAGATCATGCATCTACTAGTGGGTGGATCTTCATTCTTGGTGGAGGAGTCATTTCTTGGGGTTCCAAGAAACAAACATGTATTACTGATTCCACCATGGCAGCAGAATTTATTGCATTAGCCGCTGCATCTAAAGAAGCAGAATGGTTAAGAAATTTGCTTTATGATGTACCTTTATGGCTTAAGCCAATTTCACCTATTTCTATCCGTTGTGATAGTGAGGCTACTCTAGCAAAGGCATATAGCCAAGTATATAATGGAAAGTCTAGACACATTGGATTAAGACATAGTTATGTCCGACAATTAATCTCTGATGGAGTGATCACTATTAATTATGTGAGGTCAAGTGAAAATTTGGCAGATCCTTTGACAAAAAGTCTTGCTAGAGATGCAGTAAAAAGGACCTCAAAAGGGATGGGACTCAAGCCTATTAATTAGAGTCACCCATGATGGAAACTCGACTCAACGCTTGGTATAATGTCAAGTCTTGAGTTCAATGAGACAAAGTACATCATTAGTATGTGACTGTTAGCACTATAAATAAATCCATCCTAAGATTAAAGTGCTAGGTACCCGTAATGATAAGGGAAGGATGAGTAATGTACTCTTAATGGACCCATAACATAAATATGTTAGAGTGTTATAATTACGGGAACACTTTTGATGGGATCTACCTATGTGAGTGGAAGTGTGGCCGCTTCTAGGAGCTTAAGGGCTTGGCTCTGATAGCACTCATGAAAAGAGGACATAGACACATGGCCATAATAGTGTCCCTAGATACTAAGCATTGACTGATGTTGAAATCATTGTGTGAGATGTGTTCAGTTAATCAAATGGAATAGTTGGTTCAAAGCTTAGTCTACCACGCAATTTCGATTAACTTTAACATGTTTTTCACTAAGTGAAGGTTCAATCGTAAGACACCTTTATTTATGCAAATTGATTTCCAAGAATATCAAAATCTAAATATTTTGAAAATGGGGGGAGATTGTTGGAACATTTTCAAATATTTATAGTATCCCAATAACTATAAATGAATGGGTGTAATTAATCAAAAGATAAATCTTTTGGTCATTGGTCAAACGTTATATCATTTGATTTTTTTAAAAAAGAATTATAATTATTATTATATATTTATTCATAAAGACACCTATTGAAAGATGTCTCTATGAAGAGATAAGAAAATTCCTATAAATAGGAATGGGTTTTCATTTGGAAATATATCAACAAATTCTAATATTATTTCTTCTCTTCCTTCATTTTCTAATATTATTAGATTATTCTATAAAGTATTACTGTAGAAATCCTTTGTAGAAATTGAGTTTTTGTTACACATTACTCAGTGCATAGTGGACTATTCTCGTCAGTGCAAAACGCAAATAGTCATTGGCTTCATTGTATCCTCGAGGTTAATTTGCTTGGAACTCATTTGCACACTGAAGATAAGTGGGGGCGAATATAACCTTAAAGATAGTGGCTTGATACACGCCTTGGAGCCTTGTCCTATTTCTTCTTTTTCTTTTCGAGTTCCGATCGTGTGTTCGAGATTTTCCTTACCGGAGTTTTGTAATAACAGTCTTATACAGTAAAGCAACTATTCGTTGAGACCCACGACTAGCTCACCACTTAAACCACCACCTATACAAGGCCCCCCTCACGACCAAACCTTGCAACAACATAGTCGTGAACAAAAAACTAAGAGAATTAACCCAAAACTCAGATGCGACCATACCCACATGGCCTTTTGTGATAGATAACCGAGTTGAATAAGATGTTCTTAAAAGTGACAGGAAAGAGGCACTTGAAAATTGGGTTTTTTTTTCTTTGCATACTTTAGAGAGTAGTAGGAAAGAGAGAGGTCTTTTTGTCTTTGGATAGCTACCTATAAAGTCCAAAGGGGCTATATGAACAACTGTATACAGAATCTAACAGGGAAAAAAATTTAAAATAAAAGGAAAAGGAATATGAGGGGCCAAAGATGGAAGAAAAGGTTGAACGGGTGGATGAGCTTTTTAGAAATTAAGAGGGTAGAGTACCCTTAATGGTAGGCAGCTTTTCCTCTTTTGCTTTCTTTTATGTTTTGTGGGTGCTCTCTAAAAGCCAAGTTGATAAAGTTTGGGAAAGTGAATTTCTACTTACTTAAGTGGAAAAGGCTAAGTTATCTTTGTACAATATATATTTCTAATTTTGAAATTCAAATATCAATTTCTATAATTTTCTTGTTGTGACTACAATTTTTTTCTTCTACTAAAAAAAAAGTATATTAGTTTTAAAAAAAAACCGTGAATATAAAAAAATTAACATTTTGAATTCTATGAATATTCAATTAGTATAATGTGAAATGTGACACTTAACACAACAAATAACTTTTTAACTCTCAACAACATATAAAAAATACCTAACTTAAATTAAGAAGCATGGGCAACCTTACTCCCATGCACCCTTATGCAAAGGTAGCTCTTTGGTAGCTTGAAATCTTTACAAAAATATCTAACTACACCTTTATATCCATCCTCTCTTTCATTTTAATAGTATTTTATTAAAATTTCTTTTTGCTCTTGATGATTATTATTCTCTCACTGATTTTGGAATTGAAGAGTGTCACAAAGTACAAACTCCAATACTTTTATGGTTTACCTTTCTTTTTGCAAAATGTTTTATCTCAACTAACAGCTTCTAAAGAAGATGTTAAGAAATCCTATTACATAAATATAGATCAGTTATCATAGAGAAGCAAACATATGGATATACATTATTACATAAATAATGTCTCATGGTGTTTTCAATTTCAAAGTAACTAATGTGAAATGATAAAAATGAACCCACTTTTGTAGCTAAATTTAATTTTAAATATTTGATAATTGAAAATGAATTCATGCTCTGATTTATCTTGAGATCAAATGTTTGATTATTCCCAACAGTTCAATGACATCATATAATTTCACAAAAAGAAAAAAGATAACCCAAACTGTTGGATTCGCAGAAGTGCTTATTTTAATGGAGTCCCATATTCGATTTAAGATGGAGGTTTTTATTTTTTTTTGCGATCATAAGATCAGAGTTTTTGACCTTTCAACTGTTTTCTAACTCATATTTTATATTTCATTATTAATCAATAACTTATATCATGCATCGACTTTTATGAGATATTAAATATATGAAAAAACTAATTAAATACTTATACAAGATACATATCTCTATATTGAAGAAGGATGAAATAAAAGCTCTGAACATGAGATTTTTTAGCTATTGAGATTGGTTTTTAGGAAGTTGGATTCAAAGGAGAAAAAGTTGTTTATACACTCATATTTGATGTTTGCTTGGGGCAGCACCCGTCATGAATAAGGTTAAAGCTCAACATTGAAAAGAGCCCAAAAATAAAATTAAAAAATTGCTAGATTGTGTAAAAAAGAAAAATAGAAGAATTTTTTAGTCTCTTTCAATTTTAATATTGAGCAAAATGGTCTTTTTGAAAAGAATCAGAGCAGTTTAATTCATGTCAATTTTGAAATTGAACAATTAAGGACAATTAATCAAAGTATTAATATTTTTTCTGTCAATTGTACATTATTTTTATTGTTATAATCACATATTTAGCTCTTGATGTTTATATATTCGTGTAAATATTGTGGGCTAAATTTGTTAAACAATAATCAAGTTGACAAAATGTGTAAATGTTACAAGCTAAATTTGTTAAATCAAGACCAAATTGACAAAATGTGTAAACTTTAAAAGTTACATTTGATATTTTACCAATAAAAATTATGTACAATTGACAAAAAGTATTAACATTGTGATTAATTGTCTCTAGTTACTCAAAGTTAAATTGTTTTTAATTTTTTCAGAGGGACAAATCTATTTAATATTGAATTGTGAATGATAAAAAAAAAAAAAAACTTTTACCAAGCTGCCCACTCTTGGGCTAAGTAAGCTCGTCTATGGCTGGCCGCTCTTTGGGCTTATTGATACCCAATTGTCTTGCATTGTAGGCTCCCAAGCTGCCCAATACATTTAGGATTGGTTCTCTCACATAATCATTAATGGCCTACAAAATCCAACAATAAAATTAAGTTTAAGATTAATCAAATTAATCCAAGATGGGCGACATAATCATACCCAAAACACATTCTTAATCTTAGTAAAAAGGTCTAAATCTTATTCCATTTGACGTAATGCATAGTTTTCTAAATCTTAGTAAATTTTTACTTAAATTTTTATTTTTTACAAGAGTTATTACTCATTATTTTTTTTAATTTCAAATTTAAACTCATATTAGATATTCTTTATTTTATGCTTAACTAAATAAATTTTTTCATTATATTAGTAATCAAGCTAAATATAAAAATATATATAGTAAGAATGACTTTTTTGTGTGCACGAGATGAAAATTTCTTGCAAGAAATAATCCCAAAGTTTCAAAAATAAAAATGACCTAAAAATAAAGTGTAAAGAAAACTAAAATTAATGAAAAATCCAAAAAATAGAAAATACTAAAAATTGGTAGCTTCTTAAAAGGAAACAGTTCCACAATTCTGTCCCTGCCAATTTCGAATTAGAAAAATTGAGCCATAACTTTCATTTATTATTATTATTATTATTATTTAAATACCTTTTTAAGGTGCCATTAATTTCAAAATTAAGTAAATTAGACCCAGTCAATTATTAATCATTAAATTGATGGCTTAGCAATTAGGATTTTAAAAGCCCTTTTTTAATTTTTAATTGTGCATTATATTTCTTCTTATTTGCCCATTTTTATAATTTTGAAATTTAATCATTTTCAATTTTCAATTTTATTGATAAAAGTTAAGGGTATACATAATATTTATATAGCAATAATTACATAAGAATAGAAAATATATATAATATATTTATAAACATATTTCTAAATATCTGGAAAGATATATGATAATATACAATATATTTAGATATTACTAAACGATAATATATCATAATAATATTTTAATAATATATGATTTTGTTTTACTAATGTTTAATTTTCAATTGTTAAGTGGCGGTACTAACCTTAGCGTTGGCTGTCGCTCGCCTTTTTCTACCTCCTATTAACCCTTTCTTTCTTTCTTCTTCTCATTCACTCTATATGTTTTCTATCTTTTTAATTTGTAAATTTATTTTGTGGATATCTTTGTTGTCTTCACAAGTTGTGATGGACAGATGATAGGCCCTGTCGTTCATTAAAACTCCACTAGGCACCGGTAGTTTTTCTTGAAAAGTGAATGGTTCTCCTTCAGCTTCTTAATCTGTTTCTATTTTGAGAGAATTTCATAATAATAAATGATTTCACAAGTTGATTTGGACCCTTGTTGTCTTAATTTTTATATTTTTTTGTTTGTTTTTCCATTGTTTAATAAGTTTTCAATTTTAAAAGTTTTTGCCTCCTCTTGTAGCACGCTTTTTAGTCTTGCTTATGCATGTAACCTTAGTTTTACAAGTGATTTTAGGGATGGTCTCGTTGTCGTCCTCTCTAGTTTGGTGAATGCTCAACTCTTTTATCGATTTTTGTTCGCCGCTTTGGACTATCCGAGGTTGATTTCCTTACTGTATTAAGTGCTTGCAATCATTTCATGTAACACCCCTAACCCTTATCCGTCGCTGGAATAGGGTTACAGAACATTACCGGACTTTTCAGATCAAACCATTCAAAACATGTCAGAACAACAAACCTAGGTATCTAACCAATATACGTTTAGGTTCCACAATTATATCATCGAAACACATCAATAAGACATCATATAAATCCAATTTGTAAAGATGCCAAATTCATTCTAATTTGCCTATATCATGTTCAGTTATGCACTAATTTAAAACATGTCATATTATAGCCTTAACATGATGTATATTCATATGTATATAATCAACTAATATTAACTTATAATCTTATTTACAATCAACTCACAAAATAGTTAACATTTAGACGCCCTAGGTACATGCCGACACAAAAAGAAAAACATTACCACGTTTTGAGATCAGAATCGTTGATGGATGCTGAATCGGCGATCAAACTTAAGTACCTAACCTACGCACAGAAAACAAAACCATGCGCTGAGTATAAACTCAGTGATATTTCTATAATCCGAATATTAAAGGCAAGATAATTTAATATATACATTTAATCACACAATAACATTAATTATTCAATTAATCAATTCATCAACACATCATTTATAACATATTCAATTCTCATCTCTTGCTATTTCAAATCTCATACTTGCTATTCAAAGAGCTTTTCACATTCAATGTTTTCTAATACCAATCATAGTATCATTTCATTTAATCACCCCTATTAACATAACTCGAATTATGACGGATACACGGATCCAACCGAAACACACCAGTTTGGTACTCAGTACCTCATCGGATAATTCAAAGTAATAATTTGACACCCAGTGTCTCATCGGCTAAATCGAAGTAAATTGGCACCTAGTGCCTCATCAAATTAATCTGAAGTAATAGATTGATACCCAATGTCTCATTGACTCGAAGTTAAAGAAATCCCTGAAGTCTTCCAATCCTATTGCATGTCATCTATATCCGTCTCAGCTTGATACAGTTAATAGGGTTTAATTTCACTTTCCAATAATAATATCCAATATCATATTTGCAATAATATTACATTTACACATATATATTCATAATAGATATATTCTAATTCAATTCAATCAATATAAATTCAATAATTTCATCATATACCAAATTAATCCATTTCAATTGCAAAACATAAATATTCTCACCTCAACACTTACCATATTGATGGGCGTCAAAACCACCAAAAATAATTCCTACTAAATTAACTCTAAATAGTAGTAATGAGTGGTAGTAGGGTCGAGTCCATAGGGATTGGATATCGTAATCAACTTCTGCGTTCACTTATGAACTGAATATTCTTCGCGTCAAACGTCGTGTCAAGAGTCGTGCCCATGACTCCAAACACACCTGCAACAAAAATAAACAATTAAATCGGGGGAGTTTGAGAATGTTTAAGAAGGTAAAATAATCTAATCAACTTAAATAAACGATTGAATACTATTGAAAATATATGTAAACTGGAAATAAATTCAGACTTGGTGTAAACAGATAAAATAAGCCTTAGCCTTAGACTTGGTAAATTTCGTATCAAGAATCGATCCTTGAAAATTAATCTTCTCCTCCAAACGATAAGCTGGTTATAGCAGTTAAGAACGTCCTAACCACTAATTCCTCCTCTAGTAGCTGGTTCCAGTACGACCTGCAAACCAACCCTTACCGATTATCTAACCGAGATACACGTGTTCCAGATTCAAGATTCCGGTAGCCTTGCGTTCTGAAGAACCCAACTCGAATTAACGGCCTCAACCACGTGGGTCGTTTAAGCAAACTTCTTCCTTGATTTGTTCTCGGAGAACCGAATACAGCACGGCCAACTCGTTTCTCCAACTGTCAGCAAACACGACTTCAACCCAACATGCACTTTGACTTGAAATTGAGTTTAACTTTAAGGGATGATTGGTCTATCCCGATACTTAGGAAAAAAGTGAATATCGATTGGAAGGATTTTTAGCACGAATACAAATCTCACAATTCCCGACCAAAAAGAACACCGGCCTAAAGCTAAGATGAAATTTAGTGAAGCATGAATTTATTCATGCTTGTAAGTTGTGAAAGGTGATAGAATTTGAATAATAATGGAATAAATTAGGGAACAAAAAGGCTTGGAAAGCAATTGGACGAATTTAGAAAGAACAAAGAAATTGAAATGATTATATACATGGGGTTTACTAAATTTAGCCTAAACTAATTTAACATAAAATCAAAAATAAAAATAAATAAAAATAAATAAATAAAATAAAATAAGAATTTCCTATATTTGGCTTTTACAAAGTTAAAATATTTGATGTGTCCTTGGCTTCCTCCACCTTTTTGATTTGGCCCCATTTCAATGATTGTCTTTCAAATTGGCCCTTTTTAGCTTGTTTTTGACTAATTGCATCACTGACAAGATTAAATCATAAAAGCAAAAGTACTTAATTAGTAGGGTTCGATTCAAAAATAAACCAAATTAAACACAAAAATATGCAAATTAACATGTTTATCACATATACATTAAATAAAAATTACAACAATTAATAACTAGCTTCGGACCAGAAATTTTGAGCTATTCCTCGTCGACTTTATCTTTCTCCTTTTTAGTCGAGAGTTCCGGTACGACGTAAACTACATAATTAAAACAATTAAAATTTATCAATACAATACAATTTAAATTTCATATTGAATATTTCAACTTTTTACTCAACATTTGTCTAAATTCCAATTTAGTCTGTAAACCGAGACTAACTTTTATTCTTCACATTTAATTCTTTATTTTCAGGAAAATTCCATTTTAGACTAAATTCAACTCCCTATTTTCTAGTAAATTTATAAATTTTGAATTTTCATAATTTAGTCCCTAATACTCAAAATTTACAATTTATTCTACAATTCAATCCTTTTTCATTTCTAACTTAAAAATCTATCAATTTAATCTCTAATACTAAAATTATTCAACATAGACAACACTTAAAAGCTCAATAATTTCTAAAATTTTGACATGGGTCGAGTAATATTTAATACCGGAATTCTAAAAATATAAAAATTACAAGAAAATGGACTAAATTGACTAACCAATTGAACTTAAAACCTTGAAACCCTAATTTCTTCTTTCTTTTCTTTCTTCTCTTTCTTTTCTTTATTTATTTCATTTACTTATTTATTTTATTATATTTAATTTATTATTATTATATTATAAATATTTACTTAAATATTAAGTAATACATATTTTATTAATATATACATATGTATATTATTTTTACACATGTAATCACTATTATCATCCACTTTTTGAAATAAGGCTTAATTGCTTATTTAGTTCCTTTACTTTTTCTTTAATCTATAATTCAACTTTCATCTTTTATGTAATTTAGTCATTATACCTAATTACTCTTAATTCATGCAAATTTACCTAACCAAACATAATTAACTACACAACTAACTTCGTAAATATTTATTATTTACGAATCCGTTTTATGAAAACAAAATCCCGAAAATGTATTTTTCGACACCCGTGACTATCGGGTTGTTACACTTCAAATATATCGTGCTTGAGTTGTGAGAAAGCCAATTGTCGACGTGCTATGATGTTCTATTGATGCTGAGACTAAAGCTTTTGTTGTGTTGATGGAGCTTGTTCTTCACCATTTACAACGAGTGTTTGTTATTTTTTGTCATTGAATTGTATGGTTTCATTCATTGAATGAATTAATGAATTTACTTTTCAAAAAAAAAATTCAATTGTTAGTCCTTTTGACCGGAATTCTTTTTAAAATAGTTAAGACAAAAAATTAGAAATTGATTTGAAATATTAAAATATTATATCAACGGATACAGATTGATACATATCAATATAAATCGATCTTGATCAAAATATATCAATAAATATATATATCGAGATACGAGAGTAATTTTTGTTTGCCACATTTTCACATCATTTTTTTTTATTTTGAAAGATGTTTCGCATCATTTTATGTTGTATCAATGGAACCAGATCGATAGATATTGATATAAATTTATATTGATCAAAACATATCAATAAATACATATATCGAGATACGAGAATGATTTTTGTTCCCCTCATTTTCCCTTCATTTTTTTTTTGAAAGATGTTTCGCATCATACAATAAGCTAATTCAATTGGTTATATCTAACCACTCTTATAACTTGTTTTTAGTAGGAAAAAGGTTAAAATTTTGCTTATTTTAATGACGTTTTATTTTTTTACAAGAGTTATTACTTATTATTTTTCTAATTTCAAGTTCAAATTTATACTAATTGTTCGTTATCTTATGCCTAACTATCGTAGTCATATAGGACTAGGAAAAATATAATATATTCCTAATATATGAAAAAATATATAATAATATACAATAAATTTAGATATTTATAAAAGATAATATCCCATAATAATATCTTAACAATATACATATTTTACTATTATTTAATTTTCAATTGTTAGTCCTTTTTAATTGAAACTCCTTTTTAAATAATTAAGGCAAAAAATTAGAAATTGGTTTGAAATATTAAAATATTGTATCAACGGGTACATATCGATACATACATATATAAATTGATATTGATAAAAACATATCAATAAATACATATCTCGAGATACGAGAATGATTTTTGTTCCCCGCATTTTCTCACCATTTTTTATTTTATTTTGAAAGATGTTTTGCATCATTTTATATTGTATCAATGGATACAGATTGATACATACCGATATTGATCAAAACATATCAATAAATACATATCTCGAGATACGAGAATAATTTTTGTTCCCTGCATTTTCTCATAAATTTTTTTATTTTGTAAGATGTTTCGCATCATTTTATATTGTATTAACAGATATAGATTGATACATACCAATATAAATCGATATTGATCAAAACATATAAATAAATACATATCTCGAGATACGAAAATAATTTTTGTTCCCTGCATTTTTTCATCAATTTTTTTTATTTTAAACGATGTTTCGCATGATTTTATATTGTATCAATGGATACAGATTGGTACATACCAATATAAATCGATATTGATAAATACATATCTCGAGATACGAGAATGATTTTTGTTCCCTGCATTTTCTCATATTTTTTTTTTATTTTGAAAGATGTTTCGCATGATTTTATATTGTATCAACGGATACAGATTGATACATATAAATATAAATCGATATTGATCAAAACATATTAAAAAATACATATCTTGAGATACGAGAATAATTTTTGTTCTCTGCATTTTCTCATCATTTTTTTTGAAAGATGTTTTGCATCATTTATATTGTATCAACGGATATAGATCAATACATACTGATATAAATCGATATTGATAAACACATATCAATAAATATATATCTCGATATGCGAGAATAATTTTTGTTCTCTGCATTTTCTCATCATTTTTTTTAAAAATTTTTGAAAGATGTTTCACTTGATTTTATATTGTATCAATGGATACATATTGACAGATTCCGATATAAATCGATATTGATCAAAACATATTAATAAATACAATCTTGAGATACGTGAATAATTTTTGTTCTCATCATTTTTTTTTCATTTTGAAAGATGTTTCGCATCATTTCATATTGTATCAACGAATACAGATCAATACATATCGATATAAATCGATATTGATAAACAGATATCAATAAATACACACCTTGAGATACAAGAATGATTTTTGTTCCTTGCATTTTCTCATCTTTTTATTTTATTTTATTTTATTTTGAAAGATGTTTCGCATGATTTCATATTGTATCAACGGATACAGATCGATCCATACCTATATAAATCAATATTGATCAAAACATATTAATAAATATCTATATTGAGATACGAGAATAATTTTTGTTCCCTGCATTTTTCTCATAATTTTTTTTATTTATTTTGAAAGATGTTTTGCATCATTTTATATTATATCAATAGATACAGATCGATGCATACTAATATAAAATTATATTGATAAAAACATATCAATAAATACATATATCGAGATATGAGAATGATTTTTGTTTTCCATATTTTCTCATCATTTTATATTATTGAATTTGGGGTTGTATTGGTGCAGCTGGTAAGAGATATTGGTGTTCATACAATGAGGCTGATGACAAACAACCATACTGAAAAATGCTGGTTTACCATATGTATTCCATGACATGTTTTTACTTTTTATTTTGCTAGTAAGGTTTTATATATTCTCTATGGTCATACTTTGCGAATGATTAAAATTTTATGTATTAGCATACATTTTTGGTAAGTTGACTCGAAAAGGAAATTTACAAATAGGGCTGATATCCAGCCTAATCAGCATTAATAAAATTAACTATTTTAAATGGATGAAAAACATAAGGATAGTTACATTACTTGCGGTGGAAGTTACCCGTTAAAGCTCAAACACTAATGTTAAAATTCTAAAAGCTTACAACAGAAATATATAAAGACTTCCTACGTTCGATATTCCCTACACTTCCTACTTGCTTATCGTCTCTTTCACTGTTCTTCTCTTCTCTTCTCTTCGCTTCTTTTCTCTGCAACCAAGTCTTTTCTTTTTATCCTTTTGATTTTTATTAGTTTCTCTATGCCATGATGGATCTCACTTCATCCTCCAACAACCGCCACCCGTCGCCTCCATCGGATGGCCATAAATCCTTCCAGCTCCACTGCTACTCTAACAACAACCATCAGAAACCCACATGTCCGGCTGTCAATAACCGATACCCTCCTTCGCCATCAACTGCTGTTTCTTCCACCGATAACAACACTCTCCGACCCCCAAACTTCATGATTCAACTCTTAAAGGACTCTCCTCCCTTCCGATCAGAACCCAGCAACCTACAAACTCTACTTTCTCAACTCAACCCATCCCCGGAAAAGTTCCACATTGACCCTACTGGAAAAATCGCTGCTTCCTTATATTTCCAGGAATGGACTACAACCCTCTCTTCGATTATTTCACTCTGGCGTTCCCGCCTTGAGGGGTCTCACAATTACACTCCCAACCTTATTTCCAACGTCCTCGTACCTTCCGACAGTCTGGAACTCCAACAAGACCTGAAAACCCTTTTCTCGAACCATATAAAGGGATTGATGGAAGGGGAATTGGTTAAGGAATGGCAGAAAAAAATCGATGAGAAGTCTGATCAGATTGCTGAAGTATCGGGACAAATGGGTAAGAGGCATTATTCAATGGGAAGATTTTTCATGCTGAATGACAAGAAGAAAGCTTTGAATGAAGAGAGCCTGATGATCTCGAAGCGGTTGAATGAGTTTAAGGGAGGGATGAGGAGTTTGCTACGGTGTTTGGAAGATGAGAAAATCGGGAAGGAGGAACAAGAGGAAAATATCGATGTTTTCAGGGTTGATGGAGAGCTTGATTGGGAGAGAATTCATCGGCTGATTTTGAGGGAATGTAGGAGATTGGCCGATGGTTTGCCTATTTATGCTCACAGGCAAGAGATTCTCACTAGAATACATGGTGAACAGGTGAAAATTTATCCTAAACCCCCTTCATTTATGTTCTATATTCAGCTCCTTTTAGGGTTTTATGAAGTAGTTTAGAAGATGAGTTTAATCTTATATATTGGAGTGCAGTATAGATACTTGGTAATACAAGTCGAAAACTTGAAATGTTGGTTATACTCATATATTTTGGAGATTAAAAGCACTAGTGTTTTTGCTGTGTCCTATTGAAGAGGATTATCGGGTATTTATTTACACGGTTACTGTTTATGGAATTGACATTCTAGGTTAACTTCATTCATCAACTGGTAGGGCCATGTACGAGTCGCTGGTGGTCTTTAGTTGGTAATCATAAATACATAACACCTTTATATGCATGAAATGCTATCATTTAAAGGATTATCATATTATATATTGAGACCATGTAATTAGAGTTCAATAACTTGAAGAGTAGGTTGAAGTACACTCCAATACAATAGAGAGTGAAAGTAAGTTCATATCGTCGCCTTGTAAAACCATTGAAGAATTAATATCTTGTCATTGACTACTCGTTTTTAAAAGAGAAATTTTAAATTCACTATCGGTGGAGTTTTTAGACTCTCCAATAAGGGGTTAATAGGGTGATACACACCTATCCATAGTTGGGTTTATAATAAGTATCACGTTCATTTATTTGCAAGTAAAGAAATTTACAACCTTTTGATAGGCTTCGTCTATTTATCTTTTTCCCTAGTGTTATGAGAAATTAACGAGGATCTCAGTACTAAGTAGCTAACTCCTAGGTTAATCTTCAGAGGATAGTATGGAGAGGCTGTTCAATTGCTTGAAATGTGATTTAGGATAAAGTGGATTTGAACATTGAGATACCATAAAGGTTGAAAATTAACATAGGCTAGTCATTGCAAATGAGCAAGTAGGGAGCTGCAGCTAAATTGGTAGAGAGCCCTAAACTAAATCCGATGGTTGTTATATACCTTAGAAAGAAATTAAAAAAAAAAAAGACTCTTTTATTGTCCCATGCAATTAGTATATAGTAACTGCAAGATGATTAGGAAATTCTCTTTGCTATTTTATTTATTTTGTTCCTATACTACTTGAGTGTTTAACTTTAGTTACAGTGTAGTATTTTTCAATGTGTCTCTAATAACTATTAAATGATCAGATAATTGTATTGATTGGGGAGACTGGTTCTGGAAAGAGTACGCAGCTGGTTCAGTTTCTTGCTGATTCAGGAATTGCTGCTAATGAGTCTATTGTATGTACTCAGCCAAGGAAGATTGCCACCGTCTCATTAGCACAAAGAGTCACAGAAGAAAGCTCTGGGTGTTATGATGATAATTTTGTAACATGTTATCCAACATTTTCATCTACTCAGCAGTTTGATTCCAAGTTAATATATATGACTGACCATTGTTTACTGCAGCATTATATGAATGATAGGAATTTGTCAGGAATTTCTTGCATCATTGTTGATGAGGCCCATGAAAGAAGTTTGAATACTGATCTTCTTTTGGCATTGGCTAAAGATTTACTTGTTCGAAGACTTGATTTAAGGCTCATAATAATGTCTGCAACGGCTAATGCAGATCAACTGTCAGACTACTTTTTTTGTTGTCCGATACTTCATGTGATTGGGAGAAACTTTCCTGTTGATATTCAATATGTTCCTTGTGCAACTGAGGGAACTTCTGGTTCTGGTATGGTTGCTCCGTATGTTTCTGATGTCTTGAGGATGGCTGCTGAGGTTCATAAAACGGAGAAAGAGGGGAACATTCTTGCATTTTGACATCAAAGATTGAAGTTGAATGGGCTTCTGAGAATTTGAAGCTCCAAATGCAGTTGCTTTACCATTGCATGGAAAGCTATCCTTTGAAGAACAATTTCGTGTTTTCCAGAACTACCCTGGGAAACGGAAAGTCGTATTTGCAACAAATATAGCAGAGACATCACTTACTATTCCTGGGATAAAGTATGTGATTGATTCTGGTTTGCTGAAGGAGAGTAAATTTGAACCTGGCACTGGAATGAATGTTCTCAAAGTGTGCTGGATCAGCCAGAGTTCTGCCAATCAGAGGGCTGGACGAGCTGGGAGGACAGAACCTGGAAGATGCTACAGACTATATGCAGCAAGTGATTTTGAGTCAATGCCCTCTAATCAAGAGCCTGAGATTCGCAGAGTTCATCTTGGTGTTGCAGTTCTGCGGATCCTTGCTTTGGGAGTCAAAAAAGTTCAGAGTTTTGATTTTGTTGATGCACCTAGTTCTAAAGCGATTGACATGGCCATTAGGAATCTTATCCAGTTGGAAGCCATTGTAGAGAATAATGGAGTTTTTGAATTAACTGTGGAAGGGCGGTACTTGGTAAAGTTGGGGATTGAGCCTCGTCTTGGTAAACTGATTCTCAGTTGCTTCCATTATGGTCTTTGTAGAGAGGGTCTTGTTCTTGCTGCTGTTATGGCAAATGCTAGTAGCATATTTTGCAGGGTGGGAAATGATCGTGATAAGGTAAAAGCTGATTGTCTTAAGGTGCAATTTTGCCACAGAGATGGCGATCTCTTTACTCTGCTCTCTGTGTACAAGGAATGGGAAGCCTTCCCGGCCAATAGAAAAAATAAATGGTGCTGGGAGAACAGTATAAATGCTAAATCAATGCGGCGATGCCAAGACACAGTTACTGAATTGGAAATTTGTCTGCAAAAGGAGCTTGCTGCTGTTATTCCAAGTTACTGGTTATGGGATCCTCATAAGACTACTGAGCATGATAAGTGCTTGAAGGCAATTATACTATCTTCCCTTTCCGAAAATGTAGCCATGTATTCTGGATATGACCAACTTGGTTATGAAGTGGCATTGACTGGACAACATATTAAGTTACATCCTTCTTGTTCATTGTTGATATTTGGTCAGAAACCACATTGGGTTGTTTTTGGTGAAATTTTATCAGTAACTAATCAATACTTGGTTTGTGTAACAGCTTTTGATTTTGAATCTTTAGCCATTCTCCGTCCTCCGCCCATGTTTGATGCATCTAAGATGGAAAGCCGGAAGCTGCAAGTAAAGGCAATGGCTGGTTTTGGCAGTACTCTGCTAAAAAAAATTTGTGGGAAATCCAACCATAATCTTCGATCACTTCTGTCACGGATTAGGACTGCCTGTATGGATGAACGAATTGGTATTGAAGTCAATTTTGATTATAATGAGATTCGACTGTTTGCCCCGTCAGTGGACATGCAGAAGGTTCTGGCATTTGTAAATGAGGTGCTGGAATGTGAAAGGAAATGGTTGTTTAATGAATGCATGGAGAAATTTTTATATCATGGACCGAATGCCTCATCATCTATCGCACTTTTTGGAGCAGGAGCTGAGATTAAGCATCTTGAAGTTGGAAAGAGATGTTTGACCATTGATGTTTTCCATTCAAATGTTAATACCCTTGATGATAAGGAGCTTTTGAAGTTCTTTGAGAGATATTCAAATGGCAGTATTTGCTCTGTTCATAAATGTCAAGCCAATGGACAGGAGAGTGATGACAAGGAAAAGTGGGGCAAGATAACGTTCCTAACTCCTGATGCTGCCCAAAAAGCTGCTGAGCTGGATGGAGTTGACTTTACTGGCTCTGCACTAAAGGTACTTCCTTCAAGAACACCCTTCGGAGGTGATCATAAGATGATTTCCTTCCCTGCTGTCAAAGCAAAAGTTTATTTGCCTCGCAGACAGAGTAAAGGGTTTGGATTTGTTAAGTGTGATCTACTTGATGCTGGTTTCATTATTGATGATCTCGATAATCTGGTAGTAGGGAGTAAAACTATTCATTGTGATGTTAGCTCGAAATCCGATGATGCCATACTGATACGTGGAATTGATAAAGAGCTTTCTGAAGCTGAAATTTGGGATACCCTACAGGGGGCAACAAACAGAAAAATCCATGATTTTTTCCTGGTGAGAGGAGATGCTGTGGAAAATCCAAGTTGTGGAGCTTGTGAAGAGGCACTCCACAGAGAAATATCCCACTTTATGCCTAAAAGGTATCCCCATACAAATTGTTGCTGGGTTCAGGTTTTCCAGCCTGAACCAAACGAGACTTTTATGAAGGCCTTGATCACCTTTGATGGAAGGTTACATTTGGAAGCTGCAAAAGCTTTAGAGCATTTAGAGGGGAAAGTGTTACGGGGATGTCTGTCATGGCAAAAGATAAGGTGCCAGCGACTGTTTCATAGCTATATATCCTGCTCCTCGTTTGTGTATGCTGTTATTAAGAAGCAGCTAGATTCATTAATTGCAAGCTTCAAACGTGTAAAAGGTACTCATACTGACAGCACTATTTGTTTATTTATTTAAAAATTTTCATTTAACAACCATGTACAAGTTCATCTTGGTCATATTTGCTTACTTCTGCTTGTGCTGGGGTCTTTAGATATGCGTGTTGGTGGCCAGAGCTCGTCATTGAAATGCTTATTCTGTATTTCATGTTCCAGTTATATTATTTTATGTTTCCTTCCACTTTCTGCAAAGTGGTAACACATAGATATATGTGCGTTTGTTTTCGAGACTCTAGTTATAAGTACTAATTCAAGCTTGGATAAAAGATACAATGCTGACATGAGCAACGATATCATGAGATAGGTGACAACCAAAGCAAAAGCTGGTCGTGTTAGTGTCAAATGTTGGTCCTCCTCTTAATGGTGACCAACAGAAGTACTTAATCATATTATTTTGTGTACGTTTAATGATTTAAATGGTTATTTTCAATCCCATAAACTTTAGGAATTTTACTGCTGTTGTGCTGATTTTATGACGAAAGGTTTATTTTTAAAAAATTTAAGCACTTCCCTCCTATAACGGTAACAGACTGGAGGTTGCATGTTCCTTTTGACAACTAAGTATTTCAGCAGTATAATTAAGGAGTTTGTTTGTTTTCTTTTGAAATTGTCAAAGGCTGATGGGCATGAAATACATCTTTTACAGGTGCAGGTTGCTCCATAGAGGCAAATGGAAATGGTTCCTATCGGGTGAGAATATCTGCCAATGCCACCAAAACTGTTGCAGAGATGAGAAGGCCACTTGAAGAGCTAATGAATGGTAGAACCATAAAACATGCCGGCCTCACCCCTTCTATATTGCAGCATTTGTTCTCTAGAGATGGCATTCATCTTATGAGGTCATTGCAACGGGAGACAAGAACCTACATTTCTTTCGACAGGCATAGTCTGGGTGTAAGAATCTTTGGCCCTCCAGATGCTGCTGCTGTAGCGGAGCAAAAATTGATTCAATCTCTTTTGTCGTACCATGAGAGCAAGCAGCTTGAGGTCTGCCTTCGTGGTCCAGGTCTGCCACCTGACTTGATGAAGGAAGTGGTTAAGAAATTCGGGCCAGACCTTCATGGGCTGAAAGAGAAGATACCTGGGTCCGAGTTTACACTTGATTCCAGGCATCATGTTATTTCAATCCATGGGGACAAAGAAACAAAGAGAAAGGTTGAATTGATTGTCCTTGACATCGCAGAGACAGGTGAAGATTTAGCCAAGAAATCTGATGGTGATACTACCTGCCCCATTTGCTTGTGTGAAGTAGAAGATGGCTACTGGCTTGAAGGTTGTTCACATTTCTTCTGCCGTCCGTGTTTGGTGGAGCAATGCGAGTCTGCAATCAGAAACTTGGATAGTTTCCCTATATGCTGTGCGCACCAAGGGTGTAATGTTCCCATATTGCTTACTGATTTGAAGTCTCTCCTTTTGTCGGAGATGTTGGAGCAACTCTTTCGGGCTTCTTTAGGGGCATTTGTTGCATCCAGTAAAGGCACATACAGGTTTTGCCCGTCTCCCGATTGCCCTTCAGTTTATCGTGTTGCTGATCCCGAGACTCCTGGTGAGCTATTTGTCTGTGGAGCATGTTACACAGAGACTTGTACTAGGTGCCATGGGGAGTATCATCCTTATCTGTCATGTGAGAAGTACCGGGCGTTCAAGGAAGATCCAGATTTATCTTTGAAAGAGTGGTGCAAAGGGAAAGAGCAGGTTAAAACTTGCCCCGTCTGCGGATATACAATCGAGAAGATCGATGGGTGTAACCATATCGAATGCAAGTGTAGGAGACATGTTTGCTGGGCCTGTTTAGAGGTCTTTACCTGCAGTGATGATTGTTATAACCATTTGAGAGCTGTTCACATGGCGATCATCTAAAACTCGGTTACAGTAATACAATTTAAATAGAGATACATCTAGATACAGACAAATAGATCTTTCATGTCAAACAGATTGGTGCCGGTGCTGCGGCTCCAGTAAATGATTTAAACCATTTCACAGTTCCTATCCATGTCTGCATCTCTGTTAATGTTATTATAAACTCTATATCATAGAAGTTGACTTTCGAAATGATGTTCTTTCTAGAATGGGATTATCATTCATATATATATACACATATATATAAATGACAAAAAGAGAAGAGAAAAACAGATGAATACCCATTTTCTTCCTATATCATTCAAAACAAATATCTACAACCAAATGCTAAACCAACACTGGCAATCCCAAGGCAAATAGCCAAAGCAACAATCAATGACATTTCATCCCCATTATTGTTTCCACCCTCAATTCCCTCTTCTACCACTCTTTGTCTCTCTGTTTTATCACAAAAATTCTGATCTTTCTCCACCATTTGTGATTTCAGAACCCAGACTTGAATCTCAAGCAATCTCACCCATTGCCGATAAGCAAACAACTGCAACGATTCTTTCATAAAAGCATCTGATACCCGTTGTTTCTCCTCCGCCAAGTCCGCCGCCTTCCTTTCCGCTTCCCTCGCACGCGTTTGCGACAACCTTAAAGCCTTGAAAATCTCCAACTTCCCATCATCGTTTTTATCGTCCTCTTGTCCCATGATGCTATAACCCGCCCTGTTATTCAACGACATCAACTCCACCGCCTTATCCAACCCAGCAAACACCTTGAGAGGTGGAGGGAGATCACAGTTTTGCATCAAATCAATACCAGACTTCTTAGAAATTAGACCACCTATCATCATCATATCATTCTCTTTACCAACCATGGAATAATTCAATTTCTGATTAAGTTTTGGTGCCTGCGTCTGCGTAGCCATGGCGGGTGTCTCCATGCAGGCAATACACAAACCTCTATCAGTCCCACCTGCGATTCCTTTAATTGGTTTCGATCAGAATAGCTGTGGACCAAAAAAAAAAAGTTAGTGGAAGAGAGAGAGAACCGCAAGAAAGGGGAAGTATGTATAACTTTTTTATTGTTGAAATTCGTTACTTGCGTGCTTAAACTTGCCGTAAGCTGCAATATATGTTATGTATGTAGCGTTTTGGGGTTGGTGAATCCACCACTCCACCAATTTTCCAATATTATAATTCACTTTTACTTTCCAAATACCCTTTGATGTTTTAGCTTACTCACCAAGACTTGGGGCTTTGCTTTTTATTTTAGCTTCATATATGCAATTATTCCTTATATTCTTCTTCAATTTTAGCTTTTTTTTACTTTTTAACTTTTAATTTTTAACTACAACTATTCATTTTATTTTATTAAATTTATATTCATTATAATTGTAATGTTATTCACGCGAGTATTTTTTTTTAATTTTAAAATCTCACATCAATCATTTTAATAAAAAAATTAATAGGGTTAACAACTAAATTTAAATTTTAAAATCTGAAAGATAAATTTTTTTCTAAAAATTAAAGTATAATGACTAAATTTTAAATTTGTAAAGAGTATAAAAATATATCGCCTATTTGAACCTTTATTTTATTTTTCCATAAGAGTTATACCAATTTCTAATTGTTCCAACATTTATTCTTTTGTTGGTGCTAAAATTTTGTGCGATCAATAATGTTTAAATTGGATTGGACCATGGATAAATTGAGGTATCGGTTTAGAGAAAGTCAATAGATCAGTTGACTCAAGAATCAATATAGACCAGTTAAATTAGGTAAAAATTGATTGAATCTAATTTTTCTAAATATTTGTTATTTTTTAATTTTTAATAATTTAATTAATTGAATCAAACATATAAGTAATACTAACGAATTGGTGGCCAAACCAATTCAACAACCAATTTGTTTTTAAAAACCTTGGGTAGGATTGTTATAAAAATAGCTATCTTAAGATTAAATATTATAAATCATAATTTTTTTTATTTGTTACAAGTCAAAACTTTAAATATAAGATTGTTATCCAATACATCATCAATGAAGTAAAAAAAACCTAAAAATTGATTTAGGCAGTTCCCATTTGTTTTTTTAGAGGTCATTTGTTATTTTAGGTGTAACAAAAAAAAAACGTACATGTTATACCCCTGCAAGAGTAGGACATGTGGTAGAACATGGAACAACCCGCAGATGACCCTCCGCCGAGAATAACACAATCTTATGTTGGGAACCATTCACGATGACCTCTCGCTTAGGGTGATCTGTAGAAACCCTCCACATAGCCTAGTTGAACCACTTGATAAACGATTTGCTACATCCCCCATCGTGGGGACCACTAAGATACAATAACTTCATACAACCTTATGGTGGAAAACATCAAAACAAGACCATACAGTACACCATATGGTGACAATTAACTTGGAATGACTCTACCACCTGGTTGACTACACGATTATTCCTACCTTCATATTGTCAGCTATGTGGTACTACAAGATAAGGGGTAATCCCCCTATATATGCCCCGAAGCAGGAGAGACTAAGGATCTCCTTCCTCCTCAAGAAAAATTTAAGTATCAGCCTAACCTCCTCGTTTTCCTTCCCTTTCTTCTCTTTTCTCTCCTTGAATACCTTAACCCCATCTTTTTGCCTATTATAGGTGAACTAGTATTCCTATCTTCATCACCTTTTCCTCATTATTGAGAACCAATATCAACAATTGGTGTGGTGAGGGGAGCAAGGTCACTTTATAATCTTCCCTTCGACTAGGAGAAGACAATTGTTATACATAAATATCTTGCCCACAATGTGGATTCCACCAAGGACACTTTTATATACACTTCTTGGGATTAGGGCAAAAGGAAGTCTTTTCGGGAATTCTTCCTCTACTCCATTCTTTAGTCACAATACATATCTCTTTAGCTCTTTCTTCCACTATGAGGGCTATCCATTACTTCTTCCTTTTATCTCAATCATTGATGGCTCTTTATTCTACACATGTGAATCGTTTCAAACCCTACCATTTTTTCTTCATTGTAATATTCCCTTGTTAAAATCTTGTATCAATAGTATTAAATGTGCTTATGAAAATCAGCTAGAAAAAAATGTTTAACACACATTAATCTTTCATATTCCTCCATAATCTATCAAAATACAAGCAACTCATGCATGGGTAAATTTTTAAACATGAACCCTAGCATGAAATTTGGGTAGAAATAAAGAAATCAAGTTACCGGGATTTCAAAAATACAAAGAACGTTAAAAACGAGACTTAAAATGACAAATGACCAAAATGCCCTTCTACCATTTCCTTAAAATTTCATCCATGCAAGCCCATTTTTGTCCAAAAATTTAGAATTTGGGAAAATTGCTCTCCAAGACCTTCTAATTCATAATCTAAAGCAATTTCATACAAATTGCTTCTAGAAACCAAGTTTTGCAATTTATTCAATTTAGTCCCTAATTTTCAATTGGATATCTTATACTCAGAATTTCTTCATGAAACTTTAACACATGCATATACTCATATTCTAGGCCTCATAATAATCATAAAATAAATATTTTGATATTAGATTTGTGGTCCCAAAACCAGTATTCCGACTAGGCCCTATTTCGAGATGTTACACTCCCACATGAAGTGTGAGCTCACCTGTGCCAACAAGTGTTGCTATCCTCCTCTATGTCTAGAACAACGAAATCAATGGGAAATATAAATTTATCGATTTTAACTAGCACATCTTCAATAATACCCTTAGGAAATCTTATAGTTTTATCTGCTAATTGAATGCTCATCCTAGTCTGTTTGGGTTTCCCAAGACCTAATTGTTTAAACATTTTGTAAGGCATGACGTTAATACTAGCCCTTAAATCAGCTAATGCATTATTAACATCTAAACTACCAATTAAGCAAGGAATTGTAAAACTCCCTGGATCTTTCAATTTGTTGGGTAGCTTATTCTGTAGAATAGCTGAGCAAACTGTGTTTAGCTTCACATGCGAAGCCTCGACCAACTTCCGCTTATTTGCTAAAAGCTCCTTTAAAAATTTCATTGCGTTTGGCATCTGCGATAGAGCTTCAATAAATAGTAAGTTAATATGTAATTTTTTAAGAGTTTAAGGAATTTACCAAATTGTTCATCTGTGTGGTCTTTCCTTGTCGCATTAGAGTATGGCACACGAGGTTTGTATTCTGTACTTACCGGTTTCTACTCATTGTGGTCTACCTCACCTTTACCTTTGCTTATCTCAGTTTTTTGCCTTGGTTTTGGTTCAGGTGTGACTAACCCTTCCTCATCTTGACTAGTAATCGCGTTGAGTTGCTCCCTTGGGTTAGATTCTGTGTTGCTTGGCAAGCTATCTTGTAGTCGTTCAGAAATCAACTTGGCAAGTTGCCCAATCTGAGTTTCGAGCCCTTGGATCGATGCTTGTTGATTCTTAAGTGCTATCTCAGTATTCTGAAAACGAGTTTCTGACACAAACTTTGAGAGCATCTCTTCAAGGTTCGGCTTTTTTTCCTGTTGGTAAGGTGGTTGTTGGTAGCTTGGAGGTGGTCTCTAATTTCCTTGGCCTCCCCATGAAAAATTTGGGTGATTCCTCCAACCTGGATTGTAAGTATTGCTATAAAGATTGTTTTGATATCGAGAATTGTTACCCATGTACTTTAACTGCTCGTTGTCCATGTTGTGGCCATAATGTTGGTATTCTGAACTGCTTGATCCACCTCTACTTGCTTCGCACTGTATTACTGGGTAAACCTGTGAAGAACTAAGAAAACCATCAATTTTCTTGTTCAAGGGTTCTACCTGATTAGAGAGTATGGTGACCGAATCGACGTTATAAACACCGGCTGTTTATGTTGGCTTTGTCCTCATGACTTGCCACTAATAGTTATTCAGTGACATCTCTTCTATAAATTCATACGCATCTTCAAGTGTTTTATTATTGATGGTTCCGCTAGCAGCTGCGTCAACCATTTGTTGAGTCGAAGGATTCAGGCCACTATGAAAGGTTTGAACCTGTAGCCGGAGTGGTAACCTATAGTGATGGCATCGTCTCAAGAGATCATTGTATCTCTCCCATGCATCGTAGAGTGTCTCTAAATCCATCTGCACAAAAGAAGATATATCATTACGTAATTTAGCAGTTTTAGCCGACGAAAAGTAATTTAATAGAAACTTTTCGGTCATTTGTTCCCAAGTAGTAATTAACCCTCGTGGTAACGAGTTCGACACTGTTTAGCTTTGTTCCTCAACGAAAAAGGGAATAACCAAAAGCGAATAGCATCATCAGAAACACCATTAATTTTAAATGTATCGCATAGTTTCAAAAAGTTTGCCAAGTGAGCGTTGGGATCTTCGTCCTGCAAACCATCAAACTGAACAAATTGCTGTATCATTTGAATTGTCTTAGGTTTTAGTTCAAAATTATTTGCAGCTACAGTAGGTCTAACTATGCTCGATTCAGTTCCTATTAAATAAGGTTTAGCATAATTATACATAGTGCGCAGAGCAGGATTCTGATTTAATGGATTAACAACAATCACAGGAGGTAGCAGATTTTCTTAGTTTTCAACCATCTCCTCAGTTGAAGTATCGTCCTCTTGCTCATTCTCTGTGTATCTTAAGGTTCGTCTTATTTCTCTTTGGTTTCTGCGAACAATGCGATCGATCTCACTGTCAAAAAGTAATGGTCCTGACGGGTTTCTTCTAGTCATAAACTATAAAAATCTGCTAGAAAAAGGGAAAAAGAAGAATTAGTAATAAAAGTAATAAAAATCTACCAGTAAAAGTAAATGGTTAAAGTAATAAAAATCGAGTATTCCTAATATCTTAGTTTCCCGGCAACAGTGCCAAAAATTTGATACGTGATATTCGTGACAGGTTTTAAATATTTAAAATGAATCGTTCTTGAAACTAACTATTATCACGATGAAGGAAAGTGTACCTATCGAACAGTAGTATAGCTTTAGCAAGACCGGATTATCAAACCCAAAGGAACTAAAAGTACTAGTAATGACTGTCTTTTTATTATCTAGCCTAAGAATAATGGGGTTTGTTTTAACAAACTAATTAACTAAACTAAGAATTCATAGAAAATAGAATTGGGGAATTACTTTTGGAAAAACGATTGAATTAAGATAATACCTAAGGAAAAATCCACCTAGACTTCACTTGTTATTTGACTCTGAATCGGACGATTTATTCATTTGACTCGATCCGTAGAAATCTCTAAGTTATATTATTATTCCTCTCGAGACTAACAACTTCTAACCCTAGATTGAATAATTAAAATATTTTTCTAATTAACTCCCTAGGGTTGCATTAACTCGATCTATGGATCCCCTTATTAGGTTTCACCCTAATCCGGTAAAATCTTGTCACCTTATCTCTAGGTGTGCAATCAACTCCGCTTAATTATGACAAATGTACTCTTAGACAGGGTCTATTTCTCCTCTGAATAAGAGCTTAACTTGAATCAATATCCTGGAATATCAAACAAGAATTAAGAACACATAATTAAGAACAAGTCAAATATTTATCATACAATTCAGATAATAATAACAAGATCTGTCTCCGGTTTCATTCCCCTTAGGTATTTAGGGGCTTTAGTTTATAACTAAAAAGGTAAACATCTCAGAAGAATAATGAATACAAAACATAAAGAAAAACCCAAAACTCCTGAAGGGAAATTGAGGGGAGATTTTCAGTCTTGATGATGAATCCGACTTCTGAGATTGATTAATCGGCTTTCCTTGAGCAGTTCCCTACTTCCTTCTCTGTGGCCCCCTTCTTCTCCTCTTCTAGGGTGTATTTATAGGCTTTGGAATGCCTAAGAGCCCTCAAAATTTTCCTTTTCTGAATTGGACTCAATTTGGGTTCAGGCCGTGGTCAAGCCTGTTAAATAGGCACGGGCGTGTGGCCCACCCGTGTGAGTCGTGCTTCGATTCTGCCAATTTGACACGGTCGTGTGGTCTGCCCGTATAAGGAGGTCCAGGCCGTGTTGATTTCGTACGTTAGCCCATTTTCTCCGTTTTGGTCCATTTCTCGTTCCTTTCACTCTTTTATGCTCACCTAAGTATAAAATATGAAATTAAGGCATTAGGAGCATTGAATTCACCAAATCTGAGGAAAATCATTCATAAAATATGCTAAGCATGGGATAGGAATACGTATAAATTACGATTTATCACCCTTCGAGGGGTAGACCACAAAAGAACCTGTGAAGTGGGGCTAGCAGTAGAGGTGCGCCTAGAGATTCCACTGTAAGGTCCGAGGGCAGAGCGCCTGCAAGGACTTATACCATTCGTTCTCGCGAAGAGGCTTCATCCCCAGATGTGATTATGGGTACTTTTTCTCTTCATGATGTGTCTATTGTTGCTTTGATTGATCCGGGAGCTATCCATTCGTATATTTGCATGAAATTGGCGTCTAGTATGAATATGCCTGTCAAGTCTAAAGAATTTGTGGTAAAGGTGTTGAACCCATTAGGCAAACATGTGTTAACTGACCAAATATGTAGAAATTGTCACTTGATGGTTAGAAGTCATTGTTTTCTTGCTAACCACATGTTGTTACTGTTTAATGAATTTGACGTAATTCTTGGTATGGATTGGTTGACTGCTCATGATGTGATAGTAAATTGTGAAAGAAAATTCATTGAACTGAAATGTGAAAATGGGGATATTGTTTGAGTTGAATCAGAAGAATCGGATAGCTTGCCTGTAGTGATATCTTCTATGATAACACAGAGATATGTAAGAAAAAGGTATGAGTCTTATCTTGCATTTATGTTGAATACCCAAGTATCAGAAGTAAAGATTGATTCAGTGCCGGTAGTATGTGAGCATTTGGATGTGTTTCCGGAAGAGTTGCCCAGATTGCCTCTAACTAAGAAAGTCAAATTTGATATTAAGTTAGTCCCTCGTACGGCGCCTATATCAATTTCCCCGTATAGGATGGCTCCGACAGAATTAAAGGAGTTGAAGGTTCAGTTACAAAAATTAATGGATAACGGTTTCGCGAGACCTAGTTATTCCTCGTGGGGTGCTCCAGTACTTTTGGTGAAAAAGAATGACAGTTCAATGAGACTATGTATAGATTACCAGTAGTTTAACAGTAAAGAACAAGTATCCCATGCCAAGGATCGACAATTTGTTTGATCAATTAAAGGGAGCCACGATGTTTTCTAAGATAGACTTGAGGTTCGGTTACTACTAGTTGAGAGTTAAAGAGCAAGATCTGCCGAAAACTGTATTTCAGACGAGGTATGGGCATTATGAGTTCCTTATCATGCCTTTGGGCTTAACAAATGCTCCTACAGTGGTTTTCATTGATGATATATTAATTTACCTCGTGATGAGAGTGAACATGCCGAGCATTTGAGAATTGTTTTGCTGACTTTGAGAGATAAGCAGTTGTATGTCAAGTTTAGTAAAAGTGAATTTTGGCTTTGAGAGGTCGAATTCTTGGGACACATTGTGTCGGGTGATGAGATTAGAGTTGACCCGAGTAAAATTTCAGCTATTGTTGAATGGAAATCACTGAGGAATGTGTCGGAGATTAGAAGATTTTTAGGATTAGCTGGATACTACAGATGGTTTGTTAAAGGATTCTCCATGATTGCTACTCTGATGACGAGGTTGCTATAAAAAGATGTCAAGTTCGAATGGACAGAGAAGTGCTAATAGAGTTTTAAGAAATTAAGAGCACTATTGATTGAGGCGCCAGTCCTAATGCAATCAGAACCGGGAAAAGAATTCGTAATGTATAGCGATGCATCCTTGAATGGATTGAGATGTGTGACAGCTGAAACCACATGAGAAAAATTATTCAACACACGACTTGGAGTTAGCCACAATTGTGATCACATTAAAAATATGGAGACACTATTTGTATGGAGGGAAATACCGAGTATTCATCGACCATAAAAGCCTAAAGTACTTGATGACTTAAAAAGATTTGAACATACGGTAACAAAGGTGGCTAGATTTGATGAAAGATTACGAGTTGGTAATTGACTATCACCCGGGAAAGGCGAATGTAGTCGCAGATGCATTGAATAAGACGTAATTGTTTTCCTTGAGAGCTATGAATACTTAGCTGCCTGTAACCGAGGATGGTTCGATTCTAGCCGAGTTAAGAGCTAGACTAATGTTTCTTCAAGAGATTTGTAAAGCTTTGAAAAGTAATAAAGATTTGCAAGCCAAGATGGCTCACTGCGAGATAGTTAACGAATCAGATTTTTAGATTAGTATTGACGGTTGTTTGATGTTCTGAGATAAGATCTGTGTACCTAGAGATGACGTGCTTATCGGGAAAATTCTTCATTAGGCACATAATAGTTGTATGTTCATCCATCCGAGTAGCACCAAGATGTATAATGACTTGAAGAGATTGTATTGGTGGCCAGATATGAAAAGAGACATCTCAGAGTTTGTTTCGAAATGTTTAATTTATCAGCAAGTGAAAGCTGAGCAACAACTACCTTCAGGTTCACTTCAGCCTGTGTTGGTTCCCAAGTGAAAATAGGACTTGATTACTATAGATTTCGTGATAAGATTGTCGTTTTCATTGAGAAAGAAGGATGTTTGGGTCGTGGTCGATCGATTAATGAAATCAGCTCACTTTATTTCAATACGTACTGACTACTCACTTGATAAGCTAGCCGAGCTGTATGTTTCTTAAATTGTTAGACTTCATGGAGTACATTTGTTGATCATTTCAGATAGGGATCCGAGATTCACATCGCGATTTTGGAAAAAGCTACATGAAGCGTTAGGTACAAAGTTGAATTTTAGTACCGTTTTCCATCCGCAAACGAATGGTCTGTCAGAGAGAGTAATACAGATACTGGAAGACATGCTCTGGTGTTGTGTTCTTGAATTTCTGGGCATTTGGGAAAAAGCACTTGCCATTGGTGGAATTCGCCTATAATAATAGTTTTTAATCGAGCTTGGAAATGGCTCCTTATGAGGCATTGTATGGGCGTAAGTGTTGAACACCATTATATTGGATGGAACTCAGAAAGAATTAGATTCATGGGGTCGACTTAATCAAATAAACCGAAGAGAAAGTAAATGTGATTCGTGATTATTTGAAGGCCGCTTCGGATAGACAGAAATTCTACGCAGATTTGAAACGGAAAGAGATTGAGTTTTAAGTCAGAGATAAGGTATTTTTGAAAGTATCCCCGTGGAAGAAAGTCCTCAAATTCGGTAAGAAAAGAAAATTAAGTCCACGTTTTATTAGACCCTACGAAGTGATTGAGAAAATCAGACCGGTAGCATACCGATTAGCTTTACCGTCTGAGTTAAAGGATTTATTCCATGTGTCAATTTTACGCTGTTATCGTTCTAACCCTTCATACGTTTTTTCACCAACAAAGATAGAGATTAGGTCAGATATGACTTATGGCGAAGAACCAGTTAAGATTTTAGCTCAGGAGTTTAAGCAATTGAGAAATAAGAGTATAGCACTTGTGAAAGTATTATGGTATAGACATGGGGTAGAAGAGGCCATATGGGAGCTCGAGGAGACTATAAGAGACCAATACCCAAACCTTTTTAACAGTAAGATTTTTGGGGACAAAAATCCCTAAGGGGGGAGAATTGTAACAGCCTGATTTTGGGCCTAGTTGGAACAGTGGTTTCGAAGCCACAAATTCGAGGTCAGAGGAATTATTTTAATATTATTTTATGTGTTATAGCATGATTATATTAGTGTTTGAAATTTTTGGTGAATTAATTTCAGTGATTGCATGATTAATTTTGAAAAAGGACTAAATTGTATAAAGTGTGAAAATTTCTATTCTACTAGCTAAAGGTGTCAAAAAGCTATGGAACATTAAAGTAGATGTCCTTATTGAGTAAATAGACCAATAAAATATTAGTGGTTGGACATAGAGCCTTAATTCAAGGAATGGTCAAATGTTAAGTGACTTAATTGATAATAAAATAATAAACCTAAAGGACTAGCTATCATCTTTTTCATTCCTTCTCTTCACCACCGAAAATTACATCAAAAATGGGGGTTTTGAAACTTGAAAATTTCAGCCACTTGGTTTCTTTACAAGTAAGGGATTTTGATGGTCATTTTTATTAATTTTTGTGTTTTTGGAACCCTTATAGCTTTTTTTTTGAAAGAAAAAGACCCGAAGGTCAACCTCAATTTATTGCATCACTTAAAATAATATCATGGATTTCCAAAGGATAATCCATATCAAAATCCGTAATACAATTCTGAATAGCATCCCATTTAAAAAGGTAATCAGCAGCTTTATTACAATAATGCGGGGCCCAAACAATACTAACAGAAACACATGAATTTAACATTTTAAGACTTTCCCGAATACGGTAGCCCATGGTTGAAAAGTCAACCTTCATCCTATTAAGCCGATTCACCAAGCTGACGCAGTCAGACTCAAATTCCAGCTTAAGCCAATTTCTTGTCCGCACAAAACTAAAGCTTTTTTCCAGCGTATGTAGCTCAGCCCATTCGGCTTGAACGTTCTTCTCCAACACACCCGTCTGACCGCCAAGGACAAAGCCGTCATGATCCCTTGCCACAAGCGCAAAACCCATTTTTCTTCCATTCATAGTAGCGTCAAAATTTATCTTAACCACTCCCTGTCCTGGCTTCTTCCAACCTTTCTCCATAGTCGGTTCTAGAAGCATCGATTTTTCCAGGAAATTACAAATGCGAAAATCCTGGCTTAACACAGCAGCCCTATCCCATGTCACTTTGGCTTTCTCCTCCACGTCTCGAAAAATTTTATTGTTCTGGCTGTTCTAGATATTCTATAGTATCATGATGAAATCAGAAAAGCCTTCTTATCCAACGTACGAGCCACATCCTCAAGCTAGTCCACACACCGACCGTAGCAACCCTCAAGCAAATTATTATTCAGATCTCCATAAGCCAGCACTTCTCTAGCCTTTGGACAATCTTTCATCGCATGAATCAGGGTATCCATAATCGTCCCACAACTAGGACAGTTGCTGTTGACCTCCCTTCTAATGCCGAAAATATTCTCGTACGTAAGCAACCCCAGACACAACAAAAAATCTTAATCTTTGGGAGAGTCTGTAATTTCCATGTAAGCTTTCAGAAAACCCGATGAGGGCCGAACCCTACATGCTTAAGAGTCAACCATGAATAAGCTGACTTAGTCGAATAATAGCCAAGGGGATTATGGAACCAGATACGATAGTCTTCAGGGCCATTATGAAGAATGGGGATTTTACATATTTGGTCCTCCAAGTCTTCACCGTAGATCTCAATAACCCTTCTCTCGTTCCAGCCATCTTTCTCATTGTTCAGCAGATCGTGCACTTTTTCCTCTTGGACCTCTCTCTTGCTCAGCCCAAACGAGTCACCCGAAAGCCCTTCAAAACCCCACTTGTCGTGCCAAATATCAAACTTGCTTACTCTACCCACATTCCAGCCGAAACCCTCGTACAGTAAGCTAGCAGCTTTAGCAATGCTTTGCCAAGTAAAAGAAGGCTTGTCAATATGCTTAGGGTGAAAAAAATCCCCATCCGAAAAATATTTGGCTCTCAAAACTCTGAAACATAAAGTGTCTTTGCAACTACTAAGGCGCCACACTTGTTTGCCTAACAAAGCAACGTTAAAGTGCCTTAAGTCCCTGAACCCGAGACCCCTCATTCCTTTAGAGAAACACATACAGTCCCAGTATAACATATGCCAGCCTCTGTTCTTATCTTTTCCCCTTACCATACATGAAAAATCATAGATTGAAGCTCCTCAAGGACGCCGTTAGGAACAAAGAAGACCGAGAACGCATAAGTAGGAATAGATTGAAGGATAGACTTTATGAAAATCTCCTTCCCTCCTTTAGATAGTAAAAGACCAACTATCAATCCTATTAGTAGCACAATCTAAAATGCTTTGGAAAGCCACCGACTTCTTTTTACCAATCGGGATGGGCAGACCAAGGTAACCGTCAAGGTTGGTCACCATTTTCATCTTAAGCAAGCCACTTAAAGTCGTGCGTTGAGTAATGGGAGTGTTAGGGCTGAAGTAAACCATTGACTTGTCTAAGTTGATACTCTGGACCGACATCCTCTTAAATGATTCCAAGATTTGTGTAAACACTTTCACTTCACTTCGTTTGTTCCTGACAAACAAGAGGGCATCGTCAGCAAAAAAGAGGTGATTAATTCTTGGGCCATCCTTACTAGCCCGAATGCCTTTAATATGGTTAGTCTCTTGGGCATTAGTCAGCATGCGGGATAGGGCATCCATGCAAAGAAGAAACAAATAAGGGGATAACAGATCTCCTTGTCGGAGACCCCTTTCCGGGATAATAATGTCGGACAAAGTCATATTACATTTAACTCTATACTGGAGAGTGCAAACACAATCCATAATCTTATTAACCCAAACATTAGAAAAACCCATTTTCGTCAGCACTTTCTCAAGAAGACTCTACTCCACCCGGTCGTATGCTTTGCTCATATCGAGCTTGACCACACAACCCTTGTTCGGACCATTTTTAGAACTACGAATATAGTGCATGAGCTCATGGGCAACTAAAACATTATCATGGATCATCCGGTTAGGAACGAAGGCACTCTGGTTTGGCTGATGCACAGGGGAAGAGCCTCTTTAAGCCGATTAGCAAGAGTCTTAAACTTAGGAATCAAAACAATCAAAGTTTCATTAATACACTCAGCACTCTTATTGCCCTTAAGGATATCATGACACATTTTTAAAACATCTTCACTCACTGTAGGCTAATGATCCTTGAAAAAGCTCCCCGAAAGCTCGTCAATCCCTGGTGCCTTATGCAGATCCATCTGTTTAAAAGCCATTAAAATTTCCTCATCCGTAAACTCTTCGTTCAACCTCCTGTTCAAATCCTCATCAATGCAAACGGGAACAAAATGTAAGCCACTGTCAATATCCAAATTAATAGAAGTCTTAAAGAGATCATTAAAATAATTCCAAGCAATGTTGCAAATCTCTTCTTTGTTATCATGCCAATCACCATGTGCATCTTTAAGTCTTTCAATGCTATTCTTTTTTCTATGACCCGAATCCCGAACATGAAAATAATGGGTGTTCCTATCACCTTCCTTCAACCACTAGGACCTCACCCTAAGCGCCCAATATTTTTCCTCCACATCATAAAAATGGCCCAGCTTGCCATGAGCATGCTTAAGAAGGCTCATAGACCTCTCATTTTTTAGACCATCCATAAGCTTGCTGATCTCCTTTTCCAGCCCTTTAATCTTATACTTCATCCTCCTATAGTGTTGGTATTGCCACGGGCCAAGCTTTTCACAGATCAACTCCATATTTTCCAGTGAGTTGCGATCCTCATTTGACCAAATACTCATGATGATATCTTTAGCCTCTTACTCCTATGCCCAACAGATGTCATATCTAAACCAAACCCTATGGTCAACACTCTTATCTTTTGGCTTACTCTTGTGCGTATCCATAAGGATAGCCTCATGATCAGATTTAAACTGGCGCACAATTTGGGAAGTAAGGAATGACATTTTTTCCATGAAAACATCGGAGATAATAAATCTATCCAGCCTCTCTTTAACAAGCTGAGTCCCTTCTCTGTTGTTAGTCTAGTGGACCAGCCGTTGCAAGTTTTAACATCAGTCAGGTTTAACTCCTCTAGAAAATCGTAAAAATCATCCATCAGGATTCAATATGGCATTAAAATCACCTCCCACGATCCAACCTTCATTAATTGTACTCTTCACCCTTCTCAGCATATCCCCAGATTGTTGCCTTGAGCTTGGATCAGTCTGGCCATAAAAGCCAGTGAACCTAAACTTCTCACCATCATCCATGCTAACCAGTGAGTCAATGTGATATTTAAAATAGTTTTGCATCGAGATGTTCACGCCTTCCCTCCATAGCAAGCCAACCTACCACTTTTCCCTTCCTAATCAACCGCTAGATAGCCCTCCATCCTGCAAATAGTGCAATACGATGGAATCCATTAGAATAAATTTTAGTCTCACAAAAAAAAACAATATCAGAAACATCTGCAACAAGGAGTTGCTTTAGTTCGCGAGCTGGTGCAGGGTTCCCAACCCCACGACAGTTTCAGCTAAGAATTTTTATGGCTCTTGGCCAGGCTGGTCACTAGCCACCGCCTTAAAGGGTGAGACATTTTCTAAGAGCTTTCTTTTAACAAATCTAGCTGGACTCTCATTCGTATTTTTGCCATATTGACTCCTCTTCACAAGCCTTCTCCTTTCCCTTATTACCATGCTGCTCACTTTCAGCCCTCGAGTTAGTTTGACTCTATTCTTTTTCTTTATTCACTCGGGCATTTGATATAACCATTTCCACACCGTTTCTTCTCAGGCCCCTCTCTTGGTTTGGATTCACGACAGGTGCCCTCATCCAGCTTCTATACTGAAGGTTTGAGTTGTTCAGCCCAACACCCTCCTTGTTGTTTTTGCAAGTCTTCATGGTATGACCTATCAACCTACAAGCATAGCAAAAGCCTGGAAATCATTCATACTTTATTACCCCTACCTTTTCCGCTCCATCCTTATTGACAACTCTCACAACCCTCATCAGGGGTTTTAACACATCGATGTTGACTTTAATCCTCATAAATTCTGTCCACCCTCCATATCGGTCCGTCCAATCGATCGCCACCAACTCCCCTATAGCATTCCCAACATCTAAAGCCATTTGACGATCCATGAGTTCTATAGGAATGTTATAGATTTTTAACCAAAAGAGTGACAGCCAGAATTCATAAGATTCAATATCCTTCTTATTTTCGAAAGGCAGCATTGAGAATAGGCATTTATTAAATAGCCAAGGCGAAAAGTTTAAGATTCGACTTTGATCCTCCAGGCACCCGAACTTGACAATCACGATCCTTTCTTTTAGATCAACAAAATCAATCTCTTCTTCTTTGTACCAAAGTGATCGGAAAACCCTGTACATCGCCTCTCTATTCGGGGCCTCTGACGCCATGATCTTGCCCATAGCCCATGACTCAAAGCCCTGGATATGCTTATCACCGTTTGTACTAATGATTGTACAGCTTCTTCCGAAAAATTCAGCCTCTCTTGGAGCTCATTAATCTCCTCCGTCATTGTTGTCGTATCATTCTCTGGCCTATTCTCCATAGTTTGACCGAAAGATCGAAACCAAAACAAACAAGAAAAAGAAGGCATGAGGTTTCAAAACAAACTCACAAAATAGAGGCCCTGCGCATGTAGGAGAAAAGACAAAAGGCACAACCAAAGATTATAATCTTCAAAAAGGAAAAAAGATAGACAAATCTTACGAAAACAAAAAAAAACAAAACAAAAACAAGAAAACACATCAACAGGAAAGCCAGCAAAGGCAAAGAATTGCGAGAACACTATAACCCCGACCAGCAGAAAGGTAGCCACAGAAAAGAAAACAAAAACCCATAAAAAATCAACAAAGAAAACCACAATAGAAATAACATATCTCTTGGCCAAAGTTAGGTTACTGAACAGAAGCGAAACGTGAAAGAACCATACATGCATGAAAATCTGCACACTATATGAAAGAAAATAAAGAAACCCTTCTTTCATGCAGAAACGGCTCAATTGGGACGTAGAAAAGTCAAAATAGATATAAAATTTCTGGTCACCATGGGGCCCGCAACCATAATCAGCTTAATAAATCGGAAAACATGCAAGATACGTACTAAGTTAATAAGAAGCAGAACCATACCAAACACCAAAAAAACTAAAGAAAAGAAATTGAATAGAAATCACCATAATAATTGAACGAGTAGCCCTGCAAGAAACGTTTTGTCCGACCAGAAACACCGCCAGACCCTATCGCATCAAAATAAAAGCACCTTACCACCACCGAATGAACCAAAAGATTAAAAAATTAATAAAAAAAACTCACAATCAAAGCAACACACTCAGAGCCCTCCTTACTGCCATAATATTCAAAAGAATAACGCAGACCCACAAACAAAAAAAAAGAAAATAATTTGCCAGAATCTTCACTACCAGGCGACATTCATTCTACCAGGCAACACTACTAGGTGACCACTACCAGGCGACGGAACCCTTGTAACTTAATCTAGCTTAGGAGGGGACTATTTTACAAAATGGTTGAAAGTATAGGGTTTTGCCATAAGAGTATTCATATGTTTTGCTGACTTTTTATAGAAGAAAATGAATCATGGTTGTTAAATAAACAACTTTTGTGAAGTGACTTTCATGAAAAACCCCTAAAAAGGATCATATTGTAAAAGTTATGAAATAGGTGGTAAATGTGTGAAATAATTAAAATTTTGAGATACTATAGGCTTAAAGTAGATTCGGCTAGGCTTGGTTAATGAGGAAATTCGATGAAAATCATTTTACGAGCCTAGGGACTAAATTGTAAAGATGAAAAATCCGGAATTCGGGCCTAAATCGGGGGAAAACCAAGCTAGTTGATGAAATCAAACTAGTCGCCCATATTTTGCATACCGAGGTAAGTTACACGTAAATATCACAATTCTATTGTTATTATGCATTGAATAATTGATAATGAATGGAATGTTTGGTTTTTGTTATGAATATGTATAACGAGATTTGATGTGGTAAAACTCCTAGTTGAACCGTAAGAATATATCGTATATCCATGCCATGATACTAGGGTTATATGTGAGTCAGTGTAAGACCATGTCTGGGACATGGCATCGGCCTCGATATGTGAGCCAGCATAAGACAATGTTTGGGACATGGTCTCGGCATTGTTATGTGAGCCAGTGTAAGACCATGTTTGGGACATGGCATCGGCCTTGATATGTGAGCCAGTATAAGTCTCTGTTTGGAACATGGCCTCGATATTGTTATGAGAGCTAGTGTAAGACCATGTTTGGGACATGGCATCGGCCTCGATATGTGAGCTAGTGTAAGACCATGCTTGGAACATGGCATCGACATTGTTGTATGAGCCAGTATAAGCCCATGTTTGGGACATGGCATCGACACCGATATATGAGAGCTAGTGTAAGACTAAGTCTAAAACATGGCATCGACATTTTACCCTTTTGTATGAGGCTTATCAGGTATCCTTTATTATTCCAATTGGTTCAACGGGTGATTTAAAGGTTATGCCACTATTGAGAAAAGTTATAATTATGTTGCAAGTGGTACAGGTACCTACACGAAACCCATGAGAATGAGCTCGGGTTGTGTATATGAGTAGTAAGGATGAAAATAAGTAAGTTATGTCTATGGTCATGTCTATGGTCATTCGAGAATCTTGTAGAAGTGTATAACATGTTATGAGTATGATATTACTTGGTAAATTGTTGTTAATTATTTACATGTAACTTACAAAGCTTTATGCTTACTCCCTCTCTTTTCCATTTTCTTATAGCATCGCCAAGCTGGCTCGAGGATTAAAGGACGTTGAACGCTCGATCACACTATCAATCGGAACAATTGGGTATAGTTAGATTTATCATTTTGAGTACGGCATGTATAGAGACTTGGTCTTTTTGTTAAGTGTCATGTTGGTTTAACCATAAGTGTTGGCTCATATTGATGTGATATTATTTTTGTATAGGCCATTGATGTTGGCTAATATTGATTATTGCTAAATGAATTTGATGAGAATTTTAATGGATGTGGTTGTTGCATGGTTTATGTTGATAAGTAGGAGATATTGTATGTGATAGAAAATAGCTTGGAAATGATGTGTGGATGCCTTGATATTGGCTGATAAGGTCAGGCGTCTATGTGGTTGTAACACCCCTACCTGTGTACGTCGCTGAACTAGGGTTAAAGGCGTTATTGGACAAATTGGACTAATTTAAAAACATTTCACAATCATCATATTAACATAATCACACATCATGACAGAGTCCCTTATATAGGTCAGTGAGACCTAAAACATGTATTAGAAAGGGATCGGGACTAAACTGAACACGTACAAATTTTTTTTGAAACTTAACATTTTTCAAAGTCATAAAGGTCACAAGCCCGTGTGAACAGGCCATGTGCCTTGCATAGTGTTAGACACGCCCGTATGTCTAGGCCGTGGCAAAACAGGGCATACATACTAACTTAGTCACACTGGCAGTCACACATGCCTATGTGTCTAGACCTTGTGGTATAAAATTTGGCTTGATTTAAGCCACATTTCTTCCCCTGCTCATGCATATCTAATCCATCTCATTATGAATCATTTCAAACCAATTAATAGGCAACCATTCATATATTTCCCAAAGTAATATTCAAACATTATTTCCAATGAACCACAGCTATCTAATGCTTAACCTATATCTGAGCATATAACATTACATATATTTCAGAAGCTAATTATTGAACTTATTACTTCAACTCATGCACATATCAAACAGAATAATTCATATCACATGGCTTATGGTCCTTTTTGCATATTTGGAAAAACCAACTTCACAAAATAGTCAAGTTCAGATTGTAAACAACATAGTCATATGTGCATTTAATATTAAGTCAAAATCAAAACATAACATATAGCTTAACAAGCATCCATACATGAACCAAAAACCAACCTTACCAAATGGACAAATATGCTTTTAATACCATATATATATAAGTGCATAGTTTCCATGAATCATACCTCTTAAATTAAGCTTATAATGTGACTGAATATAAATACCAACATTTGTATTATGAATAAGCCATCTTTGCATAGCTATATCCATATACTAATTCCAAAATCAACTATATCAAAACTAGCCTATACATGCCACATAACTAAAATTAAAAACTTTAATTTACCGAAATAATAACCAGATAGTGTGATCAGATCTCCTCCGACTTCTTACCTAAGCAAGACTTCGAAACTCTATAAACATAGGAAAAATGAACACAGAGTAAGCTTTAAAGCTTAGTAAGCTTGTATCTTAATAAACTTAACATAACAATAATTTCATTACAAAGCCATATGCATAATATTCTATCTCTTACAACTTTTCCAAGTTATAAAACATATTCTCATATCGAATTATCAACATCCAATATTATACTTGCTTACTGCAAAAACTTTAGCTTTCACAAGCTTATTCAACCCAATTCTCTTGTATCATTCAATTCACAATTTCATATAGCCAAATGAGCACATTATGGAAATAACACATCTAATCATATATGTATACATAAATCTCATATTATCATTTATATTCAATATCACCTTTCATACATATAACATCTAACAATTTCACGTATGCCACTTTATAAAACATATCTTATTCATTTATTCATGTTTCATTTATACATATTCACATTTCATTTCCATATACATTACATAACATTCTTTGCACATATATACTTACCTTTCGTTTTCAAATATTGTATACATTTCAACGTACCTGAATCAGAATGTTTTTCAGTTAATCATTTGTTTCTCGGAATGCCAGTTAAACCGCTCAGAATCAATTACAATACTCGGATAACTCATAAGCTCGTACAATGCCAACGTCCTAGACATGGCCTTACATGCAATCAAGCATCGATGCCACTGTCCCAGACAAGGTCTTATACGAAATCATATACGATGCCAATGTCCCAGACATGGTCTTACACATAAATCACAAATCGATGCCAATGTCCCAGACGTGGTCTTACACAATAACACATATTGGAATCCTATGTCATGACATATGTATCCTAACTATTCCTATAGTTCGTACGGGGCTTTTAAGAAGTCGTCACATGATCGGAACTTTCTCGTATTCATATATTCTGCTTCTCGAACAATTCAATATCATAATAACATATATAACTTATTCAAAATACATATATTTGTATTACCATTCGGAATTGAATTCAATCATATAAATAGTATACATTTATAATATTATTTTGTACCGTTTATTAAAATATGAACTTACCTCCTTTGCAGTAATGACAGATTAAGTCGACTAATCCGATAATTTGATTTTCCCTCGATCTATATCTGAGTTTCACTTTTTCCAATCTAATTAATATCAAAATTAACTTACCTATTTAACATTTCATTAAATTTTATCCAAGAAAACATAATTTGGTCATTTTTCATTTTAACCCCTAACATTTCACATTTTTACAATTTAGTCCCTATTTCAAAATAACTCAAATTACTCAAAATTTCATCAAATCCATGTTAGGCTGAATTTACCTTAGGTCTCTAGCAACCCATTTCTTTCATTTATTTCACATTTTGACCCCTTAATTTACAAATTTCTCAATTTAGTCCTTAATACACAATTTTATCAAAAATCACTTAATTAAACATGAAAATCAAACATCAAAGATTTATTATTCATCATCAAACAACAATTTCATCACATTATCAACAATGGAAAATCTCAAATTCATCATCAATTCTGAAAATTGAAGCATGGGCTAAGTAATATTCGAAGTAACGATCTCAAAAACGTAAAAAATTATCAAAAATCGAGCAAAACACATACCCGAATTAGGCCTCCTAAGTGCCGAACTCCAAAATTTCAAGATGGTTTCTTTCTTCTCCATATTCGGCCATCAAAAATAAAATATGAACATGCAAAAATTTTCTTTATGTTTTATTTTATTAACTTTGATACATAATTTACTATATTAACCTTAATGAATTAATAATAAAACCATATAATGGTTGTCCATTACCGTCCATCCCATTATCCAATGGCTATTTTACGGACTTCATAATTAATTATTCAAAGCAAATAGGTACTTTAACATATAGCACGCTATTTTTACATTTTACGCGATTAAGTCATTTTTCACAAATAGGCACTCAAACGATAAAATTTTCGTACGAAAATTTCACACATATCAATTCACATACTTTAACCATAGAATATAATATTAAAATATTTTTCTGACTCAAATTTGTGGTCCCAAAACCACGGTTTTAATTAGGGTCTAAATTGGACTGTTACAACTCTCCCCCTTTAAGGATTTTCGTCCCTGAAAATCTTACTAGAAAGTAGGTTAAGGATTTGCTTCCATACTGCACATTTTAAATTCACACATAACATCAGATTTCAATCTCTTTAATCTCACAATTGAAATTTTGATCTGTCTTTCGCTATACGTCATATCAAACTGAAACTGTTTCTAACTGTACTGAGTTACTTTCATTCACTGCTTAATTCCATTGACGAATTTAAACCCATAAATCCTTTTTCCTCATAAAGGTCTATCCAGAAACAATGGTGTTCGGTAACTGCAACCTTGTACTCACAGCTTACCGTAGTTTCTCCCAGAATTACCATATAAATTTTAGATTTTAATCTGAAACAATGATATCTGACACCATGTGCAAACTGACAGTATCTGTACGAATAACTCAATTGATTTATCAAAAGATAAATCTATGCATACTGAAAGACTTATTCAGACAATCAACAATAATTTAGAAAACATCTATCTTTTTCAATAATAAGAGATAATCCCGATACAAAATTCATCAACATTCTGTTTCACCATTACTCATATATCAAAACATGTTGAATTAGTCCTGAAGAAGCTTAATAATTAACTTTAACTTGTTGATAGTTCAGAAATCTAATGCGAGGTCAGAAATATTACGTTTTGTACCCATTTATCAATACCACTTTTTCAGATTATCATGTATCTTGAGATTCATGTATGAACAGTTTCACTGACACTATAAGCCTCTTGCAACAATGGTTATACAATCTCAGAGCTTCTTGGTATACATACTTTATCTCGAAGCAACAAACAATTATCAATTCCACATCTAAAATTCTGAATCAGAAATCAATTTATGCTAAACTCTTTTTAACTTATAATTTGGTAACACATTTCTAAGTTTTACAAATTCACTTAATAAGCATCAATTTAACTTCTAATCCAGCTAACATATAATCATCCTCTAATAAGATCAATCACATATTCATCGTTCATAAACACACAAAAGCTTCTTATTCATATTATTCGAAACTATAATCATTTCCCTCGAATAATAATATTTACTTACAGAATCAAAAGTTTTTCGATGATTCAAACTAGCTTTATTGTGCCAAGTTCGGATCTCGCTCTGTAACGTCAAACATTTTAAATTCTTGTAACTATCAAGTATGTCACATAACTCTTTTCATACAGCTTTACCGTATGGAATCTCATGATATCTCTGTACACTCTATTATTAGAACACAGTTCACATCGTTCATTGACGCATTACTGAAGATCATAAACTTTTCCTTCAAATTAGACTGAACCAGTACTGATGTTTCGATTGACAATATGAAAACTTGAACAATTAAACTATGAAAACTTGAACAATCGAACTAACTTTAATTTACCACAACATTTCTCAGATAGAATTGTTTCGATAGATATAATTCTATATTAGGTCTTCAAAAATACGAATTCTTCCTCCAGACTATCCCTCAACTCACACATGTGCGTTCATATTTTATTTCCAATCCGATGAATAGATTCAAACACATATAACCCAATTGTCTTTTCAATCAAATAATTCAAATCAGACTAACCACTGAATTGGTCTTTTTAAAGAAATCTTTTCTTCTTATTAAAAGGATAACCCTAAAAATATAATTTTACAAATTTGATCTTAATCTTCTATCATTTTCACTTTTCCCGATGTCAAACCTTTCACAAGAATTAGAAAAGAGTTTATAATAAAGTTGTCTCATCTATTAATCATCGAAGTTCTGAATTGTACTGAAGTCGCCTTTTTTAGATAGAAATCATAATATCATAGTAAGACTGATATCTCACCCATAACAATAGATAATATCCTGGCTATTAATAAAGCATTTGAACCCAGAAAAAAATCAAATATGATTTGAACAACAACCAATACTGAAACGAAACTTTTATAACTCTGAAAAAGGTACTACAGTACTTCCCAAATTTCAGAAAAGAAATTATGTTTATAACAGATATAGCCATTTCTGTCAAATAGATATCTCTTATAGTTAATTATATAGAATTATAATAAAACCAGAATAGCAAAATTTTCATCTGTAACTACATAAAATATCAGAAAATTACAATCCATATAGAATGATATCAACTCCGATAATATCCCAGAAAATGTTTAGAAATAACAATATTACTCATAAATACTGAAATCCACAATAATAGAAGCAATATAATCTTCGCATATTTTCAATAGAACAATAGCCAGCAGAAACAGAGTATTACCATCATACAGACTTTACCGTCGACTTTTATATCCACACAATGGAATAAATACCAGAGAAAGATATAACAATGTCGAACATAACTCAAACGGACCAACGATACTTTCGTCTATTTATATGATTAACTATTATTCTCATACGATAAGTATTCTTTCTGAAACTAAACAGTCACATATGCTTCTGAAGATAATTGTACACACAGAATATTGAAGGGATCGCGCCAATTGAAAGTGGGCCCGTGACACTTAGTCAGGGCGGAGGGGCTAGAGAAGCCTTCCTCCACATGATGAATACTTGGTATTTGGAGTTTGTTCGTAGAAATCCGAAAGCTCCACCACCTTCACCCCCTCCAATCCCTCAACCTACCCCTATAACTCTTCAAGTGGTAGAAATGATTAGAAGGGAAAAGCCTCCAGTTGATAGAATTTGAAAGCAATAGGCCGAGGAATTTCGAGCGAATATAGATGATGACCTAGAAAGAGTAGAGTTCTGGTTTGAAAATAACATCAGGGTATTCAACGAATTGTCTTGCACATCTGAGGAGTGCATAAAGTGTGTTGTGTCACTCCTACAAGACTCAGCTTACCAATTGTGGAACAACTTTGTGTCGGTTGTACCGAGGGAAGGGATAATTTAGGAATTCTTCCAAGAAGAGTTTCGAAAAAGATATATTAGCCAAAGATTTATAAACCAGGAAAGAAATAAATTTCTTGAATTAAAGCAAGGCCGAATGACAGTAATGGAGTATGAGCGTGAGGTTGTGAGGCTCAGCAAATACGCTTGGGAGTGCGTATCCATCGAAGTCATCATGTGTAAGAGGTTTGAGGACAGATTAAATGAAGACATCCAACTATTAGTTTGTATTTTAGAATTAAAGGAGTCTGTGGTACTTGTTGAGAGAGCTTGCAAGGCCGAAGAATTGGCCAAAAAGAAGAGAAAAAAAATGATATTGAGTCTCGTGGCTCAAAGAAAAGACAGATGGGAAAATTATTTAAATCCTCATCTAAGAAATCGAGAGAGTTTACTACTCGATCCAATGCTTCAGTTAGGTTCTTGAACAGAAATAGGAGTAAGCAATACACGATGTCTAAATCTCAAACCACTTCTATCGCGAATGTTGGTAGCGCTTGATCGAATAGAGCAGAATGTTCATAGTATGGTAGATATCATTTCGGTGAGTGTCGAGGGAATGATAGAGGCTGTTTAAATTGTGGATCACTAGATCATTTCATTAGAAACTGTCCTAAGATGGTTGAGAAATATAGGAATCAATGTGTGAGATCGAGTAATACCCCTTTGAGGGGTAGACCACAAAAGAACTCAGGAAGTGGGGCTAGCAGCAGAGGTGTACTAGAGATTCTGTCATGAGGTCTGAGGGCAGAGCGCCTGTAAGGACTTATGTCATTCGTGCTCGCGAAGAGGCTTCATTCCTAGATGTGATTACGGGTACTTTTTCTCTTTATGATATCTCTGTTGTTGCTTTGATTGATCTGAGATCTACCCATTCGTATATTTGCATAAAATTGGTGTCTAGTATGAACATGCCTATTGAGTCTACAGAATTTTTGGTAAAGGTGCCGAACCCATTAGGCAAGCATGTGTTAGCTGACCAAATATGTAGAAATTGTCCCTTTACGGTTAGAAGTCATTGTTTTTTGGCTAACCTCATGTTGTTACCGTTTAATGAATTTGACGTAATTCTTGGTATGGATTGGTTGACTGCTCATGATGTGATAGTAAATTTTGAAAGAAAATTTATTGAACTGAAATGTGAAAATGGGGATATTCTTCAAGTTGAATCAGGTGAACCGGATAGCTTGCTTGTAGTGATATCTTCTATGATAGCTCAGAGATATATGAGAAAATGGTATGAGTCTTATCTCATGTTTGTGTTGAATACCCAAGTATCGGAAGTAAAGATTGATTTAGTGTCGGTAATATGTGAGTATTCAGATGTGTTTCTAGAAGAGTTGCCCGAATTGCCTCTAACTAAGAAAGTCAAATTTGGTATTGAGTTAGTCCCTCGTACAGCGCCTATATCGATTGCCCCGTATAGGATGGCTCTGACAGAATTAAAGGAGTTGAAGGTTCAGTTACAATAATTAACATATAAAGGTTTCACAAGACCTAGTTATTCCCCATGGGGTGCTTCGGTGCTTTTTGTGAAAAAGAATGACGGTTCAATGAGATTATGTATAGATTACTAGCAGTTTAATAGTAAAGAACAAGTATCCCATGCCAAGGATCGACAATTTGTTTAATCAATTAAATGGAGCCACGGTGTTTTCTAAGATAAACCTGAGGTCCAGTTCCTACCAATTGAGAGTTAAGGAGCAAGATGTGCCGAAAATTGCATTTTGGATGAGGTACGGCATTATGAGTTCCTTGTCATGCCATTTGGCTTAACAAATGCTCCTGTAGTGTTTATGGATTTTATGAACCATATTTTTCAGCCATACTTGGATAAATTTGTTGTGGTTTTTATTGTTGACATATTAATTTACTATTGTGATGAGAGTAAACATGCAGAGCATTTGAGAACTGTTTTGCGGACTTTGAGAGATAAACAGTTGTATGCCAAGTTTAGTAAAAGTGAATTTTAGGTTCGAAAGGTTGGATTCTTGAGACATATTGTGTCGGGTGATGGGATTAGAGTTGACCCGAGTAAAATTTCGGCTATTGTTGAGTGGAAACCGTCGAGGAATGTGTTGGAGATTGAAAGCTTTTTAGGCTTATCCGGATACTACAGACGGTTTGTTAAAGGATTCTCCATGATTGCTAATCCGATGATGAGGTTGCTACAGAAAGATGTCAAGTTCGAATGGACAGAGAAGTGCCAACACAGTTTTGAGAAATTAAAAGCACTATTGACTGAGGCGCCAGTCTTAGTGCAACCTGAACCAGGAAAAGAATTCGTAGTGTATAGTGATGCATCCTTGAGTGAATTGGGATGCGTACTAATGTAAGAAGGCAATGTAATAGCGTATGCCTCGAGATAGCTGAAACCACATGAGAAAAATTATCCAACACACGACTTGGAGTTAGCAGCAATCGTGTTCACATTAAAAAACTAGAGACACCATTTGTATGGAAAGAAATGCCGAGTATTTACCGACCATAAAAGCCTAAAGTACTTGATGACTCAAAAGGATTTGAACATACGACAACAAAGGTTACTAGAGTTGATAAAAGATTACGATTTGGTAATTGACTATCACTCGGGAAAGGAGAACATGGTCACAGATGCATTGAGTAGGAAATCATTGTTTGCCTTGAGAGCTATGAACACTCTACTGTCTGTAACCGAGGATGGTTCGATTCTAACCAAGTTAAGAGCTAGACCAATGTTTCTTGAAGTGATTTGTGAAGCTCAGAAAATTGATAAAGATTTGCAAGCCAAGATGGCTCATTGCGAGACAGTTAATGAATCAGATTTTTAGATTAGTACCGGCGGTTGTTTGATGTTCCGGGGTAGGAGATGACGAGCTTATTAGGAAAATTCTTCATGAGGCACATACTTGTTGTATGTCCATCCATCCGGGTAGCACCAAGATGTATAATGACTTGAAGAGATTGTATTGGTGGTTGGATATGAAAAGAGACATCTCAGAGTTTGTTTCGAAATGCTTAATTTGTCAGCAAGTGAAAGCTGAGTACCAACTACCTTCAGGTTTACTTTAGCCTGTGTTGGTTCCCAAGTGGAAATAGGACTTGATTACTATGGACTTCGTGACAGGATTGCCATTGTCACCGAGAAAGAAAGATGTTGTTTGGGTCGTGGTCAATCAATTAACGAAATCAGCTCACTTTATTCTAATACGTACCGACTAATCACTTGATAAACTAGCCTAGCTATATGTTTCTAAAATTGTAAGACTTCATGGAATACCTTTGTCGATCATTTCAGATAGGGATCCAAGATTCACATCACAATTTTGGAAAAAGCTACAGGAAGATTTAGGTACAAAGTTTAATTTTAGTACCGCTTTTCAACCACAAACTGATGGTCAGTTAGAGAGAGTAATATAGATACTGGAAGACATGCTCTGGTGTTGTGTTGAATTTTAGGGCAGTTGGGAAAACCACTTGTCGTTAGTGGAATTTTCCTATAATAACAGTTTTCAATCGAGCTTGAAAATGGCGCCTTATGAAGCATTGTATGGGCGTAAGTGCCGAACACCATTATATTGGATGGAACTCAGAGAGAATCAGATTCATGGGGTCGACTTAGTCAAAAAAACCGAAGAGAAAGTAAAGGTGATTCGTGATTGTTTGAAGGCCGTTTCGGATAGATAGAAATCCTACACAGATTTGAAACAGAAAGAGATTGAGTTTCAAGTTGAAGATAAGGTATTTTTGAAACTATCCCCGTGGAAGAAAGTCCTCAGATTCAGTAAGAAAGGAAAATTAAGTCCACGTTTTATTAGACCTTATGAAGTGATTAAGAAAATTGAACCGGTAGCATACCGATTAGCTTTACTGTCTGAGTTAGAGAAGATCTACGATGTATTCCATGTGTCAATGTTATGCCGTTATCGTTCTGACCCTTCGCATGTTCTTTGACCAACAAAGATTGAGATTCAGTTAGATATGACTTATGGCGAAAAACCGGTTAAGATTTTAGCTCGGGGTTTAAGCAATTAAGAAATAAGAGTATAGCACTTGTGAAAGTATTATAGCATAAACATAGGGTAGAAGAGGCCATATAGGAGCCCAAGGAGACTATAAGATACCAATACCCAAACCTTTTTAATGGTAAGATTTTCAGGGATGAAAATCCCTAAAGGGGGAGAATTGTAACAGCCCGATTTTGGCTCTAAGGTCAGAAGAATTATTTTATATTATTTTATGTATTATAGCATGATTATATGAGTGTTTGAAATTTTTGGTCAATTAATTTCAGCCATTGCATGCTTAATTTTGAAAAAGGACTAAATCGTATAAAGTGCAAAAAAAATTTCTACTAGGTAAAGGTGTCAAAAAGCTATGGAACATTAAAATAGATGTCTTTATTGAGTAAATAGACCAATAAAATATTAGTGGCTGGACATGGAGCCTTAATTCAAGGAATGGTCAAATGTTAAGTGACTTAATTGATAATAAAATAATAAACCTAAGGGACTTGCTATCATCTTTTTCATTCCTTCTCTTCACCACCAAAAATTACAGCAAAAAGGGGGGTTTTGAAGTTTGAAAATTTCAGCCACTTGGTTTATTTACAAGTAAATGATTTTGATGGTTATTTTTGTTGATTTTTGTGTTTTTGGAACCCTTATAGCTTAATCTAGCTAATGAGGGGACTATTTTGCAAAATAGTTAAAATTTTAGGTTTTTTCCATGAGAGTATTCATGTTATTTGTTGAATTTTTATAAAATAAAATGAATCATGGTTGTTAAATAACAACTTTTATGAAGTGGCTTTCATGAAAAACCCCTAAAAGGGATCATATTGTAAAAGTTATAAAATAGGTGGTAAATGTGTGAAATAATTGAAATTGTGAGATGCTATAGGCTTAAAGTAGATTCGGCTAGGCTTGACTAATGAGGAAATTCAATGAAAATCATTTTACGAGCCTAAAAACTAAATTGTAAAAAATGTGAGAGTTTAGGGGCAAAACGATCATTTTTCTAAAGTAGAAATTTTGGAATATCTTGATTTATGTAATGATTAAATAAATAAATGTTGTCATTATAAATCAAGAAATACGGAATCCGGACCTAAACTGGGGGAAAACCAAACTAGTGGATTAAATCAAACTAGTCATCCATATTTTGTATACTGAGGTGAGTTGCACGTAAATATCACAATTCTATTGTTATTATGCATTGAATAATTGATATTGCATAGAATGTTTGATTTTTGTTATGAACATGCATGATGAGATTTGATGTGGTAAAACTTCCGGTTGAACCGTAGGAATAGATCGGATATCTATGCCATAATACTAGGGTTATATGTGAGCTAGTGTAAGACCATGTCTGGGACATGGCATCAGCTTCGATATGTGAGCCAGTATAAGACCACGTTTAAAACATGACATCGGCATTGTTGTATGAGCCAATATAAAACCATGTCTAGGACATAGCATCGGCACTGATATACGAAAGCCAGTGTAAGACCATGCTAGGACATGACATCGGTATCTTACCTTTTTGTATGAGACTTATCGGGTATCCTTTGTTATTCCAACTGGTTCAACGGGTGATTTAAAGATTATGCCACTATTGAGAAAAGTTATAATTATGTTGCAAATGGTACAGGTACCTACACGAAACCCATGAGAATGAGCTTGGGTTGTGTATATGAGTAGTAAGGATGAAAATAAGTAAGTTATGTCTATGGTCATTCGAGAATCTTGTGCAAGTGTATAATATGTTATGAGTATGATATTACACGGTAAAGTGCTGTTAATTATTTACATGTAACTTATTAAGCTTTATGCTTACTCCCTCTCTTTTCCATTTTCTTATAGCATCGCCAAGCTAGCTCGGGGATCAAAGGACGTTGGAGGCTCGATCACACTATCAATCGGAATAATTGGGTATAGTTAGTTTTATCATTTTGAGTATAACATGTATAAGGATTTGGTCTTTTTGTTAAGTGTCATGTTGGTTTAGCTATAAGTGTTGGCTTATATTGATGTGATATTATTTTTGTATAGGCCATTGATGTTGGCTAATATTAATTTTTTCTAAATGCATTTAATGAGAATTTTCATGGATGTGGTTGTTGCATAGTTTATGTTGATAAGTAGGATATGTTGTATGTGACAGAAAATAGCTTGTAAATGATGTGTGAATGCCTTAGTATTGGCTGATATGGTCAGGCGTCTATGTGGTATTAGTATTGTTTAATGTTTTGTAGGTTGGTGTGAGTAAGTGTGACAAAAAGGCTTGGTAAATAGCCTTATTTTTGTCCACACGGGTAGACACATGGGCATGTGTCTAGGCCGTCTGTGACACACGGTCTGCCCCATGGGCGTATGGTCCGACCGTGTGTCCCCTGCACCTTAATTTTTCAAAACAAAATGCCCAGTAGTAACCACACCGGTGGAGACACAACCGTGTGGAGGACACGGCCATAGCACATGGGTATGTACTTAGGCCGTGTGAAGTATGCACCTTAAATGCGAAGTTAAATTCTCTATACGGCCTAGCACATAGGCGTGTGCCTTGGCCGCGTGCCCCTAAATGATTGATGACGTCAGAAACAGAATGTCAAGATTTTAATACACGGGCTGAGACACGGGCGTGTCATGGCCGTGTGAGGGACACTGGCTATGGACACGGGCGTGTGTCAGGCCGTGTAAAAACCCTTGTAGGTTCGAATCGAGAAATGAATCCACGCGGGCGTGTCACCATTCCACACGGGCGTGTGCTCCTGTGTGCATTGAAATTTTTCAATGTTTTCTTAAGTGTTCGGTTTATTCCTGAACTGTTTTCAAAGCGTATTTTGGGCCTCGTAGGTCTATATTAGGGACGTTAAGAGAAAGTTTGAAAGATTTAAATTTGAGCGAAATTTTATGACCCGAAAATGTTTGTATGCATGTGTTTAATTCCAGTAATGCCTCGTACCCTGTCCTAACGTAGGATACGGGTAAGGGGTGTTACACAACCCCATCCAAATTAGTCATCTATCTATTTTAATTCAGGTTAAAGATATGTGACCCAAATTCTTGTAAAATTAAAATACAAGTAGCAAGATAGGGGATCTATGAGGGTACAGGCCGAGGGCCAAAGTGAAATTCGTATAGAAGTATACTACATTTACTTAATGTTGATTGGAATAAGGTATTTTAACCTTACTGTGTTACTTCTATTTGACTTTGGTTAAAATATGGTTTTACAAACTTATGAATAGACGTAGTCGTTTCTCCTGTTGTATTATTCTAATTCGACATAGTAAATTTTCTTCTCCTCTGCCCGTGGTTTTTCTCGAAAGGGTTTTCGCGTAAAATTTGTGTGTTCTATTTTTCTTTCTTTTCTTTGCGATACATTGTCATTATCAGCATTCTATTATCGCAATTCAAAAACAAAGCTGCAAAAAAAAATTGTAAATGTTGAGGGTTAAATTTTTAAAATCAAATACTAAATTGATATAACATATAAATGTTGAAGGTTAAAGTTACTATTATGCCAATTTTAAAAGTTGTCAAGTTATCTTTACCTTAGCAATTTAGTTGTTGGTGACCAAAAAACATAAAATTAAATAGTAAGTTAACTATTTTAAAACTTTTGAAAAGAAGTTATAAAAATTAAAATTTTAAAAGAATTTATTGGGAAGGGATTTAAATTAAATATAATAAAATTGAATTTTATATACTCCAGAAATCTCAATCAAAAACACCAAATCATTTTCATGTTTTTCTCTTTAATTTTTCTTCTCACATTAAAATTGATGTAATGATGTGTGTATTTTGTTAGAAGGATAAGTAGGAATTGGATCACAATTTCTTTTTATTTTATATAAAAGGAAAGAACAAAATTTTTACAGCAAACATAAATTTATAGTAATTATCAGAGTTGCAGCCTAGGTGTATTCATTCCTAGGATTTTAGGGTTTGGTTTTAACCAACTTTTATATTAATTAGTAGGAATATAATTTTGGATTTATTGTAGATTAAATTTAAATAAATATATATAAAAATAATACTGATCCTCCAACAATAAATATGCATGATGATTTTAAGTGATTATCCCAAAATTCTGTAGTTTCAATATTCAATTCCTAACTTATCCATTTAAATCTGAAATACATTTTATATGAAAAAAGTGAAACAGATCAAGAAATATTATTCTTATATACCAAAATTTGTTGGGAAAATGAAGCAAAGTTTTCAAGTAAGTTTGGCATATATTTGTTTACTGGTAGATGTTCTACTTTTTCTAATCACCATTACAAAATGAGTTTCATATTTAGTACCAAAACTGTCCTAACTTTTTTAATCCACACGTAAAAATTGTAAACATATTTTACTTTTGCTTAATATTTAGGTTTGTTGGGTACAACCAATGATTCAATTACCTCCTTTTCCACATCCTCCACTTACATTTGGAAATAAATAAGAAAGGTAATTAACATGTCATTCATAATTTTTATAATTAAGGTTATTTAATTGCTGCCACCAAAAGAAGACATGCTATATACAATCATATCCCCAGAAATTGTGAAAACTTGCTCTATATATAATATTGGGCTTAGTGCAAAGAACCCAAATAAATGTTGGACGATTCCAATTCATAGATTTTGCTATCGGCCTGGTATTATTAGTCCATGGTTGATAGGCTCGATGTTACAACAATTTTAAGCAATGCTAAATGTACCACCAATGAATTGATTAGGATAGAGAGCACAAGTAAACACAATCCTGCTTATTTGGTGTTGGAGTCGTTGAATATCTCCTAATATTGGTGCAAGCTTCCGATGAATACAACATGTCATTGGTGTATAAACCATCCTTTGTCTCTGTCATGGTCTCCCTAATAGATAATATTAAAGAAATAAAAATTAATTAAAATATGAGATATTATGTAACAACTTGCCCAGTAAAGTCTTAGTATTCGATTACTGTTTATTAAGATATGGTGCTTAGAGTGAATTACGAGGGAGTAAGATATTAGAGATGATTGAGTATAAGATTTTGTAAATGCACCAATCAATGAATCCTGTGTTTTGGCGAGCTAGATGGTTTGGCCGACTCTCTTGTGGATTATACGCCACGCCATTGGGTTAGACGTTTTTGTTAAAGTTTGTAGTTTAATAAAACTTGTGCCATTTTGGTAAAGACTATTTAGGTAGTCAAACGAGAACTGATTAGAATGGAATTAAGTTACTGTAGTAGATAAGACTGGAATTTATTATGAGTACTTGTTATGGGAAACGAGGAAGGGTTAGTGAGATGATCTTACTTTTTCACTAAACCTAGTTTTCGTGTTAAGATGTATAAGTAGTGACTTCTTAAGCAATCTTCATATCTTCTTGGCATTCATCTTCTTTCAAAATTTTCTCTACACTTACTCTTTTTGAAAACCTAAGATCGAAAATTTACTTGAGTTAGGTTAGCTATACTCAGCCAACTCCTTTACTTGTTTTAGCTCTCTGGTATTTATTAATGAACCCTAGGTTATTTTCATGGTTATTTACGTGATATTAGCGTTGCATGTGTTGGTGTAAGGAAGGAAACTCTTGGTTCTGGGTTTTATCTTGCAAACATGTTTATTTTCTGGAATAACAATATAATAAGCTTAACTATCCGTCTTTTAGCCCAAGACAATCTTCAAGGTCCTTGTGATAAGCGAAAAGGTTCTACTATTTAGACTTGTTGTATTTTTTGGTGAGTTTTTTCTTACTTCCATGTGTGTATAATACCTTTCTTTATACCCTATTTGAGGTAATTATTCATACTCTGAAAGGATAAAACATTTGTACATGAAAGGTGGTCGTTCGGAGTCTTAAGTCTGGTGATGGTATCTCAATATTAAAGAGTAAGAACCCTCCTTCGTGCTTAAGCCACTACCCACTGCTTCTGACAATGATAATATGGCTCAAAAAAGGAAATAAACTCATGGTGATGCCTTCAATGGAATAAGCATTGAACTGGAAGATTGCGATACATGAAAATGGTCGTGTAGCCTCTGGTAGGGCAAGAGTATGTTGTAAACCAGATTGGCAAATCATGAAAAAGGAATATGAATCAAGTAAATGAAATGACTAAGACAAAGGACTTGGGTACGTGGCTAGCATGAAGAAGGTGATCTGTATGGTCAAATGGGCATAATGTATACGCTAAAGGAATAGTAAACTGGTGTATAGACTATCTATGATTGGTACTCGCCAACTGACGAACTATGTGACTGTGTTTGAGTTCAAAGAAATTGATTGTAATGTTTTCGTCTAGAACTCACTAAGTTTTTTTTTTTAACTTACCTAGTTACATTTCCTTTTAGGCCTATTGTTGAAGTAAAGGAAGTGCTAGGACTATGCCAGAGGACAATTGTTGTCGTGAGATTTCTAGTGTTTTGTGCAATGCATGACATGGGGGTGACGTTAGGATGTTTAATTTTGAAGGACGAAATTGTATTCAGACTTATTGTTACGAAATTGTGAATTTAATGAAATTACAGTATAGTATTTATGATTTTAAAAGTGTACCATTTTATTTAGTCTTGAACGACAAATGATTTAATTTTGTTTGCACCAAAAATAATCTAAAATTAATGATTGTAATATAGTGACATGTCATTCTTGGATCCTCCTAAAGAATCAAATTTGGAGTGTTACATATTATTTGGTGCACTAAGCAGGAGTGAAATGTTGTCATGTATCTTGAGAGAATTAAAAATAAATTAAAACAAACACATGTTGTATACTAAACAAATTCATTTAACTCTATTTGTGGAATTAAAATCTCTACTTTTGATTGATAAAATAATAACCCTATATATATAAACCCAAATCGAACATGACTGGACCCAAACAATTCTTATGGGCTTGTGTTTAGTTAGAGATTTAGGGCTTTAGAGTTGTAATTATTGAGTGTAAAAACTTGGTAAAGGATTTGACTTATGATCAGGCAACAAGATTTAGGGTGGGTTTAGATGGACGGTGTGTTTGCTAGCGATGAGTGTAAAAATAACGATGACGGTGAGATTAGATATTATAGCGTGAAACAAAAAAGTAAGCCAAACGCATCGCACCACACTCAATCATCTATCTAAACCCACCCTTAAGTTTGTATAACAGAAAAAATATATAATACAAATATAGTATGAATATATAAAATTTACAATCTTTAATAGAATCAAAATTAACATTAAAAAATTATATGTATAGGGATGAAACCTTAAACTTCATGTCAATAAAACTTTAACCCACTCAAATTAATGTCATTAGACCAATAACTTGGACAAAACCTAAAGCTATATAGTATAGATTCTTAAAATGCGAAACTTTTATACAATTGCAAAATACCATACACAAATTATGGTACAATAAACATATAAACTAACTTGAATGATCAGAATATAGGTGCAGGCAAAGATAATTAATTAGCACAGTAAGATAAAACAGGGTCTGCCAATGACTTTTGAGTAAAGTCTCCATTAAGAGGCAGGTAGCCCAGCCACCGAGTATCCCCGCTGCGGTTTCATCATAAACATGTCGTTTTGCCTATACACATTTAAAAGGAAAAAAAACTTAATTAATTAATTAATGAAAATAGTTTCAAAATCAAAAGAATTATATGACTGAATCTTAACTTCCAAAAGTGAAAGTCATCTTTTTACAGTGAAAATTTTCTAGCGAGGGGCATCGTGTGTCACATGCTAAAAGAAATAAATTTTTAATTGGAATAAAGCATAATTAGAGCGCGATAAAAGGAATTATATTCAAATCATCAATCTTACACTTAATCTCTACTTGTTTAATGAATAATAGAATACTATCTTATGATGAAATTGTAATTATTTCACAAGTCTGTTCCAGATTGAAATTTAATTAGGTGAAACAAACAACTAAGCAGATAGGTTTTATTAAAGTTAAAAGTGCAATGCTAATTATAAAGATGAATGAGAAGACATGATATGAAATGTACTAAAAAAGATTTAGATTATCAAAACATCAATATTTCATTTTAGGGTTAAATGGCTCGAGGGTTTGTCCAAAATTTGAGAGAATTTTGGGTAAAAGTATTAGGTCCAAAAAATGAGATTGTACAAATATATTAGGCCCCTTTAAAATGTGTTCAGGCCTGAGCTCAACCTGTTTTTAAGTTTATAATACTTTATAATATGTAATTTAGAGCACATTAAAAAAATTTAACTTATACTAAATATATAATACTACTCTAATGTAAATATTAAAATAATGTTAAGATGATTATATAAAAAATTTCAATAAATAAAAAATATATAAAAAAATTAAAAAATAATAAGGACAAGCTTAAAATGGGCTTGAGTCAATCTTTTACAAATGTGGACAATTTAGGTAAAATTTTAAGCATATATTTCAAGTGGAGCCAGACTTAAGCAAGCATGAAGTATATTAATATCATATTTAAATCTGACCCAAACCATGAACACCTCAATTATTTCCCACGTTTAACACAATATTTACTCAATTAAAGACATTCCCAATTGGAAATTAGATGTTAAGAAAATGTAGTGGACACAACTTTTTTGACTAACTCAAAAAGGAAAAATAACTAAAGATTTAGATAATATGTTTTTTTAATTCCACTTGAATTGTTATTAAATAATAATAATAACTAAAATTTGATTATAAATTTCATAAATATTAAATTTATATTTAATGTTTAGGACCAATCATTATCCGAGTCCGAGCCACCAAAAAATATTAATTATCCAAAATTTAACGTAAAATAATAAAAAAACTACAAACAACCTGAGAATTTATGCTGAAAACCTAAAACTTGATTGAACAGGAATTAAGCAGCTGCCTCTTCTTGAAACTTATCCACCATTTCATAAACTGCGGCTGCAATTTCATTCACCGTATTTAGCTGACAGTTCTCTTCAACCTGTTCTCCACATAACAATTAAAATCTCAAATAATTGCTCCATTTGAAAATGGCGAACAGACTGACAATTCATTATGATTTTAAATAAAAAAGATTTACCTTGACACTCAAGGAATAAAGGACCCTATTTTCAACAGATGTGACGTTAAGGTGAAGCACGAATAGGCCTAGAGAGTAAAGCCCGGATACCATGTTGAAGAGCTGTTTTGGGTGTTTTTTTGATAGTATTTTCACGTTTGCATGGCTATCCACCATTGTTACTTCAACATCCGCAACTGAGGATGATGAAGAACACGACGGAAACGACCCTTTCTCCGCCGGGGGCTCGCCAGGGGTCTCCGTCTGGATACTGGTTGAGTACTGAGGAAAGGAAAAGAAATCCGAGAAGAGTGATGAAAAAGTGGTGATGTCTGATCTTTTTTCCATCCTTTTTCGAGCTTCTAAAGATTGAAGAATTTGCTCTAACACCTTTACGAAATTAATTGCTCCCCCAATGATTGATGCTTGGTCCCCCTACGAAGAAAAAAAAAAGACACTTCCAAATCATTAAATTAATCTTTTACCAAACCACTTTTTCAAAGAACAGAAGAAAAAAGGGTACCCTTTGAACGTAAGAGTTAGGCATCATAGTCCTAAGAACAGCAAGATAATCATTCATTTGTCTCCTCCTATTTCTTTCCACAGCAATATGAATCATCCTTTGATTCTCTATTTCTTCTTTGTTCTTGACACTTTTGGGTCGCCGTCTCCTCCGTCGACAAGACCGGGTGTCGATTGCTGGTGCTTCCGTCGGAGAGAATATCGGTCCACCGGTGGTAAAGCCAATATCCGGGGAAGAAGAAGAGTTGAAATCCCATGGCCATTCCTTTAAGGTTTGGTGCATCATGAAAGAAGACGATGAAGACCCCCTAGTTCCTCCTCCTCCACTTTTGGAAACCATTTCTCCATTGTTACTGTAATTAGCATTTTCTTCTTGTTGTTGAAAACCAACGCCATAGGTGTTGCATGGTCCACTTCCGCCATAGCAGAAAGGGTCTTGCTGAAACACTACAGCCTCTAAGGCCATGATAGCAAATTTCTTTCCTGCCAAACACACTGTTTTCAATTTGGCTTTGCTCTCAACAAAGGATTCAGAAGCATTTAACCACAAAAATTTTAGGGTGTTTCGTATGATCTGAGTGAGAACCCCTTGCTAATTTCTTCCCTTTATAACGGGTTTTAATCTGGTAATAATAATATTCATTAACGAAACCAAGTTGCACGAGACGGATCTTGTGAGAGGCTGAAGTGAGAGAGAAATAGAGACAAAAGACAGTGAGACAGAGAGATTCTCTAAATTATTGTTTTTTAAATATTAAAATTATTTCTTTGTTGTAATCATTATTGAAAGGTTAACTGAGAAAAATAATTTTCTTATTTTTCAGACTCCATGAAAAATATACATAGAGATTTAATTTTCTTTTATTCATTTAATTTTACCATTAATTTAAATCTTATTAAATCAATTTGCAAACGTTTTCGGAAAGTTATCAATTGCAACAGTAAGTGAAGTGTACTAGTTTTAGGCCAAATAGTGGGGTGTACTTGTTGAGTAAACTACATTTAATTATCAGTGAATTGTACAGAGGTGGGGTTAGTAAATTTATTCATGGGGTTTAAAAGGAATGATTTGTAGAAGAAATAGACATAAAATACAGATGGATGATATTATCCATTCATTTTTCATCGGTAATAATAAATATGTAATTCAGGGCAGCTGCAGGCAGGGTCTCGAGAATGTTGCATGGCATGTTGCTGCCTTTGTTTGATTTCGTCATAAATGACAGAAAGGGAGAAAAACCCTGGGGAAAAGACTACAGTCTTGTTGTTGTACGTGGCAAACAGTGGCAGCTTTTTTTTTAAGACACAAGTGAGAGATGTGTTTTAAGACATCGCTGACTGAGTGTGGCAGGGTTTGGGAGAATCCATGCACGACCATCACCATGTGACTTTCACTAACCCATTTGTTTAAACAGACTGTCTCTGCAATCATATACCTGAAAGACTAACTTCCAACAACATCCCTTCTTTTTTTGGTTTTTATTAATTAATATGTTTGAGTTGTAACTTAATAATAGAGAAAGAATGTTGAGTGTAGTTTGAGTTATTCGATTTCAGTTTTTGGAAGATATATATAACTTTTAATCTGTAAGGTTTTAAAGGTAATGTTGGTCATAAAGCATGTGTTTATATTTGGTTGAATGTGTAACACATTTTTATTTCCCCTTCAATAATAGGCAAAAAGGGTACAATATCCAAGAATTACCACCAAACTGACTGCCTCTGGGCATCACCCAACGGTTAATTTCTCTATTAACAAACGTAAATATAATCTTAGAAATCAATGAGGTGAATGGCCTTCAACGCCTGCCTTCCACTAAAATAAAGCACCAATTTTGGACAACAATAATATCTCTTGGAGTTTAACCATTTCATTTCTGCCCACCCATATTCATCTTACCAATGAAACACAATAGAGGAACCATAGTTGTTTTTTTGGGATATGCTGTTGTTAATGTAGTTTTTCGTAAGTTTGATTTAATAAAATTTTATCATTTAAATTAATATTAAATGTTTTTGTTTTTAACCTTTAAAAGACTAATATGATATTTATCAAATCCAAATAGAAGATTTTTTGTCTTGGGTTTTGGAGCAGATAACTTCTAGAAGATAAAAATATAGATATGATTGTTTGGATTGAAATACATTAGACAAGATCCAAGTAAAATAATGTTTAGATCCGTTTTTAAATTTATTCACTTTTGACATTCATAGTATGACTTACCTCAATTATGAGTTAGTGGCAGACTATTTATGTGTTACTCAATATATTGAAAGTCTAAGTTCAATTGGCAATAGAGCTGAAAGCTGGTACGCCGGGTGTCCGATTCCTACATAACAGAGCTTCATTTACAATAGTAGAATTCATATCCCAATAAAAGGTAAATGATATCCTATTATTGACATTATATGATAGATCATGGGCGAGTGCTTGATTGAATAGAGTGAAAATTTTCAAATTGGCAAGTCCTATTTTATCATCCTAACTCGATTATAAATTTTTTCGAATCCAGTCGAATATATTTATTCTAGTGAAACTAAAAAAAATTAAAACAAACATATTGAAAAGTTGTTGACAATATGACTAAATTCCGAGTTAAAGAACATAAATACCATACATATATGTTTGAAAACTCTTTTAAAACAAAATAAAAGAAATAAAATAATTACTATGATAAACTTGAATTGATAATTTACTTATTTAATGCCTCAAATTTATCATATTGAAAAGTTTAATAAATATAAGTTAACATTTTCATATATTTTTAGATATTTAATTTTCTTTATTTTTTGAATTCATAAATATATATATATATAATTTTGGAAAAAAATTATTATAAGTATTTTGAATTTTAGAATTGATTTTTTTAAGGGATTAATTTGCCCATTTTTAAAGTTGTTGGGACCCAAGGGGTATTTATCTGAATATGATATCTGAGTTATTTAAATTATTATAATTATAAAATTTAACTCGATTTGAACTAAAAAAAATCGAATTATGTATTTGAGTTAATTCAAAAAAACTGAATAAATTCGATTATCTCAAAATTCAAATAAAATTTATATTTTTTCAAATTGAATGAAGTTTTGCTCAACCGTAATCGCAATGTAATTGTTTATATAATTTAGATAATTATCGTATTTTTATGAAGCTTGGTTTAAAGAATGAATATATTAAAAAATTATGATAGTACACTCAAACATTAAAGCACTAAAATACCTGAAAACTTAAGCTAAAAGTAGCCTCACGGTATAAATTTGTATTCACTCGCTCTCCTCCAAAATAACCTCGCATACAAGTAATTTTAGTTGGCAGTAAAACCTAGAACTATACCCAGAATATGCTCCCATAACATTCATGCTAACAAAGCCATTCGATAGCCTTTATAAAGGCTTTGTAAATGCGGACCTTTAGCTAGATCATCATATTTAATTAGTTTGAATTTTAAACTTGAATTTCCTTCAATCAGTCATCAGATTATCCTTAAATTTCAAAACGTGATAAGTCCCTTAGAATCCTTCCTTGTTGGTTAGTCGATCCCCTTGGAGTAGAAGAGTCTTTGTATGACTTAAACTCCCCAAAACTTTCAAAATTAGTTATCAAATTATTAAAAACTTTTTATATTTTAATCTAGTTCTTTATTTACAAATATTTCCTACATTTGTTACCTATCTCTGAATTACAAAATAATTTCTTACAAAAATACAAGTTAAAATGCCAATTAAATAAGTTATATATGTATATATATATATTAATTGTTGAATTTTTTGTGATGAACAACATGTTGCAACACTGAATGCAACATAGGTTTGCAATTTTCAATTTTCCAACAATCTTCCCTTTATCATTTTGACGAAACCCTTCAGCAAATGGTTTTCTCACAACCCATACATTAAATAAAAGAATAAGTAAAGGAACTAGATAAATGTATAGCGTGCTCTTTCTAAAAGCAATCATTATATGATTGCAAATGTTTAGGTTAAATTTTTTTATTTGTTTAAAATTTGAACTAAATTGATAAATTTTGTAAACATTAATGATTAAAATTGTTGAATTTTTTATATTAATGATAGAATATGTAAATATTAGCGAGCTAAATTTGTTATTAAACCTATAAAAAAAGGGCAACGTCAGCTTTCCTTCACTCATCTAACAACAACTAACAGGAGAGTGACTAAAATATTTAATTTCAAAAAGTTTACTAACTAAATTGAAAAAATTAATAGTTGGATGACCAAAATAGAACCAAAGAGATAATTAGGTGACTATTTCTGTGGTTTACCCATACTTTTAAGGATTGTATGGATATAGAACAGTCAAAATTAATACCTAAATTGCATAATCAATTCCATTAAACACAAGCGAAGCTAGACTGTTGTTTTAAGAGGCCAAAATGAATGATAAATTTTGAAGGGAAAAGTACAAATTTATCATTATATTAATTTATAATTACATAAATTTTAAAGGGACACTACAGCAAAACAGGTCTTTAGCGGCATTTTTTAGACCTATAGTGGTGCTTTAATAAATGCAGCAAAAAACGCCGTTATAGATAGCATCGGTAAAATTTGCAGCATTTATGTGGGTAAACACCACTATAGAACATGATCTTTAGCGGCGCTTTTATTACAACCGTTGTTAAATATATACTATTTGTGGCACTATTTCTACAAACTGCACTATATAACGACTCATTGCAGCATTTTTTGGTTAGCGTAATTAAAAGTTCAACCTTTGAGGCGTTTTCGATCTAAACGCCGCTAAAAGCTTAATTTGCTATAGTGGAACTAAAAGGATAATTTTACTACGTTGGTTGGCTAAAGTCGCTTCCTACCCCTTATATCTATCTCTAAATAAACATAGTCAATAAATATTACTCGTTAATTCAAAATTTACAATTATTTTTATTCCATATTTATTGTATCTATTAAATTTGAAGAGGTGTCAACTATTTAAATATGACACATGACAAACAATTAAACATGTCACTTAAAATTGTTGCCATGAAAATCTCACTTTACCATATATATCACAGTTATAAATATACATTTATTTCTAGGTGGCAGGGGAGTTAGGCAAGTGGGGCCTTTTGCCCCCTTACCTGTTTGTAATTGCCATGAATGTGCTATCTAGATTTCTAGATGTGATAGCTTAGCAAGTATTCTTTCAATTTCATCCTAAGTGTCACTGTGTGCAACTTACCCATCTGTCATTTTTCTAATGATATTTTGATTTTTGCTAAAGGCAATTTGATTCTGTTACGAGTATCTGGTATGTGTTGCAGGACTTTTACTTGCTCTCTGGGCTATAGCTGAATTCTAACAAGAGTGAGATTTTTACGCCTGGGATCTCTACTGAGGACCAAGCTGCTATGCTTAGTATCACAAGTTCTAAGTTGGGTAAGCTTCCTGTTAGGTACTTGGGATGACCTCTGGTTTCCAGGAAATTAACTATTAATGATTGTAACCCTCTACTGAGTAAGCTTACTTCTGGAGTATGGCTAAGGGGGTAGAATTTTAAGTTTTGTAGGGAGATTTCAACTCATTAAGTCTATTCTTTTTAGTATCCAGGCCTTTTAGAATAGGCAATAAAAATTGCCTAAGTCTATGTTGAAGCGTGTTACTCAGCTCTCCATTCAGTTCTTTTAGAAAGGGAGTGATGCTAATACTAGTGGTGCAAGGGTTAGCTAGAAACAAATTTGTTCCCTTAAGTCTGAAGGGGGACTTGGTCAAAGAGATCTGGAAGAATAGAACTAAATTTGTGTCTTTTAGTAGATCAGAGCTATTTTGGCTGGGGGATCACTTTGGGTGGCTTGGATTAAGAAGTATGTCCTCAAGGGGCGTACCCTTTGGGAAGTGGCCCCATCCTCCACTTACAGCTGGTACTGGAGAAGATTGTTGAAACTTAGGGAACTTGCTAGTGCAACCTTGCATCGATTCCCTTCTAGTAGTAGGGACTCTACTTCAAAATTGTGGGGAGAAATAAAGTTTAGGGGTTGCAAGGTTTGTTGGAAAAGGCTTATTTGATTTCCTTTGCATATACCTAAATGCTCTTTAACTGCTTGGGTGACTATTCTTAATAGGCTGGCTACTTGTGATCGTTTAGTTTCCTTTGGTATGAGTGTGATTGGTAGTTGCTTATTATGTTCTAATGATGCTAAGTCGCGTGACCACCTCTTTTTTGGCTATTCTTTTTAAAGCTGTTTGGGGAAAAGTTCTTCACTTGTGTGGTATTGAGAAGGTTGTTGGCACTTGGAGGCAGGAGTTTGCCTGGACTCTTTTAAAGCTTAGAGGGTATACCTTGCTTGTTGGGGTCTTGAAGCTTGCATAGACTGTCTTCCTACACACAATTTGGTGTAAGTGTAATGCTCGAGTGTTTGGTCATGCTCTTTCGTCTGTTGGTGCTATTGTTTTGAGGATCAAGAGTATGGTTCAAGTTCATATGAGAGGGAAATTATTTAACAGAGCTGATTCAGTTAAAATTTTAATCAGTTCTAATTGGGGTTTCACCTGATTTTCTTTTGGTTTGTTCCGGTTGCTCCTTTTGTTATTGTTGATAGTTTTGTTGTAATGTTGTTTGATTCTAGGAGTTGATTGCTTCTTGGATAAATAAAATTCAGTCATCAATATATTTATATATATACATTTATATCGATAAAATCATCTAATGACAATCCTTAGAATTCTGTAGAAGGAATTAATTTCCAACATTGAGTTTTAACGGATGATCTTGTCAATCTAATCATTTTTAGTTTTTCATTTACTTATAATTTTTCAATAATAAAATCTAATGACTTGAATGAAAATTTTTAAATAAAACAAGTATAAATATAATTAAATATACAATATTTTAAGTAAATAAAGGAACCAACATAGTTAGACCTTTATTTTATTATTATCCTTCCTTGATAAGCTATACAATATTGCTTCATTTGTTTCAAAGGTTGGTGTATTTTCATATCCCAAAGGGGAAAGTTTGAGGTTTTGTTTCACAAATATTTTATTAAACAATAAGTTCATTTATTTAGAACCAAAATTAGAGAGAGTCATTATTGTTTGCTCATGAAAAAACCGGAATATTACTAAAACCATGGATTTCTCTCAAAACCGCTAATGTATATTGTAACGGCAACTAACAATAAGAGGTTACTTTCTTTTTTTTTTTTCTAAAAAACTGCATCAGAATTATGTACCGGCGCCGGGCCTTGAATTCAGATTTCAGGTCACGTGCTGTTGTTTTTTGTCCCTCTTTACTTGCATATTTTAATTTTTTTTAATTGACTTGCTGATTAAAGATGAGAAAACCTCAAATACTATAAAAATTATTGATTGATAGAATAACTAAACAATGACATGTGATGTATTACGTATATCTCATGTTGACGTATAAAAACTAACAAAATTTAATGTACCTCATATCCCCAACCACTTGTTGGTTATAAAAACTAAATTTTAATAGGACCAATTTGCACTTTGATCTAATGTTCAATTACTAGTTTGCTCATTTTTTTAGTAGAAAGGGTAAAATGCAATCTGACTCCTAGTACAAGACCCTCCATTACACTTTTACCTATTTTAAAACAATCGAATCAACACCCCTTCTCAAGTAAGGATTTTCATTTAGAACTAGTATGGTTCCTATCACTCTTCGCGTTGGGTTAATTAACATTTAAAACAAATTATAGAGTAAATATTTGAAGATTAAAATAGACTTTATGTCTTAGTAGTCTTCTTACTTTTTTTTTAAATTTAGTCTTTTTACTTTTATTTTTAAGAATTTAGTCCCTTTTTTTTTCGAATTTAAAAATTCAAATCCAATTGTTAACACTATTAAATTCTTCTATTCAATTCATTAGTGTGACATCTTGAAATTTTAAAGATAGCACTCATTTAATAGTCATGTAACAAAAAAAAACATTGCAATGGACTTGAATGTAACAAATGATAATAATAGTGTTTACAACTCCTAAAAGTTATATTAGAACTTTAATTAAATAAAGTAAATAGGCTAATACATTGTAAAAGTTGAGGTACCAAATTCAAAAAGTTGAAGTATAAATATTTGATCTTAAACTCGAGTGTAGCACATAGGCCAAAAATAAAATTTCACCATTGTTATATAATCTTAAATTTGAGGGTAACATAGGGACTAAAATTGAAAATTTATCATTCTTCTAAATAACGTAAAAAAGGGGGAAAGGAAAGTGACACATTATATAGGTGAGGGTAGCATAAGGACTAAAATTAAAATTTTACCATTTTTATATACTGCAAAAATTATAGGAAAAAAAGGGCAACGTGACACATGTCAACCAAGGAAGGTCCAATTATAAGTATATATTTTAGTATGGGTTTCGACCCATGCTTTGGTTAATTATTTTTGGACTAAATAATTAAAATTTATAGATTAAAATATGCTACAAATTTCTGGGTTTTCTGTATATTTAGAATTTAACCTTTAATTTTTCTATTTAAAAGTTTAGTTAATTTATTTTTCAAATTTAAAAATTCAGGTCGAATTGCTAATACTATTAAAATTTTCCTATTAAATTTGTTGGTGTGACACATTAAAATTTTAAAAAATACTCACTCGATAATCATGTCACAAAAAACGACGTTATAACGGACTTGAATTTAACAAAAAAATAATTACCGATGTTAACAATTTTTTGAATTTATGTCAATATTCTAATTAGAATAAAATATTTAGGGCAACTAATGACATTATAAATATTGAGATATCAAATTATATAAAATATTAAAGTGTAAATATTAAATCTCAAATTTTAACATAATATAGAGATCGAAATTAAAATTTGACCATTTTTATATAACTAAAAGGCAGAGGGAAAAAATTTGAAAATTAACCATTTTAATGCTTACTAATCTGAAATTCGATAAAATATATGCACACATGTTTTTTTTTTTAATACAATCAAATATGTTTCTTTGACACATCATTTTATATTGGCATAGTTTTTTTTTTCATTTATTGAAATGATTGAAAATCAACAGCTTGATTTATCTTATAATTTCTTTCTTTTTCTTTTTTTTTTTAATTAAATAGTTTTAGCATGTCAAGGAAATCTTTGAATTAATTTCGTGGCTTGCAAACTACCCTCAGGATCTATCTGGGTTGTCCACTGGAGCATCTCTCAATTTTCAATTTAAATCATATATATTATAGCAAAATGTGTTCGCTGAGTCTAAAATAATCATTACTTTAAAATATGCTTCAAGTATCTATATTTTTGTGTATTTTAATTTTAATTTTATTTTTATTTCAAAATTTTTAATTTTTTATTTGTTAGATTTAAAAATATAAATATAATTATTAACACCGTTCAATTTTTTTATTCAATTCAATTTTATTAAAATGTCATATATTGTTTCATGGCTATTGGGTTTTTTTTTCAATATGTCACACCAATGAGTTTAAAAAAAAAGAATTTTAATGATATTAATAATCGGTCTTGAATTTTGAAATATAAAGAGAAACAAAGCTAAATTCCTAAAGAGTGCCGAAACCTAAATTTTTTTAGGGGACGAAATTAAATCGTAATTTTTACGATAGCAAAAATATAATTTCACCATTTTAATAGCCTATATCTTTATAATTTTTAAAGGATTAAATCAAATTTTTATCATTTTTGGGGGAGGCCAAAGTAAAATTTTACCTTTACTAATTGAAAATTTTAAAAGGCCTAAGTAAAAAAAAATCATTTTAAGGAGGTCGAGGTCCCTATCAACCCCTAGTTACGACGCTGAGTACGAGGACTTAAAAGCGCTTTTTTAACCTAATAATTAATATGTCAAATTATAGGAGGAATTAAAAAATAATGCTAAAAGTACTTTTTAATTTAATTTTTAATAGAATACTTTTAATTTATTATATAATAATATTATTGTTTTTATAAACAATAGTGTTGATGTAAGGTGGAAAGGAACGAGGGTAAAAGGAGTAGATTGGGGAGAGGGATTGTCGAAACCATTTTTTTATTTCAATTTAAAAATGATGGATCGACGTTTTGGAAAGCGAAAATAGAGTCGCCACCAATCTTTTCTTGTTTAGGTGTGATCGGATCACCTAGAAATTTGGATTGTTTTAATAAAACATTTTGGTTTACTAAAACAATGATTTTGGTCTACGAAATTTTGAGAAAACAGGTTCGGGAGTTGGTTACGTGTGAGGAAGGATTAGCACCCTCATTACGCCCAAAATTGGTACCAAATTGATTAAATACTGTCCTTATGTCTAAGCTTTAAAAAATGTTTTTGAAATGTGATTCCCTTTTGATAACATTTGAGTAACTCGAGTTAGTCATCAAAATTCTCTTGCCTAAGAGGAATATAGAATCACATCCAGCACGATAGGACATGATCCTTTAAGCCCTCGAAAACATGATGAATTTTGACTTCAAAAATTTATATGTTGAAAACCGCAAAAGGATGCCCAATTATTTAGTCCAACGAGAGAATCGAAACCCAGCACAGTAGGGTACGATTCCTCGAATTTCCAAACGTTGACCATTGCCTTTCCTTAGAAAATACGTGTGGAATTCTGAAGAGATATTCGATTATTTTGAACAAACGGGAAATTGCAACCCAGCACGATAGGGTACTATTCCCCGAATTGCCAAGCATCGAATATTGCCTTCATTTTAAAGGGTTTTTTAGAAAACGTGAGTGAAATTTCGAAGGAATCTTCGATTGTTTTGAAAAAACAAGAAATCACAACCCAACACGTTAGGGCATGATTCCCGAATTATCAAACACCGAGTATTGTCTTTGTTTTGGAAGGTTTTTGATAAACACGAGTGAAAACCTAAAGGAATATTCGATTGTTTTGAACAAACGAGAAATCACAACCCAGCACGATAGGGCATGATTCTCGAATTATCAAACACCGAGTATTGCCTTCGTTTTAAAGGATTTTTAGAAGACATGAGTGAAATTTTGAAGGGATATTTTGATTATTTTAAGCAAACGGGAAATTGCAACCCAGCACGTTAGGGTGCGATTCCGCGAATTACCAAATATCGCATATCGCTTCGTTTAAGGGATTTTTAATAATTGTGAAACTAGCTTAAAACGCATTAATTCGATTTGAAATAAGACGAAATTAATCATAAAATTTAGATTTTGGAAAATCACATTTCATAAACCAAGTGGACAATGACGATATGGGGTAATAGGCACATACGAGATGCAATCAATTAACAAACTAATAATTAAATATAGCTAACCTAAAAAAATGCAACCCGATTACAATAATGCATAGGGAATAATTGATATAATAATATAATGACGAAAATGATAACGATTACACAAGCAAAACAATACATACAATAATATGCCACGATAATGTCCATAGCATGATATAGAATGACCAATGCAAGATATAAAGATAACATAGCAATTAGAAGCCAATGTGCTATAAAACGGTTTTAAAATAATAACGAATAAATGGACCTATATATATATATAGGTTGACAAATTTGCATGAAAACTAGGGATAGCTATATGATTTTTGGAATATATATTATAGAATAAAAATTTGAATCAAATTGCGTGTAAAATGTTTTAGACACAAATGCATTTAAAAAATGACAATGTACATAATAATTTAAATAATATATGTATATGAATATATTAACAACACTTATTAATAAGGTATTAAAACAATGTAATATAAAAGAATTTTACAATATACAAAACAATAATTATTATAAAAGCTAAAAAGAATGATTAGTATACAACATATATAAAATATTTAAAGAAATAAGACACATGATGCGAAAAAAAAATCTAAAAATAATTATATAAATGTAACAAACAAAATTATTAACATGGATTAATGCATAAACATATTAAATATATTTTAAATTAACCAATTGTACAATTATAAGACCAAATTAATACTGCAATAAAATAGGGAGGATAATTTGCAAATAAAGTAATCATAACATGGACCAATGCTCAAAGCGCATAAATGTATGGGGACTGAATTTGTAAATATCTCGCGCCTACAATGCTGCAAGTAACCGCGGATCAAAGTGAAATAAAGCACAAATTAGTAGGCCAAATTTTAAAACACAAGGTAGGCAAATTCGGCGCAAATTGAAGGCTGTGCGCAAGGGGAAGGATTTGTTGCGAAAATTCCCCATTTTTGAGTGGTAATGCGCAGATTAGGCCTGTCAAATGAGTCACCTCGTGGACCTTACTCCATAAAACTGTGCCATTTTATTAAATAGTCATTTAAGACCCCTTTTCTTCTATTTCTTTTCCCCAAACGCAGCCCCCATTTTAGATCAAAAGAAATTCCAGCCTTTAAAATCAAATTTTTTAGGGTTTCCTCCGCTTGACTGCCAAACCACCATGATTTTAGGTGATTACCAGTAAGCGAGACGTGCCCAATCTTGCCGTTAAAGGAACTCGACCAGATCTAAAAGGATTCGGTAAGTATTTTCCCTTCTTTCTTCTTTATTTGAATGAAGCTTTCAAATCTCATGTTATTTTTTAAAGAAAAAATAAAAATAAAAATAAAAATAGATTTGTAAAATGAATAGATTTCCACTATTATGTGATCTCTCGCCCTTATACTCGCATGACAGATTTAGGGCTTTCATCGGCCTTTAGTTGCATAAAAAGGAACAAACAAATAAGAAAATAAAGAGAAAAGAAAAAACGGGAAAAAAAATCAGAAGAGAAAAAAAAATGAAATTACCTCTATTGATCTAAATGCACATTTCTCTCTTTTCTGTACGTGTGTACAGATATTGTATGCGTAGAGTATATTTTGTGTGCGTAGTGTGTGTAATCTCCTCCCTTTACAAAGATTAAAAGTTGGGCTTTTATAATCGAAAAAGGAAATCAACCGAAAATATACAATATATTTGTTTCCATTCGCTGCTGTTTTTGTTTCTTTCTTGCAGGTACAGAGTCTGTTGGCATGCGCACGGGGTGGGGGCGTGGCGTACGAGGGCTGTGGAGGTATGGGACTGCTGTAGTGGAGGTATGGGTCTATTGCCCAGTTGCTGTTGAGGCGCAGGATAGAGGGGTGACTTAGGGTTTGCCGAAACTTGGCTCAATTTTTGGGGCCATTTGGGTCTGTTCCAGCTATTGGGCCGTTGTATTTGGGCTATGGGGCATTGGGTATCAATATTGGTTGTAATATTTGGACCTTTATGACAGATTATTAGTTTGGTTTCATTCTTTGGACTTTTGGTTTAATAATTTGGTATTTATTTTGGGTTTTGGTTCTAACGTGGGCCCGGGCTAAATTGGCCCATTATAGGGATATCAAGAAAGGTTCCCACGAGGATGCTTGTGTAGAGAGCTTAGAAAGATAAAGGAGAGTTCCCTTTCTCCCAGTAAGTAGGGACATATATAAATGTTCTCAGACAAGTGTCTTTATGCCAGCATTCGCGATATGAGTCATGTGGTTCTGTCGACCCATGTCCTAAGATTTGCTTCCTAACCCATGTGTGACCTCATAAAGCCTTCTAAGTTTGCAAGATGATGGGTCAGTATACTTTTCAAGTGGTGGACAGTAGTACATTGCGGGGCTCCTATCATTAGTGAGGTGATGAATCTTTGTAGTGTAGACATCTAGCACGATTTCATTGAAGTGAGGTAGAGTGGATTTTAGGCATATAATAATCCCCCCAAAGTTGAGAGGAAGGTTATAAAGTGACCTTCCCTAAGACTAAAAAATTCTTCTTTTTCTTCTTCTTTTTTCTTTTTATGGGTGAGATTCAATTTGAGCCAAGTTTATAGGGTGTTTGTGTAAGTATTGACGAAGCTGGTGAAGAGTCACGTATGAGATGTATGTGTGGTTGGGAAATGCTAGGATATATGTAAAAGTTGCATGTGTAAGCCACAAAAGGAGAACCACGTTTAGTATTTTTATGGCAACTTAAAATTTACGTTGTGAATGCATGTCGTACTTGGACTGGGCAAATGAAACAGTAGATAGGATTGTGTCCTTTGAGAAACATTATGAAAAGGGTATAAATTTGTAGAGGATGTGTGAGAAAATTTTAGTTGCCATTGTAATAGTGTTTTTGTGCTTATTCCTTTGAGCTTTTCTAGTGCATTTTCAAGTTGGCAAAAGATTTGTCCAATTAAGGAAGTTTAATATTGGTAAGTTTTCTACTAAATTTTTTAAGGTTTGTAGGTTTGGAAACTTTAATTGTAGTTTTGCAATTTTAAAATTGGATGTTTGTGAATAAATTGCAAAATTGTACATAAAATGGTTAGGGGCCGAAATATTGAGTGGAGGGTAAAGGTGGAAGGAATGTGAAAAGATAAAAGAGAAGGGTTTGATCTAGTAGACATGCATGGTGAAACATAAAGATGTTGCTGTCCCCATTGAAGGAGATGTTTTTGAATGCTACACCAATCCTGATTTTCTAAGGCATATACTGGCCATAAGGGATTGGAGAGAGAGAACCCCAAAGTCAAATTTATTATCTCTGATGGATCCATGTGCTTAAGTTGTACTAATGAATCAAATTATGGTAAAAATGTAACTCCCCATTACTCGACCCAATCGTCGGATCCGAGCTATAAGATGTCACATTCATTGCTTGAGCAATTACAATCTATAACATTCAATTTAGCACTAATATAGATTCATTTACAAATAAATCATGTGTATTAAACAATGTAGTCATTTCTGAATCTTATACAAGCTTACGTAAGGTCTTTTGCTAACTCGAGTTTGTTATGGACCAAAATGTAAAATTTCCAAAATGTCGGGTTGACATCGTGACTACGGGAGCTCCTTGTCGCGGTACAACATGTTGTCTTGGCTTGTTGCGATGTTGAGATTACGTCGTCGCGACGAGACTCTCTGTCTTGCCCTCATTGTGACGTTGAGGAACTTATGTCGCAACATGACCCCTATTTTTCCATAAGTTAATTCTATACATTATCCAACTAGCATATATAGCATGCATGAATGGCTTTAAGGCTCCAATTGATCATTTTCAAAAATTTCAACATGCTAACAACCATTTAGCAAAACCTCAACACCACTTTCATGCATAATTACTAACCATTTACAATACCAATTCTCAAAATGACCATTTGAAACAAGTAAAACCTAGGTACATGCCATTTGACCAAAATGCGATAAGCTATACAAACTTAGTTGAGTTGAAAACGGCGGTCCAGATGCTAACTTCACTTTTCTGAGGCTTTGAGATTACTTGTACCCACACACAGGATAAACAAACCGTACGCTGAGCAATAAAGCTCAGTGGTACTTTCATGATTCAAGATAACATAAACATTTACAATGATCATGCATAACAAAATTACACAATTTAGCCAAGTTATAATCTACTAATCTAACAATATCACATTTTAGATACGAGGGAGTATATGAATATGGAAAACAACTAATGCATTCGTCAATATTTGCAAGGCAAATAATCTATACATACCATTTGACAATTACCATTATATATTCATGTTCCATGGCATTTATATTATTTATCTTGTTTTCATACCTTATTAGCTAACACTATCAAACATATATCACACATCTTTATATGCTATTAACACTATACTATTCATGTTCCATGGCATTTATATTATTTATCTTGTTTTCATACCAATCAAACTCATTTATGAAGTTTATCGACTCATTTATATTTATTTCGGTATCATATTCTATTGGAAATCTATTTCTTTACATATTCAAGTTTTTTTCCCTTCTAATTAGGTTGTTATGCCCGATGGAACTCTAGTAAAATGGACTCAAATACACGGGTAAACTACACGACACAAGATAGCTCGTAGGAGCTTAAACTACAATGTACCAAGGCACCGAAGTGTAAAGCCCGAAGGCATCAAATGCATATCCATATACTAATACATCCCTCCACAACACCATATTATACTCGATGATTTGCAACAAATGCTAGATCCCGGTATAACTTGTAATGATCTCCGTACAAACTCATATCTCGTACAAGCACGCATACAACCTTATTAGCATGCCAATAATATCTTAACCTTTTACTAAGTTCACATGGGCATCAATTATATATATAAACATTTTCATACCTGTAATCATCTTACTCGTCGACGATTTTCACTTTTCCTTTCCCTTTTGACGATTTAGTGTTATCGCTATCTACGAATAATCACAAAACATATCACATTGTCAATTTCCAGCCAAATCAGAATCAAACAATAGAGGAGGCATTAGTAGGATTGTTCCTTAATGATTGAGGTAACAGTAAGCATAAGAATGTCTTCCTTTAATGTTTAGAGGGAAAAGTCAAAATGGTATAGATGTGAAAAAAGATTTTATAGGGTTACCCAAATAATGGGCAATGGCTAGATGATACTATGGCTTGGCCATATAATTCAACAAACAAGGTTGGAAAAATATTGTTGAGGTATTGAATGAACTAAAGGATTTCTATAATATCTTTTATAAGTATCCCGAACGTTCTTGGAAGTATAGGACTTCAAAGTATAGATTTGTAGGTGGCATGTACAATTTTAGAAGTTAATGTATATTAACTTTATTTACATGGCATACATGTGGATTGTCACATAGATGGCACGTCAATATTTAATTAATTTTTTAAATTTAAAGAATATATTTTTATATTTTTTAATAATTTTTAATTTTTAAAATTAGTTTTCTTTTTGAATTTTTAAATTATAAAAATAGTTTTTTTAATTTTTAAATTTTAAAAATTAATTAAATGTTGATGTGTCATCCATGTGGCAATCTAAGTGTATGTAATGTCAGCAAAGTTAAAAAAAGTTAAGTTTTTCATTCATTTGAGGTAATTTGACAAAAAAATATAAATTTAAGAGTTAAAAAAGGCAAAAAAAATTAAATGAACGGCGAAAATAACTTTTTTTTATAAAGTTGAAGGGTTAAATAAGTTATTATGCCTTTATAATTCCTCTCTGTGACTATGGATGGGTTTTTTTTTCTTATATTAATTAACCTTAAAAAATAACATCAACTTTTAGTTTTTCACTTATAATAATTTATTTTAATTGAAACTGTAATATTTTTAAAGGTAAACTATACCACTAGTCATTAAATTATGGGTAAGTTTTTGCTCTGGTTACTTAACTAAAAAAAAGAGTTACTATTTGGTCATTGAATTACTTAAAATTTAAGTCACTGGGTTATTAAAATCGATGCTATATCGCTTCTGTGTTTGCATTGTCTGTTCCAATCAAAAGTTATCTTTTCTCTTCTCTTCTAAAGTTCAGTTTTTTTTTCATAAAACAACTTTGAACGTCATGAATCTACGAACCAAAATTCAAATAGCTTTTTTTTTCATCTCCAATTTTGATCGTCAAATCGAATTAGATCTAAGGTATGTTCTTCTACTCATCGATGGGTATTGATCTACCGTATTGATCGTTAAATTGTCGCTTAGAGCTCACTAGCGGAACCTTAAAAATAAAAACTTAACAACCTAGTAGTTTAAATAAAAACTTTCAAACAGTTTAATAATTAAATTATAATTTTTTAATTAAATAATTAAAATGAAAACTTATTTATAATTTAATGATTAATATGTAGTTTAATATTTTTAATTATATTGTTGAATTATATGTTATAGATACTAGAATAGGCATATTAATTAACCTCAAAATATCATTAAAATAAAACCCCCCAACATAAAACTGAAAAGTGGTATTGACTGTTGAAGCCTCCTTTTTTATACCCCAAAGAAAAAAGGTTTTTTCCTCAATCATGCCATTATGACGACGTCATGGCATTTGTCATTTGTCATTTGTCATTTGCCATTCGCCATTTGCCCCATATGTTTCACTCGTTTTATTGTTTCTTGACTTTTGTGTCAAAGAACAACCCCCCAAAAAATGAATCCCCACAACAGGTGTCTTGGATTGGGATATTTCCATGCCCTAATTTGGGGGCAGACTAAACCCTCTTTGTTTGAATATTTGGTTGCCATCATGCATGGTAGGAGAGGGATTTGGGTTGGATTTTTCCTACAAAGGCAAACTATCAACCTCCTTTTTTTGGATTTTCTTTTATCCTTTTTAGCACTAAAATTATATAGCTGCATGTGATGAAAAGATATTTCAATGACATTGGGAAAAAAAAAGCAAAAATTGATTTGAGTTTGATGATCGAGAGAAGCAGTTGATTGATTCTATTACCAAGACTACTTCTCTTTGCTACTTTGATTAAATATAAGAATGTGGAGCCATGCACACTTAATCTAATCTTTCACCCAAATTAAACAACCATCCATTTCATTTCAACTTATAATGTGTGTATATTTGATGGAAGAAAATTGTTCTATTTAACCGGGAGTTATGCCTCATATGGTTAATAGTGTAGAACTTATTAGACATAAAATAAAGAATAGTACTTAATACAATTTTAAACTTGTAATTAGAAACTCTTGTATAAAATAAGACATTTTTAAAAGAAGTGGAAATTTTTTCTTCTCTTTACTAAAAATAAGTCATGAAAATGGTTAAATTTTACTGATTAAATTAGTTTATTGCTAACTTATATACTAAAACATTTGTAAAAAATAGTACTCCCACCAAATGTAGCATTAATATTTGGAAGGCAGATTGGGCTTTCTAGACTTAAGCTAGGTTGGACTCTTAAATAGGGAAAAGCTCTTCTGGCATTGTTTTTTTCCGATCACAAGACTCAATAATCAATATAGAAAATATTAAGGGACATCAAACTCCTTACTACTTGACCCAACAATAGGGGTGCAATTAAGAATTTGGTATTAAAAGGTTGAAATAAAATAATAAACTTTTGGGTGTTCAAAACATAAAATTTAATCCTAAAAGAGTTTAAATTAAATTATTAATTTCTTGAAGGATAAAAATGCAATTATTTTATTTAGAAATTTAATAGCACAATTCACTGTTGATATCTAATAACATGATTTAATAAAGAGATTAACTTTATTTAATAAGTAATTATTTTTAACAATCTTATTATAAGTTCTGGTCATACCTCTTTTTGACAAAATGCTTAGAATTATTCATAGCACCTCCCAACTCATAAATAGGAGAATAATGCGTTTCAACGCATTTGAACTCACATGTTATTACATTAGTAATAATGCTCATATCAATCGAGCTAAAAATCAATCAACAGTTAAAAAAACTAGGGAATAGAATTTTTAAGCAATCGAGATCGAACCCCATTCAATATCATCTCTTGTAGTGATAGTGAATCTCGCATTGGTTACGCTTTACTTACAAATTAACAACATTTGACCTACCAACCCAACACGGAAGAGTTAAAAAATAGAGTCCGAGTTTTAAGTTCAAACTCGAAGGTAGGGGCCTCTTTTCGAAACTAGCCTCTTATGGTGGTGAATTGCCCATCACTCATCCAATTGTGTAGGCTCGACAAGAATTTACAGCTGCTTTATCGATTAGGCGCAGTACATCTCCAGTATATGTGAAAATCAGAAAACGCCGATTTGCGAGAACCTTGGTGGGGGCTGATATTTGCATGGATATGGCAACTAGCTCTACTTATTGCTTGGATATGTTATCAAATCAATGATGCTGTAGCCGGAGATTTGACCTTTGTAGGGTTCCTTTGTCTGCTTGGTTAAGACAAAGCATCTCCTACCACTTCTTCCTAGCCGCACATAATGTTGCGTATATGAAACCCACACCATGACATCAACCAAATCCATCTTTCATTATAGGTAACCATGGGTCATCAACAAAACAAGCAGCCTCCACCTAGCTGGATTTTAATGTTATGGAAGCCATTGACGTAGCTCCAATATATCTGCCAACAAAGTCACAGTTGCATTGATAAGATTGTTGTATATTGGTATCATACATCAGGATTAAGTCCAGTGTAATTTATTCTCTTTAAATATGTTTTCTTTTTCTATAAAATACTTAATTTTACCCATAAGTTTTCCTTAATTTGTAATATAGAAGAAAATGCGATTAAATGCCGTTAAACTAAGGGATGAAGCCAAAATAGTTTTCTAGAGATCGGGATTAAGTTGAATATTTTTATGAGGGTTAAAATATAATTTTAAAATTTTAATGGTTTATATCTTTATAATTTTTAAACGACTAAATCAAATTTAGTTAAAGTGTAAATTGACCTTTTATTAAATTAAAATTTTGTAAAACTTACATTTTTAGGGAACCGGGACCTTTGCTAGCTCCCCAACGGCATCCCTGCACAAGCCCATATTCTCTTAATTATTACATTAGTAACAATGTGATTGAGTTAAATTTCAATCAAACTCTCTAAATATGTTGTAAGAAAATAAAAAATACAACATATCCGGGATCTCAATACTTCTTCCTAAATAAGAGTGTGAATTTTGGTTTTCAAGGGGTAAATAGCAATAGTAGTAATGAGAAATAAATTAAAGTTGGATGAACTTACTCTGCAATATATTTGGAGACCCCAACACTTGCTCTTAGATAGGAGTGTGAATTTTGTTTTTCAAGAATTAAATGAATCTAGGACGAGTTCTTTAAAACAAGATAAAGTATTAACTGCTTCAAAAGTGAAGATTGACTACACAATTTTGTACTTTTTGAAAATTTTACTATATATCTTTAATTAATGGATGTAATATTGTAATATTGATGATTTGATTTCTTAAAAAGGTTTTTCTTATTGGTTCGCTCAAGGTCTTGGAAGCAAAACTATGGGCGATAGAATGATTCGATTGTTTTGATGTAAGAGTTGGAATAAGGGCATGGAGTTATAAGTAGAGCCATATTTCCAAATGTTGCCATTAGTTAGATTCTTTATTAGGACAGATAATGTGGAGGTTAATTAATTAAGATGATGTTGGGGTTTCCATTTATTTTATTACTTTTCCATCTCAGCCTAACCGTGGATACTTTGCATCTAAATAAAGCTCCAAGTTTGAAGAAAATAAATAAAGAAAATGAGGAACATATATATTGCTAGTGGATGTCAATTTTCTTAAAACTACTTTCCCTTGTCACGCAACACCAATGATTGATTTAATCGGCAATTTCAATTTTGAATTATGTTATCAGCTTGAATTATTTTATTTTTTTTTAGCATATGAAATTTTAAGCGATTTTGATTTCTTTTTTTTTTTTATAAAATTAGGGGTTTAATAAATATTTTTCATAAATTTTGGAGGTAAAAGCCCTTGGCTCATTATGTTCCACCTTTTGTGTGTGAATTTTCAATATAGATTTATTGTAGTTTAAGTCTCGTGTAGATCTTATCTAAATTTATTTTGATTTAAATATAAATATAATTCTAATTCTAAGTTTAATTTTACTTTACAATGATTTTTATATTTAAATATGTGATATTTATAACCACAATTGTGATATTTATATTTATATTTAATTTATGTAGTTGAGTAATTACAATTTATACTACCAAACATGACATAGTGAATTATGATGTAATTTCACTCTATCAACCGACATGCGGTGGTAGATCTTGAGACTAAGTTTTAGGGGCTATTAAATTTTTCAAAAAAAAATTTAAAAATTTTGGGGGTCTAATTAAATTTTTTGTGAGATTAACAAAAATTTTAAAAATTTTAAGAGAGCTTAATTAAAATTTTCTAAAATCTTCAAGGAAAAAATGAAATTTCTCAAAAATTTGAAGAGGCTAATAAAAATTTTCTAAAATTTTTTAAAAAAATCAAGATTTCCCACAATTTGGGGTAGACCCCAAAAGGATCCGCCTCAGCTAACACGTCTACGAAATTAAAATTTTTTCGTATTATAATATGGTATAATTACTACCTTAATAATTATACTTTCATTTAATTACTTTGTAAGGTTCAAAGCGCAAACATACCCTTAATAATTTTTAATATAATGCTTGGATACTTAAATTTGAATTTGAATTTCTTAATTTTTAAAATCTTTATTTAGAGTATTTAAAAAAATTTCAAGTTGAAAATTATTATTTGGATTTGAATTTATATCAAAATTTTGATTAATTTTATATAATTTGTAAAATTTTAAATTACAAGATTTAATAATTAAAATATAAAAATATATGTCCATTGAGTCTTAGCTTAATTGGTATCGACATCGTTGCCAGTGCAATAGACTGTAGGTTTGAGTGTGTTGAAGTGTATTATTCTTCTATTTAAGGGTTAGGAAGAGATTATGAGTAGTTGTCCATATTTTTCAGTACTAACAACAATACAAATGTCAACTGAATTAATACTCAATTAACAAATAATTAAATTGAAGAACCCAAATTCACAATTCCAAAAGAATCAAAAAAAATGTAAACAAATAGCAATACCAGGATTACAATTTTATGTTATGAATAAGAAATTAGTGAATAAACTTAATTATTATGTCAGTATCCAATCTGAAGTAATGTTTTAATTAATGAAACTAATGAATAAGAAATATAAGGTGATTTTTAAATGCCGTATGTGGTGTGCAACATTAGTTTATTCAAATTAAAAAAAAAAATTGAATGGTTGCACACCTGAGACTAATCATTATGCATATCATCTTAGATTACAACTCCTTAATTTAATGCTCTTTCAATTTGATACATCTTTTTAAGTCTTTGGTCCAACCAGTAAATATAATATTTAATTAAATTGTATGACTTGTAATATTTAGGAATTAAGTCTTTTCTTTAAAAAAAATTAAAATAAATTTTACTTTGGATTATGTTTACGATGAGCTGTTATTCATTTTAGAAATAAATACCATCTTCACAATTTTATCTTGTAAAAGAATATCTTATGAAAGCAAAAAATTTTAATTAGAGATTATCATGGATTGAATTGAGTCGAGTACGGATAGGTTTAGGCATCATATTAATATATTTTATATTTATTTAAATCCTGTTCAACTTGAAATATGGATCTAACATTTTGCCTAAACTTGTCAATTTGTAAATAGCTAACTAAAGTCTATTTTATTTTTAAATTAATAAATATATTTATATTATTTTAATTTAATAGTTAATAATTTTATTTATTAAAGTTTATATATAATAATCTTAACATTTTTTTAATATTTACGTTATAATAGTATTATAGATTTAATTTTTATGTGTTAGAAATTTACATAATATATATAAATAACATGATATAAAATATTACAAACCAAAAAATGGATTAGGCTCAGGTCTTAAATGTTCAAGCCTCGATCTCAGTCTATATTTTAAGTAGACTTATTTTTTTTTTGCCTAAGCTCATTTTTCAAGCCCAATATTTTTGTCTTAATCCTCTCATATTTTAAATATTTTTTTAGATTTAAACATATGGTACAACTAGAGCTGATCATGGGCTGGGCGGCCCGGCCCGGCCCAAAAAATAGGAGGGTTTGGGTAAAAATATAGGCCCGAAAAATGGGCTTTGGCAAAAAAACGAGGCCCGTTTAGAAAACGGGCCGAGCCTCGGGTAAGAGTTTTTTGGCCTGGGCCCGGCCCGAATTATATATTAATATATATTTTTATTTTATTTTTAATTATTTTAAATTTTTAATATAAATATTTTTTATTATATTGTTAATTTGTGTATTATTTTAAGAATTGTTTTAGTATTATTTTTATTTGTTTTAATATTTTTTTATGTTTTTAAATATATTTGATTTATTATATTTTTAAAATTTTTTATTTAATGAAATAAGAAAAAAAATTTAATATGGGCCGGGCCGAGCTCGGGCTTAGTAATTTTATTTCGGGCCGGACTTGAGAAAAATTTTAGGCCCATATTTTGAGCCGGGCCGGGCCTGAGCATAGTAGACGGGCCTAAAATTTTGTCTGAGCCCAACCCGAACCTGGCCTGGCCCATGATCACCTCTAGGTACGACTCATCAACATATCCAATCCTAATTAATGAATGTGAGATCATTTTCTCTCCTCTAGTGTGGGTTGTATTTTTGTTGAAGTTTAAATGTATGAAAATGTGATTTCCATAGACGATGTCCTACTTATAAACTAGGCCATGCTACTCACTTGGGCCTATTGATCTCACCTACACAAATTGGCCCGACCAACTTTATTTTTTCTTTTATCCAATTAATATCATCCAAAGGAAGAGAGATGTTTTTTTAAAATTGCAATAATAGGACAAAACTCGAATAATAAACATAATTAATGTAATTTAAATTAAAGTCACACTTAAAGTGGTAAACACCTTTTATTTAATAAAAAACAGTAATTTAGAAATTATTTGAAAAATTAGCTCACACTTTTATATTAATCTTGTGTGAGCAAAAAAAGAAATCAAACTACTGCATACAAATGTATAGGTGATGGATGAGACTGACAGTGTTTTATCTATAATTTTTATGGTTATATTTATAATCAATTCATTCTGTTTCGCTATGCTCGCTATGCTCTATTTTAATTTATTTAAATAAAAATATATTATGATTTAAGAAAGGGATTTATTTATATTCGTGTAAAATTTTAATTGATTTATATCTTTTCATAATTTTTTATACAATTAATGTTTTAACAATTCATCCGTTAAATTTATCAATATATCTATACTTGTCATGCATATAAATTTTTGAATCGATTTGATATCTCTACCATATTGATCTAAAATATTATCTATATTAATATACCTTTAATAGATGATTTTTTTATATAAAACAAATAGTTAGAAATTTTTAATTGATATCAAATTTAACATATATGATTTAAATAAATAGAGCATGAAATATGACGTTTAGTTTATTAAAATATTAATCATATAAAAAATTATAGAAAAATATAAAATCACTTCAATTTTACACCAGTTTAAATAAATGAATTGTTTATAAAAATAATTTTAATATAAATTTATTTATAATAGTATAGATTGAATAATTTATGTATGTATTATTTTAATATGTATCTTATATTAAAAACATAAACGAAAAATAAAATGCGTTGAGGTAAGATGTTAATTTAAAAAAAACCGAAAAGGATGGAAAGGAATAAAATAAATAGTTTGAATAAATACTGAAGAGAATTATAGGGGCATTTTACTCGAAAATGTCCTTTAAATAATATAATTATGGAAATGGGCTGTTTATTGCGTTATTTACTGGATTAGGCCGTTTTCACGAAAACGAGTTCACATAAGCGCGATTTCGGAGTACGTGTCAGCAAAACGCTTCCCTGGGGGAGCGCTTTATCCACATCAGCAAAAAAACGCGTCCTTGAGGGCGCGCTTTGCTGACATGGACAAAGCGCTCCCCCAGAGAAGCATTTTGCCCTTTTTTTAGGGTTAGAGTTTTTATTATTTAATTGATTTAGGGTTAGGATTTTTAAGGTTTAGGATTAGGATTTTTTAAGGGTTTAGTTTTTTTAAGTTTTAAGGTTTAAGGGTTTTAAGAAAAAAGATTAATTGAATTGGGGTATAAATTAACTATTAATTTTAAATACTAAATATTAAATTAGAGTTTAGGGTATTAGGGTTAATTGATTAAATTATGGATTGATTTAGGGTTTAGGGTTAATTTATTAAATTTAGGGTTAATTGATACATACACGAAAAAAATTCTCAAAGATAATATGATTGCAGCATATATACATACTGGCGCTATGCTAAGTTTAAGGTTTCGAGGAAAAAATTAATTGAATTAGGATTTAGGGTTTTAGGGTTAATTTATTAAATTAACTATTAATTTTAAATACTAAATACTAAATTAGAGTGTATTAGGGTTCATTCATTAAATTAGGGATTAGGGTTTAGTTTTTTAAAATAAATTTGTGTTTAGGATATTAGAAAAACATATAAGCAATATAATTTTTTTTGTCATAGGTTTTAAGGTTTAGGGTTTCTGCAAGAATAATTCTAAGTAGACGTTTCTAGACAAATAGTGTCAGAAAACGCTTCAAGCAGGATGCACTGTCAGTAAAATTTCTAGAAAAAACTCCTATGTGGACGCTCTTTTGCTACAGTATTTCGTAGAAAAATAATTCTGAGTAGACGTTTCTGAACAAATAGTGTTGAAAACGCTTCAAGCAGGATGCCCTGTCAGCAAAATTTCTAAAAAAACTCCCATGTGGACGCTCTTTCGCTACAATAGTTCGTAGAAAAATAATTGAATAGACGTTTCTGAACAAATAGTGTCGAAAATGCTTCAAGCAGGATGCACTGTCAGCAAAATTTCTGGAAAAAGCTCCCACATGGACGCTCTTTTGCTACAGTAGTTCGTAGAAAAATGAGGTTATAAATGAGCCAAATTTTATTCCCAGGTTGCATAACTTACAACAAAAAAATTAGAGAGGCTAAGAAGAAAAGAAATTGAAGATGAGTGAACATATTAGTGTTGTTATTTACTATGATAGTGAGGTCTGTAACACCGAGAACGGTGTTGTTTTTTTATCGGAGAACACAGTGAGAGTGGTTTTTAACCAAAACATAGATTTGACAGAACTTCGTAAAAGAATTAGGGGCAAAATCTTCAGAACGACGCCAATGAAAGTTTCGTCTATTAAGTATCGATTTTGTGCTTCAGTTGATCCTGTGACATATGACTCATTCGACATCAAAGGCGCTCGTAGCTTGGAGGCAATGATGCAGACTCATCTCCCTAGTGGATCACCCTATCTTTAATTATATGTACAATTTTCATCGCCAAATGATGCATTTGCAGCTTCAACATTTACTGCTGGTCGAGAGGAATACACGATCCCTGCCCGACACTCCGTTAGTGGGTGGCAAAACACGAAAGTGCCTTTGTTTAGTAACAGTATGGAATACCCAACCCCTGCACGACACTCCGTTAGTGGATGGGACATGCACCTCAGTGGGTCGATATTTGATGCTGGAAATACGTACTGGGGAATGACATCAACTTCTAGTGGTTGGCAATCCACATCTGATTGGAGACGTTATGAAACGTCCATAAGGATGGATGATGTACTCCCTACGACGTCCACCGGCGAGGGGACATTTTACGTTGCACATGATGATGGGTCAGATAATGAGTCCGATGCAGATCCACCTCGAGAGGTCGGCCCCGATGGTGCAGGAGTTGCATTATTTTCTGAACCAGAGCCTATTCCAACCATACCTGAAGATGTTGAAGGGGGTTTAGATGATGAAGAAGAAGATCCGCAATTCAAAGCGTATTCGCCTCTAGCCCACATGCATAATGTCAATCTATCTTAAGATAATGCGTTGGAGTTTCCAAATCTACCACACAGAATGCGTGACCGTACAAGTTCCTCATTGGATTCAAGTGAATTAGAAGTTGGTAAGGAGTTTTCTAATAAAGATAGTTTTCTTGGTGCATTAAAACAACATAGCATCATGAACGGAATTAACTACAACGTGGTTAAATCCAAATCCAATAAGTTTGAGGCCAAGTGTGTAGTGCAAGACGGTACATGTTCATGGAAAATCATGGCCTAGTTAAGGAAAAAGACAGGCTTGTGGGAGATAAAAAAGTATAAAGGTCCACATACATGTGCTGTCGGTACAGTATCACTAACCGTTTAGAGTTTTTTAATGGTATTATTATTACGTACTGTTGTATTTTTTAACGTACTTTGTTGACAGGTGTTTTGGAAGATCATCCAAAGATGAATTCAGATATGTTAGCTACCTTAATACTACCGACGGTGAAGGCCGATCCCAAAACTTCAGTGCCGGTCTTAATTGCCAATATTCATAGCTAGTTGAGGTACACGCCCTTTTACTGCAAGGCTTAGATAGCTAAGCAGAAGGCATTGGAAAAGATTCATGATGGATGGGACGCTTCATATAATGAAGTGTGGCAGTGGTGTCAGGTGCTGGAGAGATATGTCCCAGGTTGCGTAACTGACCTTAAAACGAAACCTGCGTACTACAACGACCGATTGCTCCATGGATGTCAAGTATTTAAGCGTCTGTTTTAGACCTTTAAGCAATGCCAAGACACATTTTTATATTACAAGCCTTTGGTACAAATTGAAGGTACCTTTATGTATGGTAGATATACCCATCGACTATTGCTAGCTATGACACAGGATGGCAGTGGAAGAATCCTTCCACTTGCGTTTGCAATAATACCGGGGGAGTCAGCTGATAACTGGGAGTTCTTTCTTTATAGGTTAAGGAGGCATATCTGCCCCCAACCTAATATCTGCATCATATCGAATCGGGGCACTAAAATACTAGCCGCAATTGAGTGACAGGGAAGCCTATGGCATCGCACACACCATCGGTATTGCCTAAGCACGTTACATCCAAATACTACGGGAAATTTTGATTTACAAGTGAAAAACGACAAGTGACCAATATGGGTATTTAATATCTATTAATGTAATTTCGTTTGTAATATTGAATTTATTTTAAATAGAAAAGTGGTATGTAATTTTCGCTATCAACTTATATTGGTAGGGTATGAGATAAGTAAGGATTGTTTTCATGAGATGTTGGTGGTTTTGCGTTTAGTTAACGAAGAAGGCATAGACTACCTCTATAACATACCTTTTGAATAGTGAACACAAGCATACGACGGCGGCCTACGATATGATTATATGACCTCAAACCTGGCTAAATGCATAAATTTTGTTCTAAAAGGAACATCTCATTTGCCGATAAGATTGGTTGTTTGAGAGATATATTTTCATTTAGCGGCTCTACTTTCGAAGCGAGCAACGAGTTATAAAGGCCAAATGCAAGGAGGCCGTGTATAGTGCGCAAAGGTATTGCAAGAAATTAACAAGGTGAAGGCGGGGGCGAACACCATCACACAGTCTGTCATGATCGAGACAACCTATAGTTTCGTGTGACGGAGTTTGACAGACCGCACGAAGGTATTATTGGCGGGCAATATTGTGTACACTTGAGAAATAGGACTTGCGACTATGAGAGGTTTGAAGCACTTCGTTATCCATGCGCTTATGTAATTGCAGCTTGTCAAAATCTCCGTCTAGATCCCATGAGCTACGTCGACGAAGTGTACAAACTAGAAACCATGTACAACGTGTGGAGACACGTATTCCCACCTGTCCTAGATGAACGTAACTGGCCGCCTGTATCGCTTGCTCCATTTAAGATATTACCGGATAGAGAATTGTGTTGCAAACGAAAAGGTCGACCTTGTTCGACTAGAATACGTACCAATATGGATATCCGAGAAACAACCAATAATCAGAAGTTGTGCGGATGGTGTAGGAACCCAGGCCATACAAGTAGATCATGTCCAAATCGAAATAGTTGGTAGTTGTCGTAAAAAACTATGTTGTATTATTTATATTTTATTAAATGAAACTATGTTGTATTATAATTGTCTTATTCAAAAGAACTTTTATTTTTATTAAATGAAGCAATATAAAAAAAGTTTGTACATATATATTAAAAAAATCAATGTCCGTGGCGGTCGAAATCAGTGCCACATGGGGGTTATCGACGGGTCCGTGCTGGTTTCCTTTTTTAATCAGCTTCCAGCGGGGGTTATGGTTCCTCCGACTGGGGATCTAGTTGTGGCTTTTGGGAGGGTGATCCACTTTGATAGAATAATGATTGCGACAGTGTTTGCATCACCCATGACAGAGGTGTTTGAATCTCGTAAGGTCATGGGGATTGGTAGAAAGAAGAGCTCCCCGATGGCGCCTCGTGCAATCCCTCATGCAACGGCGACCTATAGATCGAAGGTTGACTCGGATTAATCACGAACGGAGATGAACCAGGCATGGATTCCAACCTATCATAGGACTTGGAAAAGGAAACATATAAGGGTTAGGTTACATATAAGGGCTAGGATACGCACATGGCATAATCTGAAAATACTGTGATGTGGGTGTCGTCGGTTGAACTGTTGGGCCTGATGATTGTATGGGTGCTATTGATAAGCTTGCATCGCCGTCCCTTCTTCTTGGATTTAAAGGGCTCCGTTGTTCCCTTTAGGCACGAATTTGTCGTCGTCTCTCATCTTCCGACAATAAATATGATTTGTCATGGATCCTAAACCATGGCATGTATTTCGCTACGCACGCTAACTCTGGAACGATGATCGATTCTCGAGTACGTATATAATCATACCGATTTTCCTACATTTCGATATAGTGTGACCAGAATCTCAGCTAATTTGTATGCAGTTGCCGTAAGTCGACTTTGTGCTCATCATCAAACATCTCGGATGCCACGGGAATCTATTTTCGGAATTCAAATTGCTGCAATACTTTATCTGACTGGTGCATCTCCACGGTAGCATAGTTCACCAATGGGACCTTCACATGCCAAACGTTTGGATTTTGAAAAAATTCATTCGGAATCATTGCTCGAATTACCGGATCCTCGTATAGTGTCCATTGAAACTATATGAACATGATAAAAATATTACTTATATACATAATACATAACACTAAATACTAAATATGAAACGACTATTTTATTATGTATATATATTTTATTTAATACTTACTTCTGCTTCCGATTGTTGGTCTAATAGAAGTTGTATATCTTCGAGAGAGGTAGGTATTTCGACATAACTCGCCGAATGGTTCCACCTAATTAAATAAATTTTTAGCATACAATTATATTCTAAATCTACGTAATAATTGTAAAATCTAATATAAAACTTACCTCGTTATGAATGGAAATGTATATGGGTGGTCGACTCGAAGACGTAAAAATGGAAAGCGAAACTGTGCCCATGATTGCAATAGTGATAGGCAACCTCCTCTTTTGGCTTTGTTCGGTCGTGTCGCCACGCACATTTTCTTGTACAATGTTGCTAACACGGCAGACCCCCAACTCAATTCGCTGGCTGCTCTAAAATCTACGAGTTTCAGCAGCCATCTCAGATGTACGAGGTTTCTTGACAAGTCCGACATCAAATAACCTCTAATCATCTCAAGAATACATGCCCGAGCATATCGTATTCTTTCGAGTTCAGCCGAATCATTATCCGGCTCCAGGATTGTGTCTCGTAACCATCACATCTCAATCCGACCTCCGTTAATATTATCTGGTATAGCACCCAAAAGCTCGTAGTATACGGCTCCCCAATCAGTAGATGATGCGGAACTAGTGACTGCGTACCCATCCACCGACAATCCCAATTGCAAATGCACGTCTTTCAAAGTGATAGTACACTCTCCGCATGGAAGATGAAAAGTGTGCGTCTCAGGTCTCCACCTCTCTATCAATGCACTGATTCGTTTCGGGTCCAACTTGCACCCCCGGCCAATCGTGGTCACGTGCCAAAATTCCTCTTCCCACAAGTAATTCTCGATCAACGACGATGGAGGACCAAACATATTACGGATGTAGCATTGCAACACCCGATCTACAGACTATTATAAAAATTTATAAAATAAAAATTAATTAAAATTGCATAAATTAATTAATGCAAACATTATAAATGAAAAAAAAATCAAGCAGTATTGAAATTGTAATTATAATTGCATAAATGAATAAAATATCAAATAGTATTGCAAATTTAATTAAATTTGCATAAATTAAAATAATATCGAATAGTATTGAAAATTTAAAATTATAACTTACCATTGTCATTTGATCAACGGAGATGTGCTTATTATCGAGACGGATTAATCTCCGGCCATTGCTAACATGATCGGATTTTTTTAATTTAAAAAAATTAAATTCAAAAAAATTTTATACAAAGAATTTTGATAGAAATTTGATAGAATTTTGAGAAAATTTCAATGAAATTTAATAGATTTTTGAAGGGAATATTGAAAGAATGTTGAGAATTATAAGAGAATTGTGTGAAAAATAATTAAAGGGAAAGAAATTTTGAAAGAATTATAGAAATTTGAGAAACTTGTGTGAAAAATGATTTGGGGGTTTTATAGTTTTTTTTTGGACCGTTAGAAGCCAACGGTCAAAAATTTGACTGTTACATGGGCAAAACAATCCCCTGAGGGAGCGCTTTGTCCACGTCAGCAAAGCGTGCCCTCAAGGACGAGTTTTTTTGCTGATGTGGACAAAGCGCTCCCCAGGAAAGTGTTTTCCTGACACGTACTTCGAAATCGCGCTTACGTGGACGCGTTCTCGTGGAAAACGACCTAATATGGTAAATAACGCAATAAACAGCCCATTTTTTTAATTATATTATTTAAAGGGTATTTTTGGGTAAAACGCCCGAATTATAGGGTGAAAAGGAATTTATTCTTAAAAAGAATGGAGAGGTATAGTTCATACACTATTACAAAATGAGCAAATAAAAATATTGATAAAGATGTTAACTATTATTAATAATTTATAGGATAAAGACTAGTTTAGTGACTGTCAAAATAAATAACGCAATTTAATTCCTTATAGTACTCAAAATTTAACAAATCAAGAAAATTAAAGTGGCAGTCATTTTGGTTTAAAAACGCTAATATCGTGATTAAGTTTTAGCTTGATTGCTATGTATGTATAGCCCAATTTTCTACTCGGGCCTACCATTACAAACCCAACTAAGCCTAGCCCAAATAACCTAAACCCAACTAAGCCCAAACCTAAACCCAAAACCAAGAAAGAGGGAACTGGAAAAGAAGCAAGAGAGAAGTATAGCGCGATTGAGCAAGGAGGAGATCGAATGGGAATCAATGATCTTTCCCCATATATCGAAGACTTTTGTGTCTAGAGGAATCATTCACCATGATCGAGGGAAGCCAAGAATGGAAATCATGGAAGGAATGTTGGAAAATGCCACATATGAAGAAGGAACTAGAGTAGAGAATTTGTCGGGCATTCGCCCTTATGAGCCCGGAAGTCTTCTGAATAATTAGATTGCAAAAGAGATTCCTGTAGTATTTAGAACTAACACAGAGTAATGTTCAAAACACACTTATTGCTCTAGGCCTAAGAGTAATAAGAATCCTTTTTGTGAAATATGCTTATGTTCAAAATCGTTATTTCAATGAAATGCATCCTTTTGTCTTATCCCGAGCAAATATTCTTTTGTTCTTTTATTCATAATCATATCATACAGATCATTATTCTTAGATTCTTTTGTTCTTTGTATCTTCTTTCACACCTACAACAGGTCTTCAGGTATCAACGATATGAGCAACACTGCTACTGACTCAAAATCTCCTTTTGAGCGAGATATGAGTCTAGAGGGATCTCAGGACTTTGAAGTTGACAGAGACTGTAACTTATCTCCTAATTTGTTAAGGATGGTAGAACAAAAGGAGAAACAGATTCTACTTCACAAAGAGTCAGTAGAAATTGTGAACTTAGGAGACGAACAAATAAAGAAAGAAGTAAAATCAGAGCTTGCATTACCATAGAGACAAAGCGAAACCTCATTGAGTTACTCCAAAAATTCAAAGATGTTTTCGCATGGTCGTATCAAGATATGCCTGGACTAAGTACTTATATCGTGGTACATCGACTCCCCATAAAAAAAGAATACAAGCTGGTTCAACAGAAGCTTCGAAGAATGGGGCCTGATGTTTTGTTGAAAATAAAAGAGATTGTTAACAAAAAATTCGATGCTGGTTTCTTACAAGTGGTTAAGTACTTAGGATGGGTAGCCAATATAATCCCCGTCCCTAAAAAAGATGAAAAAGTACTGTTGTGTGTAGATTACAGGGATATGAACAAAGCCAGCCCGAAGGACAACTTCTCATTGCCCCATATCGACACCTTAGTGGACAACACGGCAAGTTACTCACTGTTCTCCTTTATGGATGGTTTCTCAGGATACAATCAGATAAAGATGCATCCTAAAGACATGGATAAGACCATATTTGTAACCATGTGGGGAACTTTTTTCTATAAGGTAATGCCATTTGGACTGAAAAACGCAGGAGCAACATATCAGAGAGCCATGATAACCCTGTTCTATGATATGATGCACAAATAAAATTGAAGTTTATGTCAACGACATGATCGCCAAATCTCGGACAGAAGAGGAGTATGTGCAAGTCTTGAGGAAATTATTTTTGAGGTTGAGGAATGTACCTTCGGGGCCAGGTCAGGAAAACTGCTAGGATTCGTAGTCAACGAAAAAAGGATTGAGATTGACCCAGATAAAGTTAAAGCCATATAAGAGTTACCTCCGTCGTGTACTCAAAAAAAAGTTTGAGGATTCTTAAGAAGAGTAAATTACATCACTCGGTTCATTTCATAACTAACCGAGAAATGTGACCCCATATTCCGTCTCCTTAAGAAACACAACCATGATATTTGGGATGAGAACTGCCAGAAGAATTTTGACAAGGTTAAGCAATACTTGTCCAACACGATGATTTAGGAAGGAAAGAAAAAGTGATATGTTACCTCAGTAAGAAGTTCACTGAGTCTGAGATGAGATACTCGTCAATTGAAAAGTTGTGTTGTGTCTTAATCTGGACAACCCGAAGATTGAGACAGTATATGTTGTATCACACAACTTGGCTCATCTCAAAACTCGATCCTCTGAAGTACATGATGGAGTCGACTACTTTGAATGGGAGAATGGCCCGATGGCAAATTCTGCTTTCCGAATTTGATATACTCTATGTGAACCAAAAAGCGGTAAAAGGGGAGTGCAATAGTAGATTTTCTAACCAATAGAGCTTTAGAAGACTACGAGCCTCTAAACTTTGATTTCTCAAATGAAGATCTAATGTACGTGGCAATCATTGAAGAAAACCCTCAATAAGGTCATCCTTGGAAACTAAATTTCGACGGAGCATCAAATGCTGTAGGTAACGAAATCAGGGCAGTCTTGGTATCCCCAAACGAAGATCATTATCCCTTCACCAGTAAATTGGATTTTGATTGCACAAACAATATGTTCGAATACGAAGCATGTATCATGAGAATTCGTACAGCCATGGAACGCAAGATTAAAGTGCTAGAGGTATATGGGATTTTGTGCTAGTGATTTATCAGCTTAAAAGTGAATGGGAGACAAGGGATCCCAAGTTGATCAATTATCGAAGTTTGGTCCTTGAATTAATTAAAGACTTTGATGATATCATCTTTTGTTACCTCCTGCGAGAAGAAAATCAGATGGCTGACGCCTTAGCAACTTTAGCTTCCATGATCAAGATGAACAAACAAAAGGATGTGAAATTGATCCAAATGAGTATTTACGAGGCTCTGGCTCATTTTTACAACATCGAAGAAGAAGAAGAAAAGGATGATCATCCTTGGTACCATGATATACTGCGATATGTGAAGAATCGTGAGTACCCTGACCAAGCTACTGAGAATAATAAAAGAACATTGAGAAGACTGACCAGTAATTATGTCTTGGATGGGGAGATCCTATACAAAAGAAGAAAGGATCAAGTGCTATTAAGATGTGTGGACGCTATAGAAGCTAAGAAAATCTTAGAAGAAGTCCATGAGGGCGTTTGTGGGACACACGCTAATAGCTTTACAATGGCCAGGCAAATTATGAGGTTCGATTATTATTGGTCCACCATGGAAGGGAATTGTATTAACTATGCCAAAAGATATCATAAGTGCCAAATCTATGGAGACAAGATTCATGTGCCTCATTCACCTCTACATGTTATAACTTTTCCATGGCCTTTCTCGATGTGGGGCATGGATGTCACTGGGCCAATTTTGGCAAAAGCCTCAAATGAGCATCGATTCATCTTTGTGGTCATCGACTATTTCACCAAGTGGGTAGAAACCACTTTATATGCCAATGTTACAAAATCGACAGTTAGCAAGTTCCTAAAAAAGGAAATCATTTGTCGATATGGAATACCAGAAAGGATCATATCTGACAATGCATTGAATTTGAACAGTATGATAGCAGATGTCTGCAGTTAGTTCAAGATTAGACATCGCAACTTGTCACCGTATCGCTCGAAGATGAACGGTGCAGTTGAGGTAGCCAATAAGAACATCAAGAAGATTGTGGGGAAGATGACTGAAACTTATAAAGATTGACATGATAAGTTACCATTCACCCTTTATGCTTATCGAACGTCTGTTAGAACATCTACCGGGGTAACGCCTTTCTCACTGGTTTATGGAATGGAGGCAGTTTTACCCATCGAGGTTGAGATTCCTTCTCTCAGGGTTTTGTCAGAAGTGAAGTTGGACAAAGCAGAATGGATCTAGTCCCGATATGATCAGTTGAATTTGATTGAAGAAAAAAGGCTAAGGGCTATCCATCATGGTCAGATGTACCAAAAACGAATGATGCGAGCTTACAAGGGCACTTTGAGACCAAAGGGATTTTGAATTGAAAACCCGTAAAGGGCGATTCGAATTTTGATCGAAGGTGGGGCATACGGTAGTCTTACAATACCTAAATTAACAAGGAGGAGAGATGTTACATCTTAAGGCATCAACAGAGTACTCTAGATCCCCTAGACACATATTAAGCTAAAAAAGGAGTCCTCAAGAAGTTTGTGCAGAGAATTTCATGCTGCGATATCTGGGGCACCTATTTTCCTTTTATTCATTTTGTATTCTAGCAATATTTGCTTTCTATGGTTAATCTACTCTTTTCAAATTTTGTTTCTGATAAATTTCAGTTCTGTCCATCATTACAATCTTTTTCAAACATTTTGCATTGAAATAACGATTAATGGACTAATGATACTCTTATAAAAAGAGTTTTGCATTTTACTCTGAAAGTTTCTAAATAGTACATGAACCTGAAACAGGACTATTATTTAGAACTAACCAAACCTAAGGGTTGGAAATATTGGAGAAAAAAGAGTTTAAATTATGACTATTTATTCAGGTTTTCTGTCAAAGATATCAGCTGAACAAGAAGACAAGGAATTGCGTCAGCAATAAAACCTTGATGAACAAAGAGCAGTGACAACCCAAACATTAAGAAATGACCATTCTCATTCTGTATTCATGCAAATATCATTCATACACATCTAGTTAGGAACATTTGATTCATTCTGATCATCACATCCTAAACATTTGGCATAAATATAGGTCCATGAAATTGATTCTACAGGTCATGTCCCCTAGAGGATGATGTAGCAAGATCGATGAATTACAAGTCTTGTCTCTCTGAAGTTGCAGTGAAGCAGACTGAAGATAGCAAATCTTATTTCCTTGAAGTTGCAATGGAACAGATTGAAGCTATAAGTATATATCTTATCTCTCTGAAGTTGCAGTAGAGAGGATCATAGCATACCTTATCTACCTGAAGTTGCAGTAGAGCAGGTTGAAATTACAAGTCTTATCTCCCTGAATTTCCAGTGGAGCAAACTAAAGATGGCGAATCTTATCTCCCTGAAGTTACAGTGGAGCAGATTACGACCATTAGCCTTATCTCTCTGAAGTTACAGTGGAGTAGATTGAAGTTACAAGTCTTATCTCCTTGAAGTTGCAGTGGAATAAATTGAAAATAACAAATCTTATTTCCCTGAAGTTGCAATGGAACAGATTGAAGCTATAAATTACAAATCTTATCTCTCTGAAGTTGCAGTAGAGCAGAACAAAACAAACTTTATCTCCCTGCAGTTACAGTGGAATAGGTTGAAATTACAAGTCTTATCTCCCTAAAGTTGCAGTGGAACAGACTGAAAACTACAAACCTTATCTCTCTGAAGTTGCAGTGAGCAGATTGAAAACTACAAACCTTATCTCTCTGAAGTTGCAGTAGAGTAGGTTGAAGCCACAAGCCTTATCTCCCTAAAGTTGCAGTGGAGCAAACTAAAACACAAATCTCATATCCCTGAAGTTGCAGTGGAGCAGGCTAAAAACTACAAGTATTATCTCTCTAAAGTTGCGGTGGAATGGATCGAAGCAACAAGATACAGTGGACTGGAATGAGGCTACCTGAAGAAGAGGAGCACCAAAGAAGTCAAAACTCGGCGAGACCAGGCAAAATTGGTTTTTCAAAAGTCTTAAGTCTGTTCTCGTTACACGACAACGAGCAAAAAGGGGCAGTTGTATAGCCTAATTTTCTTCCTCAGCTCACCATTACAAACCTAATTAAACCTATCCCAAATAACCTAAACCCAAAACCCAAAGCCCAAACCAAAAACCAAAACCAAAACACTAGCCCAAAACCCCAATAAAAAAAACAAAAAATAAACAAACCCTAGGTGCGCCGTACCTAGGGTCTTTTGACCCCTAGCCTGCGCCGCCACTGCGCCTTCTCTGCCACCGCCACTGTCGTCACCGTCCATTCACCTGCAAAAAAAGAGAGTAGAGAAATCATTAAACAAACAAGTTGTAAATGGCTATAAAAGCCATCTAAGAAACCATTGTAACTTCTTCTTCTTCTACAAATATATAAAAAATACAAGAACATATTCAAATAAAAAAAACCAGCAAGCTGATCAAAAACAGATTTAATGCGCAAAGGTCTTGATTTTTTTTTAGTTTATTTTTCTCTTTATTTTCTTCCTTCAAATACATACATACATATTATTTTTATTTTAAAAAATAATATATATTATATAGATATATATAACAAAAAAAAACTTACCTTCTGGAGTATCGGCCACCTTACATGGTGGCCGACGGCGGCGGTCAACGACGGTGAATCGCCTGAACTCTCGCCGGACCCTAGGGCTCCTTCAGAGAAAAACAAAAAGGGGGAGAGTTTTTTTTTAAAGTGTTAAAAATGTTTTTCTAAAAAAAATTTGGCCTTATATAGACCTCCAAAACGACGCCGTTTTGGGCAAGCCTTTTAGGCACCAAAACGACGTCATTTTGCCTTGGCCCACCCGAATTCGACCCGCTCCAGGCCTAGGATCCGCGTGTTTTTAATGGAAGGGCTAATTGCACTTTTGGCCTTTCCGCTTTTTTATTGTTTTGCAATCGAGTTTTTTTTATTTTAATTTTACGTCATAATTTATTTCAATTCTCATTTTGGTCCATATTTAAACGACGCCATTTTGGAGGGTAGGGATTATTTCCCTTTTGGACCCTCCTTGTTATTCGCGCGTTCAAATTGGCCCATTGCCACTTTATTTATTTCGGATTTGCCCCAAAACTTACTTTTTAGATTCAATTTAGCCCTTTTCGTTACTTTTGTTGTTTTATTATCAATTTAATATATTATTACTATTATTATTATTATTACCATTATTATTACTATTATTATTTTTATTACTATTATTATTACTATTGTATTATTATTATTGTTATTATTACATTTTTTTGTTATATTTACTTATACGTTATTATTATTATATTAACTAACTTAATATTTTTTTCAGCACACTTACTTATTTTATTTTATTTATATATCATTACTCTTATTATTATCATTTCATCATTTATTTTATTTATGTCTTTTTAAATAATTTCAAACTTTAAATTATTTATTATTTGTATTATTTTTGTTATTATTATTATTATTATCATTATTAATTAGTATTATTTTTAAAACTACCTTACCTAATATTTCTTTCTTTCTTTACCCATTAGTAATTACTATTATTTTTTTAAATTAAATTTTAGTTTTTATTTGTTCATTTACTTTTCTTTTTATTGCATATTGTTTTATTATTTTATTATTATTTACCCTTTTTTATTTTTTCCCTTATTATTGTTATTTACATTATCACCCTCATTTTTATTCAATTATGCATATCGGCATCGCGATTCATTTTCCATTTTACTACAAAATCATATTGCATTAACCTTCACTCGATGCATAAAATTGTGTTTTAAAAAAATTATTATAAGTGATACTCCGTGTTTCGAGATTTGAAAAAGCCGTTCCCTAACTTACGGGGTTTCGATTTTCTCAATAAATCCGAATACACGAGTCCCTTTTAAAACATAAGTTTTTTTAAATAATCTCGAGAATTAAGAAAAGATCGTGTTCTAACTTACGGGATATGATCTCTTTCTAAAACCGAGATAATCAAACATCTTCCAAAATAAATAATTTTCGGTGTTTATTTTCGTTTCGGGGATTTAAGATATTGTGTCTTAACTTACGGGACATAATTCTTTTTCTCGATTAACGTGTAAAACGTCATTTTTTCAAAAAAAATTAATTAAATAATATTTTAACAAAGGATTGTACTTTTAAAATCTTTAAAGTTCTCAAATTTTCGACACCAAGACATTAATTAATCAACTAGGTACCAATTTTGGGTGCATCGAGAGTGCTAACCCTTCCTTGTACGTAATCGACTCCCGAACCCGTTTTCTGGATTTTGTAGACCAAAAATCATCGTTTTAATAAGTTTAATTTTTTTTAAAATGACTGAATTACCAGGTGATCCGATCACACCTAAATAAAAAGGATTGGTGGCGACTCACTTCTTTTTTTGTTTTAATTTTCAAAATAAAGTCAACTTTGTTTTTTTTTTCAAAAAAAATAGTTTCGACAATGTATATTATTATTAATATAGGAGGATATAAGTTCGAGTGTGCTAAGCACATTATATTCCTATAGGTTGGGAGAAATTATAGATAGTTTTATGCATTGTGTCAAAAAAAGTAGATATGATCAAAACTTATAATGAGGGGAAAAAAGATTAATTACATTGCAATTAATTTTAAAACAACTCCATTTTTATTTTGGTCATTTTAATTTTTTTTTAATTTAGTCACTCTAATTAAAATAATTGTTTGAATTGATCACTTTCGTTAAAAATTCTATTAATCTACTAACGGATTGTTGACATGGCACATTATACAATTGAATGACATATGACACTTTTTTTTATTAAAGCCTAAGGACCTCTCTATAATTATTCCAAGATATATTTTTTTTTCATTTCTCTTCTTCATATAGCTCTGAAATAGAGAAATCAAAATCCCATAAATTTTTCAATAGCGCTTCCTTGCTCATGGAATAGTCACTTTAATTAATATAATTGTTCAAATTGGTAACTGTCGTTAAAACTTTTATTAATCCACTAATGGATTGCTGACGTGGCACATTATCCAATGGAGTGGCATGTGACACTCTTTTTTACTAAAGCCTAAAGGCCTCTCTGTAATTATTCCAAAATACCTTTTTACATTTCTCTTTTTTGTATACCTCCAAAATGGAAAAATCAAAATCCCACCATTTTCTCAACTACCCTTCCTTCCTCATGGAATATGTAACACCCTAACCCCGACCTAGACAGGAATGCTTAGTTTAGAATGCCATGTTGTCCTATGAGAACACCTAGACGGGAATGATTAGTTTAGAATGCCACGTTGTCCTACCAGAACACAGTCATACTTAACCATTGTTAAAGTATAACATCAAGTACCCGAAACCTATTCAAATCCTAGTAGTTTAAAAGTACAAAGTTAAAAACATAGATTTTGTAACACCCTAACCCGTATCTGTTGCCAGAAGAGGGTTACGGAGCATTATTGGAATAAACAAATCAAAAATAGACATTTCAAATTATTTAACATTCATGTAAGATATTATTCATAAAGTCCCTTATATGAGCCCTCGAGGCCTAAAACATACATTAGAAACAAGTTAGGACTAAGCCTGGTACTTAGAGAATTTTTCGTGAAATATCAAAATTTTTCCTAAGTACAATGTATACACGCATGTGTAGTCAGGCTGTGTGGCTCACACGGCCAAGAGACACACCCATGTCTCAAGACGTGTGGGCATTTGAAATGGGGCACACAGTCGTGTCCCAGTCCATGTCTGTACCCGTGTAACTCTCTGACTTGGGTCACACGACCAAGTCACGTACCCGTGTGCTAGGTTGTGTGTAGGTGTTGGGGTCACACAACCAAGCCACACGCTCGTGTGCCAAGCCATGTGAAAAATCCTAAGCATTCTATTTTAAATTTTAAAGATGCAAGGGACACAAGGCCAAACCACACGTCCATATCCTAGGCTGTAACACACGGCTGAGACGCACGTCCGTGTCTCTGCCCGTGTGGACGAAAATAGGCCATTTTCAAGGCTACTTTTTCTCACCCAATTAGTCTTCCACCTACATAAACACTTTAACACATACACAAACCAACCAAGACCTTTAAACCAAGCCACAAATCAAGTCTTATGCATGAAATATTACTTCATAAATCTATATATCCAAACTTACCTATTTGACCAAAAATACATTTAGACATACTTGTGAAATTTACTATCAATTGTCCATACTTAACACTCATATCAAACATGACATTATCTCATATATATATATACACATCAGAACACATTCATCACAAGCCATACCAATGGCTAATTACAACTAAAACGTTTATATGCCAACATTGGCTATTTAAACCTATACATGCTATTATAACTAAAACTTAATTTACTATTTATACCGAAATGAGCCGATGGATAGTGTGATGTGTCTTCGACCAATTTCCAACCTTAAAGAGCTTCCGAGCTACTATAAAACAAAGGAAATAAAAAAAAGCATTTAATGCTTAGTAAGTTTGTATAACAGGAAATAAACTTACCATTCATTTACATTTAAGGTAAGTTGTAATGACCCAAAATTCACAGGCATCGAAAAAGTGCAATATCGAGCCTCTATTTTAGCGAAATGAGTTCGTAAATAATTATTAGAAATATTTATGAGTCTAGTGGTGTGTTTAATTAGGTTTTGATTAAGTGAATTTAACTTAATTAAGAAAAATCGGAAAAAAAAGACTAAATTGAATAATGTGTGAAAGTCTAATTATAGATTAAAAGAAAATACAATGGACTAAATAGGCAATTAAGCTTATTCCATTAAATGAGGCGGCAAACAAAACAAAAATCTAAGATTTTTGTTTGTTTAATTAATATAAATAAATAGATTAGTTATAAATTTAATTATGTTAAATTATAATAATTATATTATAATTATATCATATTATATTATGAAATAAATTAAATAGTTGACAAATGCAGGATGATGATAAAACACATGTGTAATAAATATATGTAAACATTTGTAATATAATTATTTATTTACTTATATTTTAAGCTAAAGATATTTATTGTAATAATAATTATTAAATTAATTTATTATAAATATCATATTATGAATTGAATTAAATAAAAGTTAAGTGTATGGTGATAAAAATATACAAATGTAATAATAGTATTTATACATTTGTAATATATTTTTTAATTAATTTTTAAGTAAATAGATATTTATTATTATATTATTATAATGTATTATTATTAATATTATTAACTAGTATATATATATATGAAATAAAAAAAAAGAAACAAAGAAGAAAAAGAACAAAGCTATTTCGAAACAGGGGAAAGGAAGGAAAGAAAGAAAAATAAAAGGAGAAATTCAGGTTTTGAAGCTTTAAACTTTAATAGGTAAGTCAATCAAGCCATTTTTACTTAATTTTGATGTTTTAGAAGATTTAGAATAAAGTTTTGTTGAAATCAAGTTGAAATTTTGAAAATTCTTAGATTTTTGTTCTTAGATTTTTGAACATAGATCATGTTGAATAAAATAATGAATTAGGGGTTTAATTGAATGAATTTCAAGTTAGAATTGATTAAAGAATTAAATTGTAAATTAGGCTATAAGTTTTGTGTTGTAGGGATTAAATTGAAAGAATTTTTAAATTAGGGTTTTTATTATGAACATTAGATAGTTAAGTAGAATATGGAAGGAAATTGAATGGAAATAAAGTATGAATTGAGTTAGAAAAGTAAATGAGTTAAGTATAAATTGATAGAAATTCAATTATTATTATTATTATTATTGTAATTAATAGTGTAAATTATTATTATTTTCGTAGTTAGCAAATAACCCGAGGCATCGGCACCGAAAGGAAAGGAGAAAGTTATCGAGGAGTAATTATGAAATTTGGGTTTGTATTGCTATAATTCAAATCTATTTATTATTAGTTGTTATATTTTAATTAAAATGCATGGTAAATAAAATTAGGTAAACAATTGAGATGATAATATTGATTTGAATGAAATTGATTCAAAAATGTTTATGGCTATTGAAATTGAATGTGAACAAATTGGAAATTAAAAGTGATTTAAATTAAGTAATTGAATTATGAATTATGTGAATATTTGAAAGTATATTGATTGGAAACTAAGAGTGATTTGAATTGAATCAAATTGAATTGAATGAAGAAAATATGTGAGTATTTGAAATGTATATTGATTGAAAAGTAATTAGTGATTTGAATTTGATTGGAAAATGATTTAAAAATATAAATTAAATAAAAATGAATTAGTTTATGAATATGTGTGAATATGTGAATTGTGTATTGATTGAAAAGTGGTTTGAATTGAATCAAAATATGATTATATGTGATTATCTAAAATATGTATTGGAATTGAATTGTTTATTGATTAGAAAGTGGAAAAGTGAATTTGAATTGAATGAGAATTGAATTGAATTGTGAATTTGAATCGAAAGCGAAATTGACATTGAAAGTGATTTGAAATGTGAATTTGGAGACCCTATTAACTAGTCGGGCTGAGTCGGAGATAGTTGGCATGCCATAGGATTGGAAGAGTTCAGGGATACTTCGACCTCGAGTCGATGAGACACTCGGTGTCACTATTTTACTTCAGATAGATTCAATGAGGTACTGGGTACCACTTTGCTTTGGCTCTGCTGATGAGACACTGGGTGTCAACTTTGCTTCGAACTATCCGATGAGGCACTGGGTGCCAATATGGTGTATTTGGTTGGATCCGCATATCTGCCAAAGTTCGAGTCTGTTAATAGGGGTAATTAAATGGAAAGTTAAATCAACTGAATTGAATCAATTGAGCCATTGAAAAAAAAATGAGAAAGTAAATTATAAATTAAAAATGTGACTTGAATTTGTGAATGGAATTAAAATGTGAGATTTGAAGCATGAACTTAAGGTTTATGAATTTGCTAAAATATCGAATTATTGATATTGAAATCAGTTGAACAAATGAAATGAGAAAATCAAATGAATTGATCGATTGAACTATTGAAAGTATGAGAAAGTGAAATTATGAATTGAAATGTATGAGAAAGTGAAATTATGAATTGAAATGTGAATTGAAATTGAGATATCGAAATAAGAAGTGAAAATAGAATGAATTGGAAATAATGAAATAGTGTATGAGTTAATTGAATATAATCTTATGAATTAATTATAATTATTTTTATTGACAAATGTTGGTTTAAATAATTATTGAAAGTCTAATGGTGTAAAGTTTTAGATGTGAAATAGAAAAAGTTATTGAATTGGGATATAAAAATGAAATATATGAAATAATGATTTTATGAAATGGTTATTGATGAAATGCATGAAAATGGATATTGATATAATAATTAAAATAAAGAAAAGCTATTTAAGATATATATTATTAGAATAAATTTAAAGTTTAAATGCATAAATGATTAATTGAAGGTAAAATAGTGGTAAGATTTAATGTGTATATATATTGTTTTTACCTTAAGTATTTGAATTATAGTAATACCACTGGGTATATACTCAGCGTACGGTTTGTTTCCGTACGCAGATTAGGTACAGAAATTTTGAAGAGTTGAGATTACGAGTTTTCATCTCATCACATCTTCAAGCAACAAGAGGGTACGTTTTAAAATTTTGAATAGAATGGCATGTACTTAGGAAAAATTAAGTATGTCCCAAGTAGTAGTAATGGATTTAAATATAAATTATTTAAATTTATTATTTGTCCATTTTTATGTTCAAATATAATAGTAATTAGCCAAGAATTACTTTGGCACCAAATGTAATATTCCTATATCAGGTTCCTTGAGTCGAACATGGTATAGGGGTGTTACATAAGCACACAAAATGCATCCAAGCAATTTGGCTAATAGCCTAAACACACAACTTCATCAACATGTTAGTCATGTATTTCATGTGAATATCAAGAATCAAGGATGAGCTCATCAAATATCAAATTTCCATGTGATTTCCGATGTATACAGGTAATATCTTATTCAAAATTCACCTTAACTTATATCAGAACTTTGTCCGTTAAAGCTTTTGAAATATCGATGGATACACAGTAGTACACAAGAAGTGTATAAATCTGTAATCTGTCAATTCATATTCAGGAGTGCTCATTAAAGCACATAATTGGAAAGCCCTTTCTCGAGCCATATAACATGAAGCTCATCCGGGCTATATAATGGGAAGCTCATGCGAGCCAATAACGGGTAGCTCTGAAGAGCTATTAAACAAGAAGCTCCGAATAGCCATGTATCGGAAAGCAAGCCATATCGGGAAGCTCTGGAGAGCCATTAATTAGGAAGCTCACAAAGAGCCTTTAATCGAGAAGCTCACGAAGAGCCATATAACAGGACGCTCATAAGAGCTGCGGTGTGTGTAATGGCCTAAATTCAAGGTTATTGGAACTGTGGTTTCGTAACCACAAATTCAATTTAAATAGAAATTTATTTTAATATTTTCTCATGAATATTGATATGATAGGAATATTGTATGAAAATATCAATACAAAAATTTTACCGATTTAGTGGTTAGTTAGAAAAAGAAATTATTGAAAAAATTGGGTAAAACCAAGGTATCGAGACCTCGATCTCGTAAAACTAAGTCAAAAATATTTTTATAAATATTTATGAAATGTTAGTAATATGGAATTAAAATTTCGTTAGAAAATTTTTACGTTTGGGTAGTTAATTAAGTAAAAAGGACTAAATTAAAAAGAGTGTAAAAGTTACTAAAAGGATTAAATAGCTCAATTGTTAAATGAGGAGGGACATAAATTGAAAATAACCCCAAAAGGAGATATTTTCGGCGGCATAAGCTGAGAAAAATCAAGAGAATTGGTGAAATAAGGGCAAAATGGAAAAATAATAAAATTTACTAAAATAAAAATGGGACCAAATTGGAATATCTAGAATTCTCTTCATATTTCTTCATTATCATCAGAAAAAAAAACGTTCTAAGGGTTTATTCAAGCTGGTATTTCATAATTTTTGCACCAAGTGAGTTAATCCTTACCTCTTTTGTGGGAGTTGAGTGAGAGGCTGAATAAATTATGTCATGAAATCTTAATGAGTCTAGTTTTTTATAAAAGAAACCGTGTAAGCAAAAGAATTGCCAATAATGAGATATTTGAAGTGGCATGGAACAGAGTCAAAATGACTTCGAGGTCCCCTGTTCTGTTTTCAGAAAATCATTATAAATGGTACAAAAATGGTTATAAGATAAAATTTATATTCTTAGACTCCTTAATGAGTCTAGTTTCAAATGAAATAAACGATAACATATTTTGGATTCTGTATAATGAGAAATTTGATTCGTAGTGAAGAGTGGTCAGAATAGTCAAACAGTGAAACAGGGGAAAACTTCAAGAAAAATCTGGTATTGATTGGTCAAACCAAAAATTCTGAAAATTTGATGGATGGAAGATATATGAGTCTATTTTCAGGGAAAATTAACGGCACTTGATTTGGAGTTTCTTAGCTCCAGTTATAAATAATTTAGTGACTGTTGCTCAGGAAGACAACTTGTAATGAATTTGTGATTTTGTTGCAAACATGGTTAAAACTTGTTAATGAGATGCTTTTCGAGTTCTTATGATCTTATTTTTGATTTCAATATTTGGTTTTAATTCAGTTTAGATTCAAGTGAGGTGAATTTGCTACATATGTATTATGTTCATGGATACTTGGTCAAAATGGAAATTATCTAGGAATGATTTCTTGAAAATTTGAATAATCGATCTATAAGTAAATTAATTGTTTGCATTGCTTAAAACTTACTAAGCATAGTAATGCTTACTTCGTTACCTTAATTCTCTGTTTTGTAGATTTTGTTCGTCAGCTACGGTCTCGGGGATCTCAAAGTCGAAGTCGACCACACTATCTAAGCTTCTTGGTACTCTAGTAGTTAAATTTCGATAATGGCATGTATAGGCTTGACTTTTTGTTGTTAAATAACTATCTTTTTGATGATGTATATATGGGTAGCCATGCGAAAATGGCTTGATAAGTTACTATATGTGTTCCAAATGGTTAATGTGAATGCGTGGTTGAGATTTGCATAATGTTTTCAATGTCTAATTGAATTGAACTTAAGAATAAATCTATATACCTAATTATCTTGATATGACTCTTTTGTATATGATAATACTTTTTAACCCTCCGGCGACGGGTACGGGTTAAGGGTGTTACATCTTTCTTATAATTTTTATGTTTTTAAGACTTTTACAACTAAGTCCTACTATTAAATTCATTAGTTTTTGATTTCATGGATGAAATTTATGATGAAATAGCATGAAATTGAAGCTTTAATTTTGTTTATGAGATGATTTTCTTAGGCAATTTCAATAGAAATTGATTTTTAGGACTTAATTGTGAAAATGTTTGGAATTAAAGTCTAGTGCTGAAATTCTGATTCCGAAAGGTTATAAAGTAGTTTAAAGTGATAGAATTAAGTGTTAATTGAGAAAAATCAGCCCAATTGAGAGGCTAATTGAGTAGGGACGAAATTATCATTTATTAAAAGCTTAAGGGAAAATGGTAATAAATGTAGCAACGTAAAAAAAATTTAGTTTCGCTTGGTCGCTAATTGTGGCGATTTGTTAAACATTTGAAAACCAACTTTCGATTTTATTAACAAAGGGAGTCGCCACCGATCCTTTTTTATAGGTGTGATCGGACACCTAATAAAATTATTTTAAAACAAAAAGAAGGCCAAATTTAGGTCTACGTGAAAGTCCAGAGAAAAATTGGGGTTCGGGAGTCAGTTACGCGCGAGGAAGGTATTAGCACCCTCGCGACACCCAAAATTGGTATCTCATAAACATGTGTTGACTTGATTTTCAAAAATACGAGTTCAATTTAATATTTAATCATGATCCGGTTGAAAAATGAGAATTTTTAGTTTTCGTTTTTTTAGAAAGGGTATCCCTTTTTTAACACAAGCTGACGAATTTCACCCAACATAGCGATGAAATCGATGGCTTAATATTAAATCGGTACATTGCCTTATTTTTGAAATTAATTAAAACATAAGAAAAAATATTCCTAAAGTGAGAAATTAAAAATAGATAAAGGACGCAAAAAAATGATATCATTAATGAAAAATATTAACATTGAATACTAGAATATTAGAATAACAATAATAATGATATTTACAAAATAAAAACAAATCATGTACTAATAATAAAATAGGAAAAATGATATATTTGGTAATAATAATATAAAATAATAATATATACATAAAAATACACATATATATATGCATATAATAAAAGTATGTAATAATAATAATAATATCTACAATAAAAGAAAATATTAGGAAACGTACATAAAAAATATATACATAAAAAATTTACAACAATAATATAAAATAATGGTATGTACAAATATATATATATATACACATATGTACATAATATATACACTAATATAATAATAGGTATAATAATACTATTAATAGTAATAATTTGTAATAATAATATATACACAATATGGTATTTAAAAAATATATATATGTATATATAATAGTATTTAAGAATATATACATAAGAAATATATAACTAATGGCATTAAAAAATATATACATAATATATATAAAATACATAAAAAATTTATTAACACACTACATAAGTAAATGAAATATAATAATAATACTAAAATAATTAATTTAAATAGTAAAGTAACTAAAAAGAATTAAATTGAACTAAAAATAAAATATTTGGGGCAAAATTGAAAAAAAAATAAAAGGAAAGGACTATATTGAACATGCATAAAACTATGGGGGACCAAAAACACAATTAATCCTCCCCTCAAAACATAACATAGCAAGAGGGACTAAATCGCAAAGCGCTACATACTTTAAGGCCAATTTTTGACAAAAAAAAATCATTTTGAAGAGAGAAAGAAAAAAAAAGAAGGGAGAAAGAAGAGAGAAGGGAGGGGGGAAAAGAAATCCGGCCAGGGGGGCCGGTCACCGATCGATCGTCGACCGCCGCTCGTCACCGGCCACCGCCCACGGTGGCCGGAAAAGGTAATTTTTTTTCTTAACAATATATGTATATATAAAGAAAGAAAAAAACAACACAAAAAAAGAAAGAAAAAAGATTCGAAAGAAGAGGAAAAAAAGATGCAATCTTTTTATTGATGTTTCTTTTGTGTTCAAAATTTGAAGAGATTTTTGTGTTTGTCTCATTTTTCAATCTTTGTAAAAATCCCCCTTCCTTACGTGATTTTTGAATGGCTTTTTATAGCCATCTTTTACATGATTTTCTATTATTTCTTTTTCTATTTTGTAGGTGGTGGTGGTAGACAATGGATATCAAAAATGGGAGGAAAAATGGGGCAAGTGGGAATGTGGCTAGGTGGCTAGGGTTTCTTGGTTTTTTTGGGGGGGGTTAGGTTTTTCTTTTTTTTCTTTTTTTTTGGGGTTAGGTTTTTTTGGGGGGGCTTAATGGGCTTTTGAATTGGGTTTAATATTTGGGTTTTGTAATGGGTTTGGGTAGATGTAAATGGGTCATGGGTTAAGGGTTTTAGTGGGTTTAGAGGTTTGGTTGGGTTTTGATATAATCGGGCCCGGGCAATTTGGGCTTCTACAACTGCCCCTCTTTGCTCATTGTCGTGCAACGATAATAGAGCAAAGACTTTCAAGGAAGACCAAATTTTCCCGGTCTTGCTAGGTCTTGACTTGCTTTGGAACTCTTCTTGTTTAGTTAGTCCCTTTTCAGTCCACCATATCTTGTAGCTTTGGTTCAATCGACTGCAAATTCGGAGATATGCCTTGTAGCTTCAATCTGTTCCAATGTAACTTCAAGGATATGAGATTTGTGGCTTCGATCCGCTTCACTGTAACTTCAGAAAGATAAGATCTACAACTTCAATATACTCTTCTATCGCTTCAGTGAGATAAGGTTTTGGTCTTCTCTTCTGCCACTTTAGAAAGGCAATTATCTGATATCCTCGATCAGCTCCACTGCAACTTCAATTAGCTTCACTGTAACTTCAGGGATATAAAATCTGTGTCTTCGATTAATTCCAGTCTTTATTCTTTACTCGGCATGTGATCCTGAGCTTAACTCATTTCTCGCAATATGAATTGACTCTTTAAAACTAGACATTAAAAACAGAAATTGAAAATAGCTCAGCACGTGAGCCAAGGTTCAACTCACTTCTCGCAATATGAGTTGATTTTTAAAACAAAATTTGTAAAACAGATTATGAAAATACCTCGATATGTGACCCGAAGCTCAACTCACCTCTCGTAATATGAGTTGATTTTTGCAAAGCATAAATTAAAAAAAAACATCAATTGAAAATACCTTGGCGTGTGGCCTGAGGCTCAACTCACCTCTCGCAATATGAGTTGAGTTTTTTGACAAACATAAATTGAAAAAAAAATTGAAAATACCTCAGCGTGTCCTGAGGCTGAACTCACCTCTCGCAATATGAGTTGATTTTTTTTGGAAAAACAAAATTTGAAAAACAAAATTTGAAAATACCTCAGCGTGTGAGCCAAGGCTCAACTCACCACTCGCAATATGAGCTGATTTTTTTGAAACACAGAAATTGAAGAACAGAAATGGAAAACACCTCAGCGTCTTGAGGTTCAACTCACCTCTCGCAATATGAGCTGATTTTTTTGAAAGACAGAAATTGAAAATACCTCAACGTGTCTTGAGGCTCAACTCACCTTTCGCAATATGAGTTGATTTTTGAAACTTAACTTGAAAAGCAGATTTTGAAAATGCCTCGATATGTGACTCAAGGCTCAACTCACCTCTCGTAATATGAGTTGATTTTTGAAAAATATAAATTGAAAAAAAAATACCTCAGTGTGTGATCTGAAGCTCAACTCACCTCTCGCAATATGAGTTGATTTTTTGAAAGACAGAAATTGAAAATAGCTCAGCGCGTGAGCCAAGGCTCAACTCACCTCTCGTAATATGAGTCGATTTTTTTTGAAAGGCAGAAATTGAAAAACGGAAATTGAAAATAACTCGGCGTGTGATCTGAGGCTCAACTCACCTCTCGCAATATGAGTTGATTTTTTTGAAAGACAGAAATTGAAAATAGCTCAGCGCGTGAGCCAAGGCTTAACTCACCTCTCACAATATGAGTCGATTTTTTTTTTGAAAGGCAAAAATTGAAAAACGGAAATTGAAAATACCTCGGCGTGTGACCTGAGGCTCAACTCGCCGCTCGCAATACGAGTTGATTTTTTTTTGACAACAGAAATTGAAATTACCTCAGCGTGTCCTGAGGCTCAACTCACCTCTTGCAATATGAGTTGATTTTTTTTTTTGAAAGGCAAAAATTTGAAAATAACTCAGCATGTCTTGAGGGTCAACTCATTTCTTACAATATGAGTTGATTTTTTTGAAAAACTGAAATTGAAAATACCTCAGCATGTCTTGAGGCTCAACCCATTTCTCACAATATGAGTTGATTTTTTTTTTTGAAAAACAGAAATTGAAAATACCTCAGCATGTCTTGAGGCTCAACTCATTTCTCGCAATATGAGTTGAATTTTGAAAACAGAAATTGAAATTACCTCAGCGTGTCCTGAGGCTCAACTCATTTCTCGCAATATGAGTTGATTTTTTTAACAACAGAAATTGAAATTACCTCAGCATGTCCTTAGGCTCAACTCACCTATCGCAGTATGAGTTGATTTTTTTGAAAGAAAAAAATTGAAAATACCTCAACGTGTCTTGAGGCTCAACTCATTTCTCGCAATATGAGTTGAATTTTGAAAACAGAAATTGAAATTACCTCAGCGTGTCCCGAGGCTCAACTCACCTCTCGCAATATGAGTTGATTTTTGAAAACAGAAATTGAAATTACCTCAGCGTGTCTTGAGGCTCAACTCACCTCTCGCAGTATGAGTTGATTTTTTTGAAACAAAAATAAAAACATCAAAATACCAAAAGATGTCAACTGGTGGAACTCAGATGTCTTTTCCTTTGATTCAGTACAGCTATCATCACATCCTCTTGCTCTACTGGAATACCTGTATATGTCATGCATGATGTTATCATGATATGCACATTTTGGTCTTAAATGCCTTTATGCCTACATGATTATACTATGCGCCTTGGGCTTGTTTATCATATGTCCTATTTCGTCATGATTTTTGATGATCTGTGTTCATTTCTTTGACTCTGGACTTTCTATTTAGGCCTTGTACCCATCCTCAAGCTTCATGAGTAATCTACATTTCTCAGATATCACTCTTTTGCCCCTGGTTGAACTTTGTCCTTGCGTTGAGGCTCTTGTACTTATCAAATTCTTACCCGGGTAATGCTTAACATTTCTTTCATTTAGAGTATGTCATTTCACTATTTATCATGTAAATGAATCACATAATGAGATGCGTGAAAATGGTCAGGTAGGGACAAAAGGATACCTCACATTTATTCATTTCAAATGTAGCAAACAAAGAAAGTTAACCAATGATAGTAAAAGAGTGTTATAAAGAGAAAAGGGATTACATTCAACGAATACAAATGCTCTAGATATTCAATGCATGAACTCTTCCACGTTCCTTAATCAAGAATCTTTTCGAGCATGGCTTCTTGCGTAAAAGATTTAGAGCTTTCAGAAATGCTTCAAATGTGGTAGTCTCACTATTTGACCCACCGTTCAAAACGCCTTATTCTTTAAGCCCGGGTTTGCTTCATTAGAATGCCCTTTCGAGTTTTCATCCTAATCTTTTGTGTTTAATCAAGACGCCCTTTTCGGGTTTTCACCTTGATCACCATTTTTCTTTCTTTTTTTTATATATGCCATTTTCGAGTTTTCATCTTGGTTTCCATTTTCAAGCATAATATTTCTTTACAGCATCTGAATTCACTGGACTCGGTAACTCTTTCCCATCCATCTCGGTGAGGATCAAAGCTCCGCCCGAGAATGCCTTCTTTACGACGTATGGACCTTCTCAATTTGGTGCCCATTTTCCTCGAAAATCTTTTTGTATTGTGAGAATCTTCCTCAGCACGAGTTCTCCTTCGTGGAATTTTCTTAGTCGTACCTTCTTGTCATGGGCTGCGATCATTCTCTTCTGGTACATCTGTCCATGGCAGACTGCCTGCAGACGTTTTTCTTCAATAAGGTTTAACTGGTCATATCGAGCTCGAACCCATTCTGCTTCTTCTAGTTTTGATTCCATTAAGACTCGTAGAGAGGGGATCTCAACTTCGATGGGTAGCACAGCTTCCATTCCATAGACCAGAGAGAAAGGAGTTGCTCCCGTAGATGTCCGCACGGATGTACGATATGCATACAAATCAAATGGTAGCTTCTCGTGCCAGTCTTTATATGTCTCGGTCATTTTCCCAATAATCTTTTTAATATTCTTATTGGCTGCTTCAACAGCTCCGTTCATCTTTGGGCGATAGGGTGAGGAGTTATGATGTTTTATTTGGAATTTCTCGCACACTTCTTTCATCATCTTGTTGTTCAAATTCAAGGCGTTATCTGAGATGATTCTTTCAGGCAAACCATATCAACAAATGATTTCCTTTTTAAAATCTGTAAACTGCAGTCTTCGTCACATTGGCAAATGATGCGGCTTCTATCCATTTTGTGAAGTAATCAATAACCACAAAAATAAATCGGTGTCCATTAGAAGCTTTTGGAGAAATTGGCCCTTTAACATCCATGCCCCACATAGAAAAAGGCCACGGAGAAGTCATGACGTGAATGGGCAGAGGGGCTACATGAATTTTATCACCATAAATTTGACATTTGTGGCATTTTCGTGCGAAATTAATGCAGTCGCTTTCCATCGTCAGCCAGTAATATCCGAGTCTCATAATCTTCCTGGCCATAGTGTCCCGCAAATTTCCTCATGGACATCTTTAAGTATTTTTCTGGCTTCAACAGCATCTACGTATCTCAAGAGCACCTGATCTTTTCCTCTTTTGTACAGGATGTCCCCATCAAGAACGAATCCCGCTGCCATTCTTCTGATTGTTCTTTTGTCATTCTCGTTTGCTTGTTCGGGATACTTTTGATTCTTGATATATTCTAAGACATCATGGAACCATGGTCGTCCATCTGTCTCTTTCTCAATGCTGAAACAATGTGCAGGGACTTCATATATGCTCATTTGAAGAGGCATTATTTCTGTTTCCCTGTTTGCTTTGAACATTGAAGCCAAAGTGGCCAGGGCATCAGCCAATTAGTTTTCTTCTTATGGGAGGTAAGTAAAAGTTATTTCTTTGAATTCTTTAATCAACTCTGCCACTAGATCTCTGTATTTAACCAGTTTCGAGTCTCTCACTTCCCAATCTCCACGGACTTGGTAAATCACCAAGGCTGAGTCTCCGTATACCTCTAAAGCTTTGACGTTTCGTTCAATAGCTGCACGGAGTCCCATGAGACATGCCTCATATTCCGCTATGTTATTGGTACAGAACAAATTCAGCCTGGCAGTGAGTGGGTAATGATTCCCTTCTGGCGATATTAAGACTGCTCCAATCCCATGCCCCAATGCGTTCGATGCACCATCAAAGCTCATCTTCCATGACTTCTCTTTTGGTGACTCGCATTCTTTTTTCGTAATGCACATCAAGTCTTCATCTGGGAAATCAAATCTCAATTACTCGTAATCCTCCGTTGTTTAAGTTGCTAAGAAGTCAGCTATTGCGCTTTCTTTTATTGACTTTTGACTCACATAGACGATGTCATATTCTGATAGTAAAATCTGCCATCGTGCCATTCTTCCTGAGAATACAGGTGATTCCATCATGTACTTTATTGGGTCCAGCTTTGAAATTAACCATGTTGTATGATACAACATATATTGCCTGAGTCTCCGAGCTATCCAAACCAGAGCTCAACAGTATTTTTCAATGGATGAATACTTTGCCTCATATTCAGTAAACTTTTTACTGAGGTAGTAGATCGTATTTTCTTTCTTTCCTGACTCGTCGTGTTGCCCCAGTACGCAACCCATTGAATTTTCAAACACAGTTAAATACAATATCAATGGTCTTCTCGGAGTCGGCGGTACTAGCACTGGAAGACTAGACAAATATTGTTTTATCTTATCAAAGGCCACCTGGCATTCCTTATTCCATTCTCCCGGGTTATGTTTTCGAAGAAGCCGAAAAATTGGGTCGCATTGGTTGGTAAGTTGAGCGATGAATCGGGCGATGTAGTTTAATCTCCCTAAAAATCCTCTGACTTCATTTTTGTGTGCGCGGAGGTGGTAACTCTTGAATGACTTTTATTTTATCCGGATCAACCTCGATACCTCTTTCACTGACAATGAAGCCCAGCAATTTTCCCGAGGTAGCCCCAAACGTACATTTGGCCGGATTGAGCTTTAGCTGGAACTTTCTCAGTCTGTCGAACAATTTCTTCAGGTTCACTACATGCTCTTCTTCCCCTCGGGATTTAGCAATCATATCGTCGATGTAAACCTCTATTTCTTTATGCATCATGTCATGTAATAACGTCACCATAGCCTTCTGATATGTTGCTCCAGCATTCTTTAACCCAAATGGCATACCTTGTAGCAGAATGTTCCCCACATTGTTATGAAGGTAGTTTTCTCCATATCCTCAGGGGCCATCTTGATCTGATTATACCCCGAGAATCCGTCCATGAAAGAAAACAATGAATGTTTTGCTGTGTTATCCACCAACGTATTAATGTGTGGTAAGGGAAAATTATCCTTAGGACTTGCTCGATTCAGGTCACGATAATCCATGCACATTCGTACTTTGCCATCTTTCTTTTGTACCGGGACTATGTTAGCCACCCATTCTGGATATTTGGAGGCTTGTAGGAAGCCAGCATCCAATTGCTTCTTGACTTCCTCTTTTATCTTCAACAACATCTCAGGCCTCATCCGTCTTAGCTTTTGTTGAATGGGCTTGCGTTCTGGCTTTAATGGGAGCTTATGGACCACTACATCTTCATCCAATCCTGGCATGTCCTGATATGACCATGCGAATACATCTTTGTACTCACGGAGCAAAGCTATCAAATTATGCATGGTGCCCCCTGAAATAGAAGTCCCAATCTTCACTTCTTGCTTCCTTTCTTCAGTTCCTAGATTTATTATTTCAACAGATTCTTGATGAGGCAAAATCTGTTTATCCTCTTGTTTCACCATTTTTAGTAAGTCAGGGGACGAGACATAGTCTTCAGCATTTTCTTCAACTTTAAATTCTCCTAAATAAACAGCCTTCTCAAAATCGATTTCAGGACTCGTAACGGGTTTGTTCATGTTGTTGATATCCAAGCACCTGAAAGTTGAATGGAAAAGGAAACTATAGAGGGGCATCCAAGTATTGGAACCAACAAACGAAATGTTATGGCATGGTATGAGGCAAATGTACAGATAGGCTATGAAATGAGGAGATGATTATGAAATTAGTGATAATGCGAAAGATCGTGATAAAATGCATCTTCATTGATATTCATTTAAATGATAAAGAGTGAATGCAAGCTCTTACAAAAGAGTTCTATTATATCTAAGGACACAATAGAGGGTTAATGTTTGAGCATTACTCTGAAGACTTATAAACTACAAGAAGGTCCTCGGCAGTCTAATTGTTCAACATGAAACCAGGAGGACAATGGCGTATCGTTGAAACATTTTTAATAGCCTCACTTCCTTTGTCAATGACATTTATACTGACATTCTGGAGACCCCTTTCAATTAAAAACAACGTGCTTTGTATATTATCCTGTCTGGGGTATATCATTCCCGCAGATGTAAATATTTTTGACAAAGGAGGGTATGTTATGGGCTCCCATTCTACTTCTCGGTCCAAAGTTCTCGTAATCTTTCTCTTCTGATCTTTTTTCCACTGTTTTCTTCTTTGACGCATGTCTGGCTGAAACCCAAAATCTTATCGGGCCTTGTGATGTACTAGCTTTAGAGCCCTGACTATTCCTTGCAGGTACCTTCCCAAACTTTTCCTTGCTCGGGCTCCCTTTCCTACAGTCAACTTGACACCCATCTTGGTATTTCTCGGCAGTTTTGGCTTGGGAATTCTGTTTCCCTCAGCGACAAATGTGGCATTGAAAAATTCAAAAGATCGGAAGGAACATTTCAGAGCGTCTTTACTCACTTCAATATATGGTGCTTCGGCAGAAATAGATGCTACAATGTCTTCTTCTCCCTTGACAGTGACCAAACAACCATCCATGATAAATTTCACTTTTTGATGGAGGGATGATGGGACTGCTCCAGAAGAATGGATCCAAGGTCTTCCCAAGAGACAATTGTATGATGGTGTAATGTCCATGACTTGAAACTCAACATCGTATATGTAGGGACCTACTTCTAGAGGGATCTCGATTTTTCCCATAACTTCTCATCTTGTTCAATCGAATGCTCTTACTGTAGAATGACAGGGCCTTAGATAGGATAAATCCATCGGAATCCTGGAAAGTGTGGCCAAAGGCATGACATTGAGTGCCGATCCATTGTCGATGAGCACGTTCGGTATTATATAACCCTTACAACGGGTTGTGATATGCAATGCTTTCACTGAGCCTCTACCATTGGGCGGTATTTCATCATCACTAAAAGAAATAAAATTATCCGCATTCAAGTTGTTCATCCATCTATCCAGTTTTTCAACGGATACATTGTTTGCCACATAAGCTTGATTTAACACTTTCAGCAGAGCGTTCCGGTGTGGTTCTGAATTCAACAGCAGAGATAATACCGAGATTCGCACTGACTGCTTACTCAATTGTTCTACCACGTTGTACTCACTGTGCTTGATAAATTTTAAGAATTCCTGTGCTTCCTCCTCGTCCACAGGCTTTTTAGCTTCTTGTTCAGACACAGTTTCATGCTCATCTTCGGTCACGTGCATCGGTGCTTTTCCTTTCTATTTCAAGTCACTGTTCTTCTTTATCTCCTTCGAATAACATTTTCTACTACGAGTGAAATGACCTACTTCCCCGACGCTTCCAGTCATGGCTTTGGGTTTTTCATCTTCAGGTGTGACGATATTAACGTCATATTTCCATGGTACTGCTTTATTGTCCTTGTAAGGGAAAGGAGACGGTACTTCAATTATCATTTTTGGTTTCACCGGTTCCTTCCTTGCATCGTAATAAATTACGAATGGTCGATCGGCACTATACGAACAACCTGACGATTGATTGTCAGAGGTACATACTTCTCCTCCATCGGCCTCTTCGCCTTTATAAAAGATCTCAATCTCTTTATTATCCATCATGTTTTGAAGTACCCTTTTAAATTCCTCACATGACTGAATGTTGTGCCCTATGATTCCATAGAAACCGCAAAAACCTTGACCTTTTTCATTTCTTCCTTCGGATATTCTGTTAAGATGACAGAGTAGCCCCTTTTTAGCTAGTACCTCCCAGATTTTCTGCAGAGGTGTTCTTATTTCAAAAACCCATCTTCTGCTTTGCCGTTTGTCCTCCTCTCTCACTGCGCTCACATTCTCTTCAGCGTGGTTTGGGAATGGGTTCCCGGATGTACCGCCAGTGCCATCAAATCGCAGAATACCCGCATCGATGAGCCCTTGAACTCTCCTTTTGAAGGCCAGGCAATTTTTCGTGGAGTGCCCCTGGTTCCCGGCATGGTATGCACAACTAGCATTTGGGTCGTACCATTTCGGGTATGGGGGCCTCAATGGTGCCATATAATGCGTGGATATCAATTGTTTCTCCAAAAGTTTTGGGTACAGTTCCCCATATGACACAGGAATAAGGGTAAATTGTAGTATCTCGGAATTGGGTTTTGCTGGCCTCTGCTCGTTTTTGGGTTGACCTTGGGCGGGTATTGTATTTTTTGGGAATGTGGCAGTTGGTCTCGGGTTACTTGTGGCGTAAACGGGGTAAGAAGAGTAAGGAGGCGGTGTTTGGTAGTAAGGGGTTTGAGGAGGGTAATAGAAATTCAGAGGTGGATAATTTCGAGGTCGGGGTTGGTTTGGATATGGGTTAGGGGCATAACGGCTTCCCATTCCCACCATGTGGGCTTCTGGTTCTTTCTTCTTCATGGGCGCTGCCCTTTTTGAACTTTCTTGACCCTCCATTCTACCGCTCTTGACGGCATTCTCTATAAGCTCACCAGATATTACAATATCCGCAAAGTCTTTCGTAGCACTTCCCACTAGTTTGTCATAAAATGGTGCTTTCAAAGTGTTGATGAAAAGAACGGTTATCTCCGTTTTTGTTAATGGGGGTTCCACTTGGGCTGAGACATCCCTCCATCTCTGCGCATACTGTCTAAAAGTTTCTGACGGCTTTTTCTCCATCATTTGCAAAGTCATCCGGTCTGGCACCATATCCGATACATGCTTGTATTGCTCACAGAATGCTGATGCCAAGTCCTTCCAAGATCGGATCCTTTCCCTACTAAGCTGGTTGTACCACAGAAGAGTCGATCCTACTAGACTATCCTGAAAACAATGTATGAGTAGCTGGTCTTCATTCACGTAACCAGTCATTTTTCGGCAAAACATGACAAGATGCGCCTTTGGACATCTCGTGCCATCGTATTTTTTGAAATCAGGCACCTTGAACTTCGGAGGCAGAACTAGATCGGGCACAAAACTGAGTTCTTTGGCACTTAGTGCAGAGAAGGCTTCAGTACCTTCTATTTCTTTGAGTCTTTCTTCTAAGCTCCTATACTTCTCTTGAGCCTCATGATCGTCCGTTCTCAACCTGGCTATTTCCGCTGGATCGTCCAAATCTGGAACAATTGGATTGGCAGGATTAGCCCCAGAATTTGATATGAATATTCCTTGCCCTAAATGAGTATGTGGCACCGGCCGTTGCTCTGGGTCTGTGGGTTCTCCTTGGGTGTACCCTCTTTGTGCTGCGCGGGCATGTGGTGGAGTGAATCCGGGGGATAGAGCGGGTCTTGATTGTGATTAACTCTTAATCGAGATTCCTCAATGTCAGGGCTCTACATGGGTCCCTTTCCTTTAACTAAAGCTGATATCATCTCCATCATCTTGGCCATTTGATCCTTCTGTTCGAGCGATTCTTCTCGTGACCTCACCATTAAGTCTCTCAGAATTACTGTGACCTAGCCAACTGCTCTTGTAATTCCTTTTGGATTCTTTCCATTCTTTCAATCCTTTCATTGAATTCAGCCTCCATTGTTCTAGTTTGTCGGCGTGTTCTATACGAATGACGTGGTTCCAGTCTTGTGGTATTACAACTGCGAATTGTATGTTTTAACCTCAGCGAACGAGTATGGGATATGCAATGAATGAATGGATGCATGAATGAATGCATGAATGTCAAATGAATGTCAGTCATGAATGAATATGTAAAACTTTGGTGTTAATTTCAAGATAGCCCCTATTTAGGCATTTCCTTAATCAAAGGAGTCTATTACACAACGTTTCAGTCACTCGTATAATTGACTCCTCTATTAGAAACCCGTTTTTGGCGACCAATCTCTAATCAATACCTTCCTAACAAGATGCCTTCGATGCATGATGAAAAATAGAAATACAGACAAACGACCTTGGTTAGCGCAACACATATAAACAGAGAAAAACTGTGGAAAATCTAACAAATTAAGCTACTTGGTCCAGTAGACTCGATTCCCTTGCTTAGAAAGCACAAATGTAAAAGAAATAGAAGGTAAGATGTGCTTTTCCCGTGTACTTATTTCAGTGACTACTAAATGAGCGGAGGTTCGGCATGGCTCTAGTTGGATGGCTCGTATGGTTCACTATATGCGGTTTTGATTCTAGATGGGTACTCGAATCGTCTGCACTGTCATCTACTAAGATTAGTACAGAGCCTCGGTCATGGCCCATCATAGGCTTACGAGATCAATTCGAGGGATTACATTTACTTATGCCTATGCGGAGGGACAAGTTAACTCACGAAAGCATAAGTCATACGTAACCCGAAAGTATTCACTAGCCTGTGCGGAGGAACGAGTTAACTCACGAAGGCGTAGCGTTTACTTTCACTTAACAGGGACGGAGCCCGGGTATAGAGCTCATGTTATGCAACAAAAATGCACGTGCGCGGTGTGTGGGGAGAAACTTGCAAACCTTTACGTTTTATTTAGAAAAACTAAACCAAAACTAAAATCACAAAAATTTAAAACTGAAAAACAACCGGATAAAACAAGTTAGAATATATACAACACGATGCAAATGCATGATTTTTTTGAAAACAAAAAATTTGAGGATCACGACTAAATGTTAATTTGAACAAGGAACTTTGAATATTTTGACAACGCGAGTTTAATTCCAGACACGACTCTCAAAAAGGGTCCCCCAGTGGAGTCGCCATATGTAGCGACGTAAAAAAAATTTAGTTTCGCTTGGTCGCTAATTGTGGCGATTTATTAAACATTTGAAAACCAACTTTCGATTTTATTAATAAAGGGAGTCGCCACCGATCCTTTTTTATAGGTGTGATCGGACACCTAATAAAATTATTTTAAAACAAAAAAGAAGGCCAAATTTAGGTTTACGTGAAAGTCCAGAGAAAAATTGGGGTTCGAGAGTCAGTTACGCGCGAGGAAGGTATTAGCACCCTTGCGACGCCCAAAATTGGTATCTCATAAACATGTGTTGACTTGATTTTCAAAAATACGAGTTCAATATAATATTTAATCATGATCCGATTGAAAAATGAGAATTTTTAGTTTTCGTTTTTTTTAGAAAGGGTATCCCATTTTTTAACACGAGCCGACGAATTTCACCCAACATAGCGATGAAATCGATGGCTTAATATTAAATCGGTACATTGCCTTATTTTTGAAATTAATTAAAACATGAGAAAAGATATTCCTAAAGTGAGAAATTAAAAATAGATAAAGGACGCAAAAAAAATGATATCATTAATGAAAAATATTAACATGGAATACTAGAATATTAGAATAACAATAATAATGATATTTACAAAATAAAAACAAATCATGTACTAATAATAAAATAGGAAAAATGATATATTTGGTAATAATAATATGTACATAAAAATACACATATATATATGCATATAATAAAAGTATGTAATAATAATAATAATATCTACAATAAAAGAAAATATTAGGAAACGTACATAAAAAATATATACATAAAAAATTTACAACAATAATATAAAATAATGATATGTACAAATATATATATATACACATATGTACATAAAATATACACTAATATAATAATAGTTATAATATTACTAGCAATAGTAATAATTTGTAATAATAATATATACACAATATGGTATTTAAAAAATATATATATGTATATATAATAGTATTTAAGAATATATACATAAGAAATATATAACTAATGGCATTAAAAAATATATACATAATATATATAAAATACATAAAAAAATTTATTAACACACTACATAAGTAAATGAAATATAATAATAATACTAAAATAATTAATTTAAATAGTAAAGTAACTAAAAAGAATTAAATTGAACTAAAAATAAAATATTTGGGGCAAAATTGAAATAAAAATAAAAGAAAAGGACTATATTGAACATGCATAAAACTGTGGGGGACCAAAAACACAATTAATCCTCCCCTCAAAACATAACATAGCAAGAGGGACTAAATCGCAAAGCGCTACATACTTTAAGGCCAATTTTTGACAAAAAAAATTATTTTGAAGAGAGAAAGAAAAAAAAAGAAGGGAGAAAGAAGAGAGAAGGGAGGGGGGAAAGGAAATCCGGCCAAGAGGGGCCGGTCACCGGTCGATCGTCGGCCGTCGCCCGTCGCTGGCCACCGCCCACGGTGGCCGGAAAAGGTAATTTTTTTTCTTAACAATATATGTATATATAAAGAAAGAAAAAAACAACACAAAAAAAGAAAGAAAAAAGATTCGAAAGAAGAGGAAAAAAAGATGCAATCTTTTTATTGATGTTTCTTTTGTATTCAAAATTTGAAGGGATTTTTGTGTTTGTCTCCTTTTTCAATCTTTGTAAAAATCCCCCTTCCTTACATGATTTTTGAATGGCTTTTTATAGCCATCTTTTACATGATTTTCTATTATTTCTTTTTCTATTTTGTAGGTGGTGGTGGTAGACAATGGATATCAAAAATGGGAGGAAAAATGGGGCAAGTGAGAAAGTGGCTAGGTGGCTAGGGTTTCTTGGTTTTTTTGGGGGGTTAGGTTTTTCTTTTTTTTTTGGGGTTAGGTTTTTCTTGGGGGGGCTTAATGGGCTTTTGAATTGGGTTTAATATTTGGGTTTTGTAATGGGTTTGGGTAGATGTAAATGGGTCATGGGTTAAGGGTTTTAGTGGGTTTAGAGGTTTGGTTGGGTTTTGATATAATCGGGCCCGGGCAATTTGGGCTTCTACAATAAACATCTTGCACTAAAACAGTTTTGGACAGCAGCAATAGACTAATTTTGAAAAATCACCATAAATTTTGGAAATTGAATTAGAAGATGAACAAAATATGGAATTAAAGATTATTGAGTCTAGTTTCTCATAGAAGAAAAGGTGTAAGTAATAAAATTATAAATCAAGAGATATAATAAATTTTGTGAGACAAGATCAGAATGAATTCGGGTTCCCCTATTCTAACTTTATAAAATCATAAAAATTGAATAAAAATAATTAGGGGCTTAAGTTTATATGTTTAGAATCCTAAATGAGTCTATTTTTAAGAGAAATAAACAAGAACATCATTTGAATCTTGCATGAGGAGATGATTAATTTTTAGTGAAGAAGGGTCGTAACTTTTAGACAACAGAACAGAGGTGAATTTAAAGAATAAATTTTACTTATTGGTTAAAACAAAAATTCTGAAAATTTTATGGTAAGAAGATTCGTGAGTCTAGTTTCAGGGAAAATTAGTGGATCTTAATTTGAAATTTTGTAGCTTGAGATATAAATAATTTAGTGACTACGACTCAAGTAGACAACTTTGAATGAACTATAAATAATAGTGGAATTATAGAGAATGTTACATATGAACATGAAATGTATTAAATTGATGATTAAATTTATTTATTTAGATCTAGAAAATTCAAATACGAAGCTAGATTGAGGAAAATAAAAATTTCGGGATTAGTAAATTTTTGTATACGAACAAGTAACGAGGTAAGTTCGTGTAACTTGAATTATATTTTTAAATACTTGAAATGTATGTTATTGATGTGAATATAATTTGAATGTTCATTGTATGAAAATTGATGAAACATTGATATTTTTGATAAAAAGGGGAAAAAATCTCGGTTGAATGAAAGGAAAATTCGATGGATCTCTAAAAAGGAATTGACGGTAAAAAAGATTTAGCTCGGACGGGTGATCCTATCCTGATATAGCCCTCCCGAAGAATATGTGTAAAATGGATTTAGCCAGGACGGGTAATCCGAATTAGGATCTTAATTTAGCCTGGACTAGTAATTCAGATCCAAGCTCATTAGAGTAATTTTCGTTGCAGGGGATTTAGCCTGGACTGGTAATCCCGACAATACTCTATGAGTTTATATTATAGGAGATTTAGCCTGGACTGGTAATCCCGCTGTAAGGATGACGTTCGCGGGAGTGTGCTCTCTGAAATAGAAATGTGCGTACATGAATATGAATTGACAAACCCGGATTTGTACACTAAAAGTGTACCTCTAAAAATCCATTGAAATTTCAAAAAATTCAACAGGATAAATATGGAAAAATAAAAAGGGAATGGAAATCATGGTATTGATGAGCTCATCAATCATGGTATATATTATTGATACATGGAAATTATTGGACTAACTTGAATGTTGAGTTTGTGCACGTTAGGGTAATAATGCATTAAATGGATATATGAATGTTTATTGCATTGTATTGAAAATATTAGGTAAGTAAAATTCTTGTTACATGAGCTTACTAAGCACAAAGTGCTTACCCTATTTCCTTTTCCCCTGTTTTATAGTGTTAAGAGCTCGGAGGTTGGATTCAGTCGGAGACACATCACACTATCAACCTTAAGATTTCGGTATATAAAGAAACTTTATTTTGGAAATCAATGGCTTGTATAAGCTAATAAAGTAAATGTTAATGTGAAATGATTGTAAGGTCAGCCATTGGTATGGCTAACAAATCTTGGTTTTGGTATGTAATGAGGTTATCTTATAAATATGCATGAATCTATCTTGAAAATATGTTAAATTGGATTAGTTGATATGGATTGGTCTCGGTTTAAAATTACAGGGAAGGTTAGACATCTATAAAGGGGTTATATTGAGTTAAAAAAAATTAATTCGTAAACTCTAGTAATGCATCGTACCCTATTCCGGCAACGAATAAGGTAGGAGGTGTTACAGCGTGTCCACAACACATGTAGGATCACAACCGATCGAGACGCTCTGAAGAGTTATTAACGGGAAGCTCGCAAAAAGCATATAATGGGAAGCTCGAGAGGGCTAATAACGGGACACTCTTTCGAGCTGTGGTGTGTCCGTAACATATGCAGGACCACAACCAATACGGGAAATCTTGTATCCATTGAATTTCATTTATTCAATCGAGACTTAATGTTTGTCTGGCATTGTCAGATATAATATTAATTTCATATTCATAGCAACAATACAATCACATACACAACATTTTTCAAGCATATAAATATACAATTTAGTTACAGAACTTACCTCGACAATGTTCGTGAACTTGTATGCTACTAATCTGTTACTTTTTCTTTACCTCGATCTAACTCCGTATTTGGTCTATCTAGATCTATATGAGTAAATTTAGCTCAATTTAATAAAATTCATATTCAATTCAATTCAATTCACATCTTAGGTAAAATTACCATTTTGCCCCTATACTTTTATTTAATTTCGATTTCGTCCCTAGGCTCGGAAAATGAAATTCATACAATTTAATCCTTATTTCAAGCCTAGCTGAATTTCATCTGTCACAATAACAACCCGTGTTTTTCATAAAATTTAGAATTTTTCCATAAATTTTGCATCTTTACAATTTAGTCCCTAAATCGCAATTTCATCAAAATTCACTTACAAAAGTTGTTTATCTATCAACAACCTTTCATTTTCTACCATAAAACTTCATAATTCATGCATACTCATCCATGGAAAAACCCTATTACTTTGATAACTCTACAAATTAATCCCCGAGATAGCTAGATTAAGCTATTACGATCTCAGAAACATAAAAATTACTAAAAACGGAACTTGAATACTCACCTAATTGAGCCAAATAAGCTTGCTACCTTCAAGCTATTCTAACTAGGGTTTCCATGTAAAAATATTTGTGAAAGATGATGAAAAAGATTATATTTCTTTATTTAATCATTTATTATTTTTACTTTCCAATTTAATCATTTTCTTTATTTAATTTTCCATGGATGACTAAGCATACTTATCTATTTACTACTTTTAATGGTCTATTTGGCATATAAGGACCTCCAATTTTGAATTCCATAGCTATTTGATACTTTAGCTCCTAGAACTCAACTTTTGCATTTCATGCAATTTGGTCATTTTATCAAATTAGACATGTAACTGGTAAAATTTTCTTAACAAAATTTTTGTACGACATTCCTATCATAATCCAAACCATGCAATAATATTAAAATAATTTTCCTTACGAAGTCAAATTTGTGGTCCCGAAACCACTGTTCCGATTTTACTAAAAACGGGCTGTTACAGATTCACACACATATAAATAATAGCTCAATTAATGAGCAAGTTCCACATCTGTTGGTCACTTATTCCTGAAAGTTTACTGAAATTTATTCAAGTAGTTAGTGTTGCATCGTAAAACTTAACATAATCAAATTAGCCTATCTACAAGAATTCAAACATTATTGATTATTCGGATAACAATTCGATATTCTTAGACAAATCAATAATCTGATTGGATCCTGGCACGACAATCGTGATATGTAGCAGAATGATACATATGCACGTATAACACCAGTAGGTTAGGTACAGATATCATACAGTACATATATAGATGCAGATTCCTATTCTATCCGCTACACACCATTTCCATCCACCCTACACACCAATAGGTATATAATACCCTTCCATCCCTACACACCTCATAGTGTCAATATAACATGTTGCAAGGTTAATAGTCTCATTGCCATATCAGATAATATCATGGGTGGTTTGGCCACCAGATCGTTACAGAATACTTTCTTAAAACCATAACTCCTGCCCCATGCAGGTGCAGAATAGATAACATATATCAATAAGTAATTTAGATGTAGATATAATCACATATTTCATTATAACAGAGTATAAATAGAATCAGCGTATAGTCACAATAAACAGATCATACAGCTCAATATAGTGTTACCTATCTTACAAGTAGTATACACTCCCCCCGTACTATAACTACGACATCACCAAAATTGGCGATTTTGGATCACTCATCCAAACGGTGGTCTATCACACTCCATACGGCTTGGAACATGGCCGTGTGGTTAATCGTGTACCCTATTTATCAAATCAATGAGTCACATGGCTCGGGCACATGCTTGTGTTTTAACCTGTGTACCTCACATAGCTTGGCACACGCCCATATGTGTTGCCCGTGTAACCCCTTCACCTCACTTCACATATATGGTCTAACAAACGCCCGTGTGACTTGCCCGTGTGGCCCCAAATTCAAACTCAATAAGTTACACGACTTGCCACACGGGTTCTCGTACAGCTATGTGACCCACACAGCTTACACACACACTCGTGTGGTAGCCCATGTATGGTCGACAACCTCATTTCTAATGGAGAAAAATATAAAAAAAACGCAAGAGGTTTCAATACGTACCTGTTACCCGACACTGTAGAAGCACCACAAAGCAATTTCCAAGCCTAAAACAAGTTCCAACGTCCAATTTAAAAACACATTCGTAATTACATAACAACAACCAATTTCGTCAGAACTTTCGACTCACTTTGCAAAACGAATGAAACTAACTTAATGCGAATTCTCAAAACACGCTTAATTTCTAGGCAAAACAAGATGTGTTATGCGTCTCCTAAGTTCCCCCTATCGCATCGATACATAACAATAACCAAATTAACAACAACTCGAAAATTTGACAGTTTTCCCAATTTGCACAATGACAAAATAACAACAGTGAACCCGATTTACCTTAAGCTTAAGACACAATGGAGCATATAATATCATGATTCAATGTAGAATTACGCAGGATAAACGGAACTAAGCAAGGATTTTGGAGATGAACGCAAGCAAATAAAAAAATAGAGAATAAAGAAAAATAATGTCTAAAGCATTTAAAAAAAAAGAGCATTTAAAGTTCAGAACAGTTTCATAGAATAATGCAAATACAAAAATTCTTAATGTATTTACAAAGACTTGAACACAAGACCGGAGAATAAACAAATACTTAACCAATGAACTAGCAAGCTCATCCTTAACACAAAAGATACAAAATTAAATTTAAGCAAAGAACCTAAGCTAAAGGTTTAAATAAGGAATTTAACAAATTCCAAAATTCATGTGACTCGAACATCAACTCTCAAGTAAGCAAACAGAACACACAACCACATAAGTAGACACATATTCACTAGCACAACTTAGTAATTAAAACTCAAATTTTGGGGCGTTACAGAATAGTTGATAGTTAACTTGGGTTTTTCTCTATGCTTTTTCAAATTCAACCAATTATGAACTCATACATATCCATTTTTAACAATTGTCTTTATCTTTTTTGTCATTTACTTGTATTAACAAATATTTTAATATCATCTTCAATTTCTTAGCTAAATTTTGAATATAACATAGACTAAATTATCTCATTTATTTTGTGAAGGGTTAAATTGTTGACTACCCCTTATAATTATTAACATAAATAATTAACATCTTCAAATTTTTTTATTTAGAAACTAAATTGCTTCATTAAGAAATTAAATTGAACTAAACTATGTGAAGTGTTATGTAACACCCCAAACCCGGCCTAGACATTATGGCCGAATCTGGTGATGTCACATGGAATGAGTTTTGTAAACTAAGTCGTCACAATAGAACCATTTCAGTTTATTAGCTCTTATTTGTTTTTAACAAATTCAAAACATTAACTCAACTCTTAAGTTTCTGTATTTACTAGCAAAACTTCAACTCATTTGCCTAAAAATCATTTAGAGCAGAAGCTTGCGAAAAATCGTGCTGTTTAAGCAATACAGTTCGTGATTTAGAAAACCTTGTTTTAGTAAACCATCGTTTTAAAAGAAAATTTTTTGATAAAGCATGCATAAAACGAGCAAAAAAACCAAAACCAACAGTTAAAAGTCCATACAATCCCAAAAAATACAAACTCTCAAATCTTAACGCCAAACTTAAATAAAATTGTAAGTAAAATAAAACAGTTTATGGCGAGTGGTTACCATCGAGTCCTCCGTTGCACCAATCTGCCTAAGACTGTGGATTACCTGTACAGAATAAACAAAAAAGATTGAGTTTACATAAACTTAGTGTGTAACCCCATAGAATTAAGCATACACACAACCAAAAATCAGAACCAATCAGATGCAGATTCGAACCTAAGCCCATTACAGTCACAGATGCATATTCGGGCCTAAACCCATCTAAGTACAGATACAGATATACAAATCAACATCAGAATTCAGATATCCTACCCCCATCTTCTACACACCATGTGGGGGTTTAAAACACTCACCCAGCCCTACACACTATGTTGTATCGATGCGGCATATAACAAATATAATGCAGCCATGCTGCCAGATAATAGGCATAAACTACCTTTCAGAACACTTCTTCCAAAATACATCATCTCACCCCAATAACAGTAACATGACATACATACAAAAGCAACAGATAAATCATGCTTAACATGCTTTTTTAAACAGATAACAAATATACAAACATAGGCATGCTCATAACCATATTTTAGTCTAATAAATCACTTGGTTTTAAGGTTAGATAGCATTTACCGACCCTACGGTTAGCTCACAGTCGATTAGGACGACCCTTGTGACTCTACGGAAAATCTCAATATAATTGTCCCAAACGCCCGTATGGCCCACACGCCCAGATTGGCCTTGCCCATGTGGCCTACACGGCCTGGCCCAATAATCGATACGACCGTGCGTCATGCCTGTGTGGCCCACACACCCAAGTTGGCCTAGCCTGTGTGGCTCACACAACCACACCCAGGCCATCACACAGTCATGTCTCATGCACGACCATGCCTTCATTGATCTCACGATCGTGTCCTCACACACGACCTACCACATGGGTACCCACATGCCCGTGTGGCGTCGACAGTTTCATTTTTCAACTTTTTCTGAAACCTCATTTTCTGCGTTTCGGATACACACCTGGTATCGTTTTGATGCGAAAATACACCCGAACCTTCCAGAACTTAAAAATAGAATACTCAATGACGATTTAGTGGATTGGTTATCGAATTCGATAATGGGAGATCGGTATGAACTAACTTACCACCACTACTAAACACTGTTAACGCCCTTTAAACCGTTGAAGTGTGATTCTCTGCTCCACGAACTGATCCTAAACACGAAATACCATCCTTTAATAACCATCGATTGTTCCCACTAAAAAGAAAATCCCCAACCATAATTGACAGCACAGAAATCTACTTACCTTGCCCAAAGAGATGAATCCAACAATTCGAAGAATACGACTGAACCACGTGTTTAGTAATCAAACAGAAAATGAGTGCAATGACAGGTCGTAAAGATGGGTAAGAGACACGACAGAAAGGGAAAAGGAAGAGAATAAATGCCAGATTTCTTTCTTGATGGAAAGAGGAAAAGTTTTAAAAAACAAAAATAAAATAACAGAAATTATGAGATAATCTGGAAAAACCTACATATCCCTAAATTCACTCTCCCACTCTCCCACTTCTCAGAATTCAAATTCCATCAGAACTCTCTCACAAAACCAAACAAAAATAAATACCCACGCTAGCACAGGGATTCAAACACAGAACCTCCACACAACACATAAACTCCCTTACCACTCGAACTAGTGAGTTCATTCTGGCATGGATTTACAGGCAATTAAATATAAACCCACTGAACAGAGATAGAGCTTAAATCCAAAAATACTCATAATTTGCCAAAGGCAGAGCTTGAACTTGGAACCTCTCCCACAGACCCAAAACACTTTACCACTGAAGCAGATACACATTTGCGTCAAATAGTTATAGAAACATAAATAAAAATTTTGGGGTGTTACATGTTAGAACATCGAAAAACAATTGGCATAGCAAAATTTAAAATCCAACAATCTCACACCATGGATCCATGCACAAGATAACGAATCTAGGATGATAAAGGTTCAAAATATACTCAACTTCTTTTTGAGTAAAGAAATATACCTTCAACATAATTTAATTGGCTCTTTTAATTTTACGTCATGCACACATTTATTTTGTGTTCAAATTGAATCTTAAAAAATTAAATTAAATATATAAATATTTCTATATAATTTAACTTATGTGATAAGTTAAACATAATCTCAATATTTTTCGGATGCCAATCGTTTAATTATAGGGTGTGACTCTATAGGATTTTTTAATGTCAGCAATGATATTAAAACACTAAATAGTGAATGACATTTAGTAATTCATCATTATTACCTAAGTTGCAGGAAGTTGTGGTTCAACATGACATTTCTGTGATAATATTACTATACAATCTATCCCTTTGTTCATGATATTTAGATTGAACACAAGCGATGGAACAATTATACTTGTATAGTCTAATCTTTTATTTCCTCAATCTTGAATAGACTTAGTTATACATATGAGTCTGGTATTTCATATCAACTTATTTAAGCACAGACATGCATATTTAGTCAAATTCTATTAGAGGGCTTAAGACACCACTCTCATTATGTAATAGAGACAAATCCTATATTGATCATTCATATTCCACTACAATTTATGTTATATTCAACAATAACCTTTATCATATCTATTATGGAATACAATTTGCGTCAAACCTATGACTTTCAATGTTAAAAACCATGGCGACCTCAGGTTTAAGGATCACATACACCATTATCACTATGAGAATTGATGTAACTATTACACAATAATCCAAGAAACATTCTCATAGTGGATTAGTCTAGTACATTATTCTTCTAACATGTACCCATCCGTTGGCTCGATATCTTATACCCATGACAACATCTTGTCCTCAATCAACTGGACATTAGTCGCAACGTATTATTATTGTTCCGTCCCACAATAAAACTCGACTAAAGATAATTTAATAATAATATTATTCAAGCGACTTTATTATTATTAATTAGTTTATTTAATACATAGAAGTAAAGGCTGAATGTAAAAATGATAATGCTTTTATTAATAAATTAATATGTTATTATCATATTCTTATGATTGGTTTTTGGGCATACTCTAACACAAGAACCTCTTGAATCTTTACTTGAAATAAAAATTCCTATATACGAAATAAGTTGATGAAAATTCCTTAATAATAGCCTTATTTAATGGTTGAACTACTACTCAAGCTTGAAGTGCGGTCCAGTATTTGAGAGGATTAAGACTAAAATATTAGGATCGTAAAATTGGCTCGGGTAAAAAAAATTAGACCCTTTAAAATATAAATCGGACTTGAACTTCAACATTTAAGGCCTGAATCCAACCTGATCAACTTGTTTTTAGTATTGTAATGCACTATCTTATTTTTATAAATTATGTAGTTTATATCACATAAAAAATTAAATCTACAATAGTATATAAGTTTATATTGTAAAGATTTATAAATATATTAAGTTGTTTGTGTTGAGATTTATAATAAAAAGTAAAAACATATAAAACTATTAAATATTAAATTAAAAATAGCATAAATTATTTTTTTTCAAAATTTTTAATATATTATTAGACCTAAAACGATTTGGGTTAGTCATTAAAGAAATGAACGATTTTAAAATCCATATTTCAAATTGATCCGGATTTAAATAAACATAAATTGTGTTAATACTATACAATAGCTAAACTTGAACTTGACTCGGTCCGATCATAAACACCTCTACTTAGAGTGTGTTTAATATTAAGATTGAAAAATATTTTTTAAGTCAAATCAAATTTTTAAGCCAAAAAATAATTGTAAGTAGATAGCTTTTCGAGTTAAACTAATTTTTCAAATTGACTTTTCAACCTAAACCAAAAAGTTAAAAATATTTAGGTTTAGATTTTTCAAAATCAAGTTTGGGAAAATATAAATCAATACCAAATAACATCATAGTAATAATAGGAATAAATATATGGGAAAATATAAATACTTTATATTTCAGTAAATTATTCCAGCACTTATTGGATAAACAAATATTCTATCGATTATGAAAATTTTAATTAATTTACAACAATTATATTTATATGCTATTATAATATCTAAAATATTATTGGCGTATTCAAATTAAAATTTATAAATAATTTATATTAATTGTTTAAAATATTTAAAATTAAAATTTTATATGTCATATTATTAATAAATTTACATTTAATTTAAATTATTTTATAAATGAAACAATTAAATTACATATAACTAAGCCAACTCTTCTAAGGGGAATATTCAAACAACTATAATTCTTCTCTCTTATCGTATCCAAGCCGTTAACATCATTATTATCTTTTCTAAAAATATGTCATAGATTCCAATACTCTACATTTATCAAAAACTGATGAATCCTTCCAATCAAAACGGAATTAAAACCACTTCAAATTTCTGAAGACAAAATCTTATATCAAATCTCTCAATAGCATTTAAAAAAAAACATTTTCTCACAATTCATTTAAAATTTTTGAATAGTATCCAAATTTGTCATTTCTAAATAAAAGATGGGTCGAGACCCTTAAAAGGGTGACAAGAGAGAGAAGCAAAAAGGATAGACCGCCCATAATATCGACATAATTTGGTGTCAAAAAAGGTCGGTTGCATAAGATTCCTTTTGCCCTTCAATCCATCAATTATTCACAACCTTTTCTTTTCCCCCTTTAACAAAGTAAAGTATCAAGTATGATTATAGGTATACATAATTAACCTTCAAATAATTATAATTATAATTAGATATTATAATTATAAAGGAATTGAAAATTAAAATACCATAAATTATTTTATTAATCACTCTAAATAGAGGTTATTCCTATTTTGATCATTCAGTTTCTTTTTGTTAATTTGGTCACTCAAAAAAAATTGATCAAATTTGTCACTCCACCAATTGATGGTAACATAATGCTAATTGTACGTTTTCATGTTAGTCATTTTAAAATTAAGGTAAACTACTTGTTAGTCATTCTAAATAGGAGTTGTTCTTATTTTGGTCAGCCCAAAATAATATGTAAAAATGCACTGTTAGTTTTTCCATTAAAGTGACCAGTTTGATCAATTTCTTTTTTTAGAGTGACCAAATAAACAAAACCAAAGTAGGAACGATTATCATTTAGAGTGACCAATGGAGTAGTTTACCCATTAAAATATAATAATATGAACATAAGTATGACATAAGAAACATTAATGCCTTGTTAGGTTATTAGTATAATAACACGAGGAAGAAACTTATTTATTACATATGTATTATAACAATTAGGCATAAAATACAGAATAGCTAGTACAATTTTAAACTTAAAATTAGAAAGATGAGCAAAAATTTGTGTAAAAAGCAAAACCTCTTCAAACTAAAGGAAAAATTTTCCTTTCTCTTTGCAAAAAATAAGTCATAAGAGTAACGAAATATTACCAATTAAATTAATTTATTGCTAACTTGTATAATAATACATGCATAAAAAATAATACTCTTAACAAATTTAACTTAAAACTTTAACTAAAATGAAATACGAAAAGAATTCACTTATAATTTACATCAAATTAAATTTGAATCCCAAATTTCTTCAAACAAGCAAATATAGGGACAGATAGGGACTTTATCCTCTCAAAAATAGACCATTCCCCTTCTAATCTCTTAAAAAAGTTTATAATTAGAAGTTAATATATTATAAAATTATACTTTAATCCCCTTAAAAATATTTAATTTAATCTCTTTAAAAATAATAAAAAATATAAAAACTTTTAACTTTTCAAAATTTATAATTTAATATTATCCCTTAAAAACAATATTTTTAACTTAGCCAAACCTCCATTAAACCAATAGCCAAGCCTCCATTAAACCAAGGGCTATTCAAGCTCTTTTCTCTCTCATAAAAAATAATGTGCGGATCTTACAAGTGTAACATTTAGAGTTAATAATATATATGATTTCTACTAATTTGAATTTTTTGTCTTCATATGTATTAAAAAGGAATAGTCTAGAAATATAATTTGATAATTCCAAAAATACATATTTAGTTTGATAATATTTAAAATATGGTCAAAGGGTTTTCAATAAATTTTGTTTCTATTATTGTTTTAACATTAAATTTACTATAGATTTTTTTATTTTATCATATTCATAACCCCTTTCAATCTATTTACAAGAAGATAATCCGTCCAAATGTATTCAAAATCCTACGGTAGTAATAATGATATAGTGAAAAAGAAATGAAAAGAGTATAACTTGAAAATAGTTGAGACTGGGTTTAAAGACTCTGGGCATCAACAGGAAGAGAAGAAAACATAAATATAGAAAATAGGAACTCTTATTTTCTATGTGAATGTATAACGGGAAGTGGTGGGAACCAACTGCCTTATCTTTTTGCTCTTTTAAAGGCGGTTTCAACTTCAAACTGTAATCTTTTGTGCTTAAAAGACCAACCTTTTTTCTTAACTCCAAATCTAACCAAAGGCTGCTTCCTTTCTAACCACTTTTTCTTGGGTTTTGTACCTTTAAAAAATGTGATATCAAGAGAAGCTTTCAGGTTCCCCTTCTTTTTTTTATTCATTGACAACTGTAGAAAATTGTTCTTTTTTTCTTCTGTTTAATATTTTTAATGGGGTTCCTTTTTTTTTTCTGTCTTGATATGGGGAGAAGATTGAGTTTTTGATACCAATGCAGTATATTTATGCAAAACCCATGTTAAATAATTAAATATTATGGTTTAGAAGGTTGAATTTTGTGTAGATTGGTTGATAGGAAGGGATTATTATATACTCTCCCAAGTGGATGGTTCTTTTTTTTCAGAGAGAGGGAGGTTTTTGCTTAATCTCTCCCTCTCTTCCTTTTTTGCTTTTTTTTTTCTGTTGGATTTAATGGATTCCATGTTTTAGCTTTTGTTTGATGCAGTTAAGAGGCTGCATTCTTCATGGAACTTGTCTTTAGCAAATGGGTATTTTTATTTTCACTCTGTTGTTGGCTAATCTTCTCTGTAGCAGTTGCAGGTCAGCTTAAAGCTTGGTTTTCTTTTCCTTGGATTACTTGTTGTATCTTGAAAAAAAAAAAACGAAAATGCTTAATTGTGTAGAAGACCAAAATTGTTAAAGAAATTCTCTTTTAATTTTGTAAGTGGAGGGAGTGCATGGAGGTTCTAAAGTGAGAGGGGTGAACTTAGGAGGGTGGTTGGTTATAGAAGGTTGGATCAAACCTTCTCTATTTGATGGCATTCCCAATGGAGACATGCTTGTGAGTATTAAACTTTGATTTTTTAATGATTTATGGGGTTTTCTTAGTTTTTTTCCATGAAAATTCTAATCATATGTTAATGGATATTGAAATGTAGGATGGAACACAGGTTCAATTCAAGTCGGTGACGTTGCAGAAATATGTTTCTGCCGAGAATGGAGGTGGGATGGACATTTCAGTTGATAGAGATGATGCATCTTCATGGGAAACCTTTACGGTAAGAAGCCGATCAAATTTGCTGGTCTTTATCTCACAATTTGATCATGTTTTGTATGCTAAACTTGAGCTTGATTGACTGTTTGGACCTACTGGTGTTATGCTTGCTTGCGGATATTATAGTAAGTGAAACCATTATCTATTCCTGTTTACTTAGCAATGTCTAAAGCAGGCTAGTACATTGTTTACCTCGATGTTGTCAATATTGTCATATACTAAAACTCATCTATGTCTTATCCTAACAAATTGGTTTCCTGGTTACCTCGATGAATGAAAGTCTATTACAAATTTACAACTGCATGCCTTCATTTTCCTCAATTCTCTATGAATGTAGTGGAAAGTGATTTTTTGTGAAACAGATAGTTGTGCATCATTTTTGTTACTTTTCTTAATAAGTTAAGCATTGTAGAGTTTCATGTCATTTATCAGTCACTATTAATGATTGTGAAAATGGTCATTCTTGTTTTGTTGACTGGTACCATAAGAGTCTGCAATGAAATTTATCATCTAAGCAATTTTCTTGTCATGCAGTTATGGAGAGTTTCTGAATTGGAATTTCAGTTCCGCACCACACAAGGTCAATTCCTTACATGTTATGGTAATGGATGCTCTGTATCTGCAACAGCAAACTCAGCTTCTTCAACTGAAACATTTCAAATTGAAAGAAATAATAACTGTAAAGTTCATATCAAAATAAAGAGTGGAACCTATCTGCAGGTATGATACCAATGCTCTTCATATTTGTCTTGATGAATCAACTATTACCCTTCAGTATGTTGGCTGCAAATAATGCTGGAAACAGTTTTCTTGCCACTGCCTCTTGAATAATATGGTTAAAATATTCTAACACCCAATATTTTAGCCTATATTGCTGGTTAATCACAGGATTAAGGTCTCAGTATTGCTTGTAGTGGGTGTCTATTGAGCCAGGTTTAATTGTCACATTTGAAAGATTAAGACAAACTTCTTTAATCACTGTTTTGCTATGGAGAATAAAGCTATCATATTGTAGCATGACCAAAATTTGTGCATTGGCATATGACATATAAGATTACTCGGTGTGTCTTTCCCAGGTTCATGATGCCAAAATTTGAAGCAGTAAAACTTGATGAAAATGTTTTTATATTGTAGGCCACCATGGATAATCAGCTGACAGCAGATTATCCAGGAACCCCAGGATGGGATGATAATGCAGCCACATTTGAAATGACAATTGTAGCTAATAACTTGCATGGAGATTATCAGCTTGCAAATGGATATGGACATAATAAGGCAAAACAGGTTCTTGAGGTAACATAAACACTTTTTCTATTCTTTTTTCCTCTTTTTTCGTGGGAGGGGGTGGAGACACAGCTAAAACGTATTACATTCATCAATCACTCTGAATCATGTCCAATTGGTTTAGCACTCAAGTATGTCAGATACATATCATTTGGTATTATACTACAATCGTTTATTCATTAATTCTTAAAGGGTTGGAGAGATTATATGCACTAGGCTCAAATTCAATCTTTTGTTTCCTTAACTATTGCTTGTTGGGTGAAACTGCAGAAGCACAGAAATACTTTTCTTAACGTAGGGGATTTTGAATTTCTATATAGACATGGAATAAATACTGTAAGGATCCCTGTTGGTTGGTGGATTGCTTACGATCCTGATCCTCCAGCCCCATTCATTGGAGGGACATTAGAAGCTCTTGACAATGCATTCTCATGGGCAGAGTAAGTCTTTTTTTTTTTTTCATTATTATTTGTTGAGAGTGCTATGATTTTAGCTCTTCATTTAACTTGATAAGTACGTAAATATGTTGATGCAGAGACTATAGCATAAAGTGCATCATTGACCTTCATGCAGCACCTGGCTCCCAAAATGGAATGGAACATAGTGCTAGTCGAGATGGCACAACAGGCTGGCCTACATCCTCTGGTTACATTTCACAGACATTGCATGTTATAGATTTTCTAGCTTCCAGGTAACTGCCACAAATTATAGGATTTGCGCCTGAAAGTGATATTAGCTATAATGAGGGTTGAAAAGAAATGTTCTGATATTAGCTTCCATTGAAATGTTCTAGTAACTGAACAAGAAAATCCTTCCAACCCTAACAAGCCAATCGTTATCCTTTGACTCTTTTAAGATTAGTGGCAAGTTTATTCCTTTGAATCATCTTGTTTATTGCAGGTATGCAAAACATCCTGCCTTCCTGGGAATCGAGCTATTAAACGAACCCTCTGCTGCAGAAGTTCCATTGGACACGTTAGTTTCATATTACAAACAAGGCTATGAAGTGGTGCGGAAATACTCTCCATCAGCGTATGTGATAATTTGCCAAAGAATTGGCAGTGCAGATCCACTGGAACTTTATCAAGCTGATATAGGCTCACACAACCTAGTTGTGGATTTGCATTACTACAATCTCTTTGATACTTTCTTTGTTAACTTGAGTGCGATAGATAATATCCAATTCATATATAAGAGCAGGGAAGCTCAGCTACAAGCTTTGAATGGTGCCAATGGTCCCCTCGTTTTTATCGGTAACTAATTTCCATTTCTTTTCCCAACTAAACAGTGTTCGACTTAAAACATTATGTTCTATGATTAGGGTTTTGTTTGTTTCAGGTGAGTGGGTGAATGAGTGGAATGTTACAAGTGGATCTCAATCAGAGTATCAAGACTTTGGTAGGGCACAGTTAGAGGTGTATAATGCAGCTTCCTTTGGGTGGGCTTATTGGACACTCAAAAATGATAGAAAGCACTGGGATTTTGAATGGAACATTAGGAACAATTATCTCCGATTAAGTAACATTCTAAACCCATCTCCATTTTTTTTCCAAACATGGATGTTAAATCACTTGGTTGTATCGCATTTCACGTTGACGTACATTCATGCAGGTAGTTCAGAGAAGAAAGTTTTCAATAGCCTAAGATGGCTTTTACTTGCATCGATTTGCTTCTATCAGTGTCAAATATTGGAGTTGGTTGAGAACTGGATATGAACCTGCTGAAGATGAAAGATCAAGTGCGGCTTTTTGTTTTCTGTCTTCCTTTTTCAGAAACCCTATCTTAAGCTCTTTGCTACTCCATTACAGTCATGTCATTTCATTCATTTTGGCAAATGTGCAAGTCCAATAATATTTTTGGAGTAGAAAATATCCAGAAGTCATTACCTCTTGTTCAATTCAACCCGGAGAGCCGTATAATTACGACTCGTATCATTACCATTTCACCTCTGATAATGAACCTGATCCATAGTCAATCCCCACTCTGTTAGCTTCGCCTGACACTATGATTTACTACCTATAACGTTCGTTGCCCTCCATGCCAACTACAAGTCACAACTCTTGATGCCCCAACCACTTGTTTTCAAATCGGAAACGTTTCCTTCTCCACTGCTCAAAACTACCCCCCGTTTACAAAATAATTGGTGCATGGTCCGATGTTGTAGCCACCACAGATCACACTTCTGAGTTCGGGAAACAATTGAACCAACTACTATTAGCCACTGCTCAATCCAACTTCTTTTGCACCCATTCTGCTGAGCCCCTACCTCTCTCTCATGTAAATCTATAACCCCTCCAACACACATCACGAAGATCACAGTCACCCAAGGTTCTCCTAAAACCATCAAATTAAATGAGGGTGATCGGCTTCCCCCTTCCTTATCCTCCATGCTCGCCAATCACAACCCAACGCTTCCCTCCCAACGACACCAAAGATCTCAGTAACTCCAATGACTGCCTCCTACGACTTCTTTCCGAAAACCCAAAAAAGCAAGTCAGCCTCCATTTCAAGCCATCCACCTCTTTACAAGCTTCGTTGATAAATTTTGGGGCATAATTAATCACCCGAATATCAACTCTGTTATCCTACAATTTTTTGAGCCCACCTCCTCTTCCTAAACGATCTACCCCGAAACAATTAACGGCCCACCATAAACTAAAGTTTCTACTAAAAACATAAAATCCGGCCTATGATGACGGATCAACTCTTGAAGGGTGCGAACTTCCCGGAGGTTGCCGAGACCTCGACAGTTTAAGCTTAAAATTTCCATGGCTGCCGGCAGGCCTGGCCACCGAATCCCACCGATAAAAATTTCCATTACCAATAATAGTCTCATCCACCATTAATTCATCTTGGTCATTGCCCAGCCCATTAGTCCCTTTCTCAACACCCATCCTAGGCCTCTATTAACCGTCCGTAGTATTAATGGTATTGTCCTCATTCAAACGGCCCACATATCCTCACATTCCTTGATATGCGCAAAAGAAATCCACGCTTTCTCAATCTGATAATTGCCAGCCAAATTAATCCCTAAACTAGCGCTATACTAATTTATGAGATTGGAAGTAGAATAATCAACTATAATCTTTCCCTTTCCGTCCTTATCCCCCCGTAATTTGCTCTTCGTAGACATCACCTTCTTCACGTAACCAACAGCTGGTAACCGGCGATGACCTCCTCCTCGGCGCTTTCAGAAATGTACCCTACTCCAGCGGTAATTCCTTCCTACCATGTATTGCACGTACATGACAAAAGCTTTCTGCATGGGCTAATCTCCCACACAAGAAACAAAGAAGCGTAAGTCTCTCATAGAGAAACCAAGCATATGCCTGAGACCCTGAGGCCAGAAAAATCTTCTTTCTCCTCTTCAACAGCAGTTGGAGCATCTATAGCTACCCGGATACGTATTAACCCCTTACTACCAGCTTTAGAATTATAACTCACGAACCTCCCCACTAAATTACCAAATTGAGTTACCATTTGCTCGGACATTAATCCCTTTGGCAAGTCATGCACTTGTACCCAAAAATTCACAAAGAAGAGCAGGAGTTTTTGAGGATCATCACCTTCCTTCACTCTGGAAAACAAGGAGGTAATTGTTAAAGGTCCAAGGACCCCCAACAATCGCTCTATCAAACCTCGTAATAGAACTTAAAAGAGGAGCCGCTTCTCCCCCAGATCCAATATTGTAACCCCTCCAATCGGATGCCATAAGTTAACAAAAGTATTCCTCATAGATTGGAAGTTTATAATACTTGCTGTCAGAAAACAACCAGCCAAAGGCGTACCCTTATCTCCAGTATTTATTTTCCATGGCTCCTCCTCACCCTCATCTATAGTCAACGCTGCTATCCCTTACTCCATGAACCACCAGTCTCAAAGCAAAGTCCACGAAGAATGAAACAACATAGACCAAAACAAAGAAAATAATCAAAACATGCCACTAAGAGCAGCCATTTAATTGTTAAAATAAATAAAATTTGTATTTTACCTTAGGAGATAATTTTAAAAATTTTCAGTTTAGTGTTTAGTGAACCAAACATTTTTTTTTGGGTATGTTTCAATTTATCAGTTATATTAATTAGGCATATTTTAAGCATTTTATTAAAAAATATTACATGATTTTAAAAACATTGATTTTTATGGGAGATGATAGTATAATTTTCATTACCCATGCTGATATCGCTAATGTTCAAATATGAAATTCTTCCTTTAAACTTTTCAATACATTATGTGTTACTTCAATTAAACAAAATCTCATTTCTGTTTTCTAGTTTTATAAGGGTAACTTGACATCTAATGAATTTTTTCCATTTAATTTTTTATAGAATTATCTAATTTCATGAACACAGTTCATTTATGGTCAAAGTAACGATGGACTCTACGTGTGGCATAAGTTTACCTCCTCCTTTGTCATACCTTGTTGCCAAATGTTCCCTTTCCCTTTGGCATTAAAGATTTCATCACCCCAATTTTGCACCTTACTTTTTATTCTAAATAAAAAATCATTGTGGCTTAAAAATTATTTTTTATTCTAAATAAAAATTCTTTCTTATCATCCTTGTCCAACATACTGATATGAAGATTAAAAATGGCGAACATATATTTGCCTCTTTAAAAAAAGTGATATATGGGTTTAAGTAGGTATCCTAACAATGGTACACAAAGTTCGGATTACTTTCTTTTTTTTTTTTTTTCATCTTTCATTATTTGTTTTACAAACTTCAGCGTCTCTAATTTATCTTTTGGTATATATTGATGATATCATAGTCATGAAAAATAATCTTACAGTTGTTTAAGAGGTTATCTATTCTCTCTCTAAAAAGGTTCCTCTTAAGAACACCTTAGTACACTCAAGTTTATTTTGGGAATTGGAGTTCTTAACCCAATCCAAGTTTTCTTGCTTTGTTAAATGAAACGAATATGCAAATACTATAAAGGTGTGCACTCTCCAATTGCCTCTTATCTGTACTTGACTCTTTATGATAGGATCAATCTTACTGATGCTATATAGTACATGCGAATGTTGGGAAAACTCCAATATTTTTCTGTCACTCATTTGAATATTTTATATTTTGTAAATAAGCTTTCTCAATTTATGCACTCTTCTACCAAAACTCATTGGAAAGCAGTTAAACAGATCCTTTGGTATTTGAGAAAATTGCACATTCTGACACACAAATCAATCATCACTTATAAAACATTCTTAACATATATGTAGAGGCAGATTGGGATACGGACCCAACAGATCATGCATTCACCACCGGCTACATTCTCTTCTTCAAACATACTCCTATCATCTAGTCGTTAAAAAAAAAAAAAGGCAATTGTAGCCAAGTCCCCACTGAAGTTGAATAGAGGTTTATCACTGTTGTTGCTAAAGGTGTTGCATATCTTGCAACAGGTGTTGCATATCTTGCAAGAACTACATGTCCAGCTCTCGTTCTAAAATTTTTTTGATAATCTTGGAGTCACATATTGTTGTCATCACCTTGTTCTACAAGACAAGATGAAGCACCTCTAAGTTGATCTTCACTTTGTCCAAAATCAAATTGAACGAAAAACTTTCCAAGTCAACCACATTCATGCAGTGGATCAACTAGATGGCTCACTCACAAAGGCCCCTAACTTTTCTTTGTTCATCAACTTCCCAAATTAAATGTTGTTCCACAACCCCAAATTTGAGGTTGTAATTTAAATAGTTAGAATAATTGATCAAGTCTTCACTTAATTTTAGTCTATCACTTTTAATTGTTATTTATAATTTGAATTTATTTTATTTTGTTAATTTAAATAATTGCTGTTATCCTTTTGTTATTTCATTCCATTTCTAGTTGTATAAATTCATAGAATTATCAATGAATAAAGTATGCTTTGTTCTCCATCTTTTTCAAAACATTGGCAATGTATGTACTTCTCCCAACAAACTAAATGAAGAAAAATTGTTGCTACCTTGGCTTCTATTTCTCTAAGAATTCTTACAAGAGTTGCAATTTGGTAATACTAGAATTAATCCCAACTTACTAAAATCAAGGCTGCACTTGAAATCAATCAATAGAAAAAATGGCGAAAAATCCTCTTACCTTCATAAATTTAATTTTACGGTCAAATGAAGAAAAAAAAGGATTTTAGTTGACAAGAAAACCCAAATTTCCAATTTAACCCACATTTTTTTAGTTAACATAAATTTTGATTTAATGTGTAATTGTATACATGAATTTTAATTTAGTGCAATTATACAAATGAAACTCTAATTATGATTTAAATGTATCCTTGAAACTTTAATTTTGATTTAATCATAAAATAAATACATCAATTTATTTTTATATTAGATAAATATAATTATTTATGTATGCAATATATAAATATAAAATGATGTTATATCAATAATTGTGTTAATAATTTATAAGAATTAGATCAAATCAAAATTTCATGTATACAATTGTATATTAAATCATAGTTCATGTATACTTTTCGTATTTATCCCAAATTTTAAAGAAAAAAAGACCAAAGATCCTTAAAAATTCTAAAAATGAAAACTATATACAGAAAAAATTTCCCAAAAATAGGAAGATAAATTTTTTCCCAAATAGAATTGCTGGAGAATAGAGAATTAGAGGGTTTTTTTTTAAATGTTAAGATATTTGTACTTATTAACAATTAAAGTAAAAGATTTCTCTAGATGGAATTGATTGGCGCCTAGATTTTCCATACAGTTTAGATCCTTCATCAGTTAAGGATTATTAGTATATTTGTATTTTCTGTTCTTGCTATAAATTGTTAGTTGAATAATTTAATTTTCTTGTTAAAAAAACTTCCAACCAAAAAATGTAAGAGATTAAATTATCATTTTGTGTTAGAATCGTAAATAATATCTAAAACTATAAATTAATTTCTGTCATGTCAAATCATTAAGAATAAATCAAGAACAAAATTAGATGCGGAAGTGTACTTAGATTTATCGATTTATTGAAATCTACGGATCTTGGGGCTTTGATCTTCCAAATTAGTATACAAGTTATCTAGATAGGGTGACTCTCTCTTTTCTAAAGAAGGGATATTAGAAAAGCTACATTTTTTATAATTTGGGGACTATAACCCTAATATATATAACTTTGACACATTAGTCTTAATTTCTAATCAGTCCATTATCAATTAGAAATTAGTTACTAGAGTATCTACACATATTTGACCCATACTTTATTTAATAATCAAAGTCCAATAAACCTTAACCAAATTAGACCACTTTTAATTTGGGCTAACCTATTTTGATAGTAAATAACAACATGTAATTACCTTTATTATATATGTGATGTCCATATTTTCCAACAATCTCTCATTTATACCATATATATATACTAATTACTCTATAATTACGTGTCATTATGTAACTTTATGAGCTCAAATTTTTACTATCACATCCAAAAGGTATTCTGAACAATCTCGTCCATTAATTATGTTAACATAGAACCAACGCAACTTTTGTTACATATATCGTAACTAAATCCATCACTGATCACATATATTAACACAACCAAATGACTTAGATCAAGTATGAATGTGTAGCATGAAAATTACATGCAATATGATCTAAACATGTCTATTTCTAATTGGCCCTCCTTAAACCTTAGTGAGATCAAACCTTGCCAAAATCAAAGTGTGAATAAACCAAATAAACTTAATTTCTACAGAAAATAAACTTAATATCCGTAAATTGAGTAAACTAAAAATATGTTTATAACATAAAAACATTTAAAAGTACAAACTCCCACTAAAACCAAATATCTTTAAATGACATTACACCCATATGAGTAATGTGTTCATGAAAAACCTTGGGTGTAGTCCCTTAGTAAGCGGATCCACAATTATGGAGTTTGTCCCAATATGCTTTATAGGCACCTAACCACTTTGAACTTTTACTTTAATAACCAGGAACTTAAAGTCTATATGTTTTGACTTTGGTGTGCTCTTGTTGCTATTGGAATAAAAGATTGCAATTTGTTTTCACAATTTGCACCTTAGTGACAAAATCTTGTATCCATATTCCATCAAAATCGGAGTCTGTATACCTGATGATCTCTAACTAATTAGACCTCCGATATGTGAGCATGTAATCTTTTGTTCTTTGAAAATACCTTATAGCCCTCTTGGTTGCTATCTAATGGTCCAAACTAAGGTTGCTTAAATATCTGCCTAACATCCCAATAGTGTACACAATATTCCAATGTATATAGACCTGAACATACATTAGACTTTCCATTGCTAAAATGTAAAAATTCTTATGCATTTCTGTAATCTCAAAATCATTCTTAAGGTATTAATTGAGACTATGCTTATTATTGATGTTGGGGATTGACCCTATTAAACAATGAATAAATAAAAATAGTAAAAGAAATTAAGAAATTAAACACACAAATTTAATGTGGAAAACCTTTCGAAAAAGGATAAAAAACCACGGGAAAAGATAATTTTACTATAATGAAAAAAGAACGAATAGTATAAAAGATGGAGATAAAACCAAACCCCGAAACCCAAAAACAAAGAACCCTCAAAACATAAATACAAAATTCTCCAAAAGTATTATAAGTTCTAATCTCCAATGGGTGTATTTTTTATGGTTGTAAAAGAGCCTATTTATAGGCTAAATTCATAGGTCAAATAAATTATGCTAATAAATGCTAAATATATTATAATAATAAATACTACATCTTCTAGAAAGAAAATATATTTTGTTTAACTTGACTTGTAAGCAATCTCTTATTTGACTGAAATATGAGGCACACTTAACAACTCTCCAACTTGAGTCGTATTTCCACAATGCCATCTTTGCCAAAACCCGCCATGGGCCTATCTTGAACTATGCAGGGAATTAACTGAGTCGAATCTGTGTTTAGAAGCTGGAAGACTTCTACCCTTCGACTTGTGCACTACCAAATCAAAACTAACTCGGGTATAATTTTCACAAACACAGTGCCTTAACTTTTCAAAACCTACATCCAAAAGAGAACCTTTCTTCAACGAAATGGTCATACCTTTTTCCCTCCTACGACCAAGTTGCCTCCACTCCAAATGAGTTGACTTCGACTCCGTAACAGACGAGGGACGTTAGATTTCATTAGTTACTGTAGAACCTCCTAGAATATAAAGGCTGCTGGTCCTTTTACCTTTTAACAAAACGATAGCCCATGAGACACCTTAATGCCGCTCGACTCAATGTTGATTCTACAGCCTTTCAAGTCTAAAATACTCGAAGAGATGAGATTCTTTCGTAAACCAGGTATATACCTAACATCTGAGAGTGTCCTAATCGTCCTATCGTGCATCCTAATTTTAATAGTACCAATACCAATTACCTTACTGGATGAATAGTTTCCCATGCGCACAGCTCTGCCTTCAACCAAACTGTATGTGAAAAACCATTATCTATTGGGACACATGTGGAAAGAACATCCCAAATTTAGGATCCACTCGGATGTAAGCTCGGAGTTTTCACTCGTTGACACTAACAAGAAATCATCACAGTTTTCATTAGCCAAATTAGCATCAGCTACATTTCTCTCGTTACTCTTAGTAACCCTTTTATTTCGCAGTTTATAACAATATACTTCAATGTGACCTAACTTCTTACAATAGAGACACCTTTTATCTCGCTTCTTTGATGCTACCAAAATGGAAGCTTGCCTATTTGCCTTGCAATCCTAACCAAACTCATTGTTAAGTTTGTCTTTACTCAAAAAATGACCCTTTGCATCCTCAAACGAGATTTTGTCTCTGCCATAAATCAGTCTCCCTAAAAGACTTGTATGAAGGGGGTAAATAACACGATAATAGCATAGCTTGATTTTCACCGTCAATCTGAACCTCAATGTTATTTAAATAATTTAAAAGGGTAATGAATTTGACTGATGTGATCTCTAAGAAGCTCATATTCGTTCATGCGAAACGTAAATATACATTGTTTTAATACTAAATGGTTAGCTAGAGACTAAGTTGCAGAAAGAGTTTCTAACCTTTTCAACAAGGCGAATAAGGTCTTCTTCATCAATACCTCCTACAATACCCTATTAGTGAGGCACAACTGGATTGCAGACAGGGCCTTTTCATCAAGCTCTTCCCATTCTGACTGATTTAGATTCTTGGGCTTGTTCTCGGTAACGACCTTTTTCAGGCCGGTCTGAACTAGAATTATCATCATCCGAACTTGCCACAAATTAAAATTTATGACACCATCAAATTTCTCAATGTCATACCTTGTTGCCATATTTGAACGGGTTAATCTGTAGAAATTGAACTAGCTCTGATACTACTTGTAAGAGATCGACTCGATTAATCAACGAACAAGTAAAAAAAGCGGAAGAAATTTAGAAATTGAACATACAAATTTAATGTGGAAAAACCCCTCAAAAGAGGATAAAAAACCACGGGCAAAGAAAATTTTACTATAATGACAAAAGAACGAAGAGTACAAAAGATAGAGATAAAGCTAAACCCTGAAACCCAAAAATAAAGAACTCTTAAAACATAAATAAAAAATTCTCTAAAAGTGTTATGAGTTCTAATCTTTAATAGGTGTATTTTCTAAGGTTGTAAAAGAGCCTGTTTATAGGCTAAATTCATAGGTTAAATAAATTATGCTGATAAATGCTAAATATATTATACTAATAAATACTAAATTTTCTAGAAAGAAAATATATTTTGTTTAACTTGACTTACAAGTAATCTCTTATTTGACTGAAATATGAGGCATACTCAACAATTGACAAGCAGTATGTCATTAACATATAAAACCAAATATAAAACCTTATTCCCACTAAACTTATGGTATATATAATTATCAACCAAATTCATCTCTAAACCAAATGAGATAATTATTTGGTAAAATTTGTAATACTATTGATGAGAAGTCTGTTTAAGCCCATAGATGAAGCTCTTTAATTTGTAAATCATTAGCATCATCAGACATAAAGTGTTCTAGTTGCACCATATAAATGTATGATCAATGTTATCATTGAGAAAACATTAACTTAATATTCATCTGATGCAACTTAAGGTCAAAATATTCCACTGAGGCCATTATAATCTTTTCTCTAGTGGACCTTTTTAATGACATTCGTTCTTGAGGTTGTTAAGTTTGTTTTTCTAGAACAATTATCTCATCATGAATATGGAGTTGTTCAACATTGCCTTGTTGAGGTTCTAGATTCACTTCTTGATCAATGATAAGTATGAGAACCTGAACATCGTCAAAAGTGATAGCAAGAATTGAGTTAGAATCTAATTCCTCCTTAAAAGCAATGTCTCTAACCTTATTTCTCCCTCCAAACTTAACATCGTCAAAAAATGTTGCAGTTCTCGTCTCAAAAATATTTCTAATTGTGGGATCATAAGACTCATAGCCTTTAGATCGCTTAGAATTTCCTTAACCCTTATATTTCATAAACTTCAAAGAAGTCAGAAGTGATGTCATCTAAACCTTATCGTTTTTTAGCAAAATGTTTCTTAATTTTTTCAAGGAAACCCTTAGCTTGAGTAATTAATTGTGTGATATTCGTAACAGGTTTTAAAGATTTATAAATGAATCGTTCTTAAGACTAACTTGTTATCATGATTAAGGCAAGTGTACCTATCGAGCAGTAGTATAGCTCAGCAAAACTGAATTATCGAACCCAAAGGAACTACGAGTACTATTATTTACTTCCTTTTTATTATCTAGCCTAAAAATTAAGAAGTTCAGTTATCTAAACTAATTACTAACTAAGAATGCACAGAAAGAAAACTCGAGAAAATACTTTTGAGAAAATTTGATTGGTTGAGACAATACCTAAGGAAAAATCCACCTAGACTTCACTTGTTATTTGACTCTGAATCAGATGATTTATTCATTTGACTTGATCCGTTGAAATCCCTAAGTTATATTATTATCTCTCTCGAGACTAATAACGTCTAACCCTAGGTTGAATAATTGAAATCTCTTTCTAATTAACACCCTAGAATTGTGTTAACTCGATCTATAGATTCCCTTATTAGGTTTTACCCTAATTCGGAAAAATCTTGTCACCCTATCTCTAGGCGCTCAATCAACTCCGCTTAATTATGACAATTTTACTCTTAGAAAGGGTCTATTCCTCCTTTGAATAAGAGTGTTGACTTGAATCAATATTCTGGAATATCAAAACAAGAATTAAGAACACATAATTAAGAACAGGTCAAATATTTATCATACAATTCAGATAATTATAATAAGATCTGTCTTAGGTTTCATTCCCCTTAGGTATTTAGGGGGGTTAGTTCATATTTATGAAAGAAAACATCTCAAAAGCATAAAGATAACAAAACATAAGAAAACCCAAAACTCCTGAAGGAACTTGAAGGGAGATCTCCAGTCTTGATGATGAATCCGGCTCTTGAGATGGATCAATCGGCTTTCCTTGAGTAATTCTTTGCTTCCTACTTTGTGTCCTTCTCCTAAGTGCCTCATCAAGTTTTTAAATAGGCTTTTGAATGCTTAAGAGCCCTAAAAATTGGCCTTTTCAGAATAGGACTAAACTTGGGCTCGACAGGGACATGCCCGTGTAACACGCCCGTGTGCAATTACTCCAGCGCGTGGTCAAGGCTGTTAAATAGGCACGGGTGTGTGGTCTACCCATGTAAGTCATGCTTCGATCCTGCCAAATTGACACAGCAGTGTGACACGCCCATGTGAGGAAGTCCAGGCCATGTTGTTTTCCCATGTGGGTCTATTTTTTCCATTTTCGGCCCGTTTCTCGCTCTTTTTACTCTCCTATGCTCACCTAAGTATAAAACATGAAATTAAAGGATTAGGAGCATCGAATTCACCAAATCTAAGGAGAACTCATCAGTAAATGCGCTAAGCATAGGATAAAAATATGTATAAATTACGGTTTATCAAATATCCCCACACTTAAGCATTTGCTTGTCCTCAAACAAAATCCTCAACTCACGATCAAAATAAATTCTTCTAAATTTATAAACCCTATCAATAATATCTCAAAATAATCCATAAGTATTTATACATTGAAAATTCAACTAAAAGTACATCAAAGTTTCAAACATTCTAAGTTGAGCATTTTATCATGAAAACATAGGTGTCTCCCCTCATCTAAGTGATTACCTTGATCAAAATATCAAAGAGTTTAACATCCTCACCAAAGATTCACTCAAATCACTCAAGGTGTTTAAGGACATCAATTAAAGCACTTATTAGTCAATATGAGAAGTTATTACCATAGGCTTGCTTGAAAACCAAATCTCCACCACTATATATTGAGATGATACCTCAATCAAAAAGGTTTTTAGAGGGTTGTAACGTGGCTTTGGTTAGGGGGTGGTCACAAGCTAAAAGAAAAGGCTAGAATCGAGATTGAATTGAAAAATTACCTAGCTAGAAAAATGACTAGTCATCAGTTGAATACAAGTGAGCTTCTTCTTAGAATATGGAATTAACACTTAAGCTCATAAACGACGGATTACAACTAATATGTATTAAAGTACATTCTTTTTTTTTAAGAACAAGTCAGCTATATAGAAGAGCAAAACATAGCTAAGTAATTAGTTCAAATCAAGTCTACAAAAATAGGGATTAAATTAGGGGATTTCAACAATAATGGTTTATGGGTTAATATTGAGGGTAAATCAATTAATGGCTTGTTAGGCTTAAAGGGGTTCACTAAGGGTTAATTATGAAGGTAGGCCTTTGTGGAGTGAGTGGGTTAAACCTAAGTGCCTTTATCATTTTGACATATCAAATCAAAAGGTGTGGTATTGACATGTATAATCAAGCAAGTTCTAGAATAACAATTCAATACTGACGCACTCATAATGAAAGTGAGCATGAAAGAAATAATAAATGCTCTAAAGGCTCAAGATCTCACAAAAATTATGGCTTTTTGATGTTTAAACTTGTGAATTCCAACTCAAGATAATACCTAAACTTAGGGAAACAACCTAAAAGTTTTTAATTCTTCAAAAATCAACTTATCATGCTTGATTCCCTAATGTCTTAAAGTTTAAACAATCAATGCACAAATGCCTAAGTTTTAATTCAAGACATATCAATAAAAATCATAAGTTAATTAAAATTCATTCTAATAGTAATATGAGTGATTCACGTGAGAAGAAGACATAATTCAGGGATTTCTAATGATGATATAAAAGACCCCCCACACTTAAGATGTACATTGCCCTCAATGTACAAAGAGAGATATATTGAAAAAGATAGATTTATAATCATAAGATAGGGAGAGAAGTAAAACTTCCTGAATGATGAATGAATTCCTTGAACTGGAGTTTTGGAGAATAATCAGCGTGGGAATGGAGGAAGATACTCCGGTGGTGGTAGAGGTTCATTAGTCCATAAATCCTACTCCAAAAGAATATTATATCTGGTGGTAGCTATAGTCGTGGTCGAGAAAGACATGGCAGTCGTGGAGAACCTTTCTCGGTGGAGTTTTTAGTTCTTATGCGATGATGAGCTTTGGAGCTCTTTATAACTGTGACAGAATCAGGAACTTTTTAGGAAATATAAGGAAGCATAATTACTCGTAATGAAATAGCTGAAATTTAAAATTGTAAAATAATAATTATAAAACCTAATAAGCTTAAAGAAAAATAAAAAGTAGTCTTAAAATAGAATAAAAGTAAAAACATAAAATAATAAATAAAAGTTTTTAAACATCTTCATCGCTAGATAGTTCGCGAGGTTGGGGTGGCGATGAGATGTGGAAGTGCTGACAAATCTGCTGTAGAGTAGCATCAATGTTATCGAAGCGCTGAAAACATTGTTGCTTGAATCGAGTAAGGCATTTAGAGATGTCAACGTATGAAGCTGTCGCATGAACTGGACGAGAGGGGGGTGATGGCTGAGTCGGTGGATCCTTGTGACGTGGAGGGACATCATCAGTAATGTCCTTTGGGTCCTCCTCCTCGGTGGACTGGGCGAGGCGGTACTGAAGAGGGTATGTGCCACGTCGTTTCTCAATCATCCTCATACTTAGCATGTTCGAGATGCCCTGTGGGGACATCTGGCTGATGAAAGTGAGAGAGGATGATTGGGCTGCTGTATTGAGGAGACCGAAGTGCCGAGCCAATCTAGTCACATAAGGCTCGATAGAAATGACCCCTCTCCTGTGCCGCTCTGTCTGGTGGCGAATGGCGAAGGCAATAAAGTAGGCGAGGTCGATGATGTGCCCGTTTGCCATACTTCATAAGAAATAGGCGTCGTGGGTGGTGTCGACGCTAATGCTCTCTCGTCTCCTTTCAGAGTGTGAGCCAAGATAGCGTATAGATACCTCAAGGAAGGAGGGAGAGTCGATGCCTTGGAGCGGCTAGGATCGTAGGTGGCCGAGGCAGGGACGAGGCCCCTCCAACATTTCGAAGAGGAGTAGTGGATGTGGCGGTAGAGGGTGTCGAGGTCATTGTCATCCATAAACTCCTCCGTGTACAAACCTAGTGCAATCCCGAACTCGGGTACGCTCAACTGGCATACTAGACCACGGAAATAGAACTGAACTGTTCCAGGATCGTTGAAGTTGGTCATGACAGTCTGAAGATGGAACGTCGAGCAGAGTTCCAATGTAAACTTAAGATACGTCGGCTCCATGATCTCCAAGAAGAGTCTCCACGGGTCAGTCATTAGGAGGGCTCAGACCGCGTCATCCAATTGAATCTGCTCGAGTGCGGCCCAGTCAATGCAGTGACCCGCACCTAGGGGTTGGGCCCGTAATATCTGATAGAATTCCTCCTAGGCTCCCAAGGGAACCTGGAGGAATGGGTGCCTAATCTCCGTGGTAGGACCCGAGGATGACGCTGCTCCTTTCCTCTTCTTCGAGACGGGAACAGCGGTCTTCTTACCACGTGAGGATGACATTGTACCTGCATTGAAAAATCGAAGTTCAATCAATATGCCCCAAGAATAGTATGGAAAATCAAGGCTAAATATGAATATTTTATGAGATTTACGTACGAGATGATAAAAACTAAAACCACTAAATATATCAAGTTAGAGGATTATGAAAATAATGAATGAATGCGTGTGAGTAGGCATATGGAAACAAGGAAAAATGGAAGAGCATAGCATAATGGAGTAACTAAAATGACAATAATTTTTATTAAACAAGCAATAGCATTTTACTATTTTAACTATGAATATTCAAAAATAGTTCAATATAGCAAAGGAATTATGAAATAAGCAACATATTTAAAGAAAATAAAGAGAAAAGAGTAAACAAATGCAAAAAAAGGAACTTGAGGCGTGGGAATCAGTGTTGTAGGTGGCGCATGGGCTTAGGGATAAGGTGTGTGGAGTTGTAGTGGCTAAGGTTATGGATTTTTGGGGTGGGAGATGATGAATAGTGAGGAGTTTATATAGATTTTGGGGCACACGGTCGTGGAACACGCTAGTGTGCCCTAATTTTTTGCCCGTATGTTTCGCGAATTTTGCATTTGGGCGTGTTTGACATTCGGCCCACGCCTGTGTGGCTTGGGTGTGTGGGCACACACGGACGTAGTGTACGGCCGTGTCTTGCTTCTTTCGCTTCTCCCACGCTCGTGTACATAGGTCTACGCCCGTGTGGCTTGGGCGTGTGGGCACACACGGTCTTAGTGCACGGCTGTGTCTTGCTTTATTTGCTTCTCCCACGCCCGTGTACATAGGTCCATACCTGTGTTCATTTTGACAGTGTCGACCACGGGTGGAGGCCACGGGCGTGTCGCACGCTTGTGTTACATTCTCAGTTTCAACCACGGTTTCAAGGCACGGGCGTGTCTCATGCCCGTGTTGTTTTGGCAGTTTCGCCCACGGCCATGTCGCACGGCTGTGACAACTTATCGCATCCCGTGTTGGGGAAAAATCTTGCCCTGTTTTCACACGGTCGTATCGCACGACCGTGTCTCCACCTATGGTGTGAGCACAGCCTAAGGGACGCCCGTGTGCCTGGCCATGTGGATGGGAAAACCCTATGTTTTAAGACTTAGTTAATAGGTTAGATGTGAAAAACTAGAATTTAAATAAGTCATTATTGTTAATGCTCGGGTTGCCTCCCGAGAAGCGCGTATTTATAGTCTTAAGCTGAACTTACCTCTCTTCTGCATGGTCAAGGTGGTGCGAGGAGTTTACACTCCTCATCCCTACTATCAACTTATCAATATAAGGTTTAAGATGAGTATTGTTTACCTTAAAAGTTTCGAATTTAGGATGAATTACCTCGACTGTACCATATGATAAAATACTGAGCACTGTAAGAGGAATTTCTTCATTAGGTTCAGAAGTGGTAATGCGAGGATCTGCTGCATCTAATAGCACTTTCTCTCTAACCTTAAGTTGATTTGGTGAGGTATTGAGCTCATCTTGGCTCGGTTTCAGTTTATCAGGTGTTCTCGATTTCTGTGTCCGCCATTCATCTAACTCCTTGATTTGTACCCTTCGTTTTTCATAGATAGGTCCTTTGTTGTTGTTTGAACACGTTTCATATGCGTTCTTCGTAACTGTTTCCTGCACAGAGGGTTTCACCACATGATCAGTACTAGTAGAATGATTTATACAAATACCTTCAATTTTCGCTGTGTTACTCGAATTACGAGCTTGAAGGGTGATTGTTTCGTCTCTCATACGAAGTGTGAGTTCACCTGTGCCAACATCAATAATGGTTCTAGCAGTCGCTAAAAAGGGTCGTCCTAAAATTAAATGTGCGTTACTATCCTCTTCCATGTTTAGAACAACAAAGTCCACTGGGTATATAAATTTATCGATCTTAACAAGAACATCTTCAATGATACCCCTAGGAAATCTAATGGTTTTATCAGCCAATTGAATGCTCATCTTATTTTGTTTGGGTTTCCCAAGACCTAGCTGTTTAGACATTTTATAAGGCATAACATTAATGCTTTCCCATAATTCAGCCAATGCATTATGAACATCTAAACTACCAATTAAACAAGGAATCGTAAAACTCCCTGGATCTTTCAATTTGTTGGGTAGCTTATTTTGTAATATGGCTGAGCAAACTGCATTCAATTCCATATGCGACGCCTCATCCAACTTTCATTTATTTGTTAAAAGCTCCTTTAAGAATTTGATTGTGTTTGGCATCTGCAAAAGAGCTTCAATAAACGATAAATTAATATGTAACTTTTTTAATAATTTAAGGAATTTACCGAATTGTTCTTCTGTGCGGTCTTTACTTGTTGCGTTTGGGTATGGCACACGAGGTTTGTATTCTTTACTTATCGGTTTCTGGTCATTGTGGTCCACCTCACCTTTACCTTTACTTACCACAATTTCTTGCTTTAGTTCTAGTTCAGGTGCAACTAACCCTTCCGCATCTTGAATGGTAATTGTATTGATTTGCTTCCTTAGGTTAGATATAGTGTTACTCGACAAACTACCTTGTGGTGGTTCAGAAATCAGTTTGGCGAGTTGGCTTATCTGAGTTTCGAGCCCTTGGATTGACGCTTGTTGATTCTTAAGAACTATCTCAGTATTCTGGAAACGAGTTTCTGACGCCGAGATGAATTTTGTTAACATCTCCTCAAGGTTCGACTTCTTTTCTTGCTGGTAAGGTGGTTGTTGAAAACCCGAAGGATGTTGTGGCATTTGATTTCCTTGACCGCCCCACGAGAAATTGAGATGGTTCCTCCAACTTGCATTATAAGTGTTACTATGTAGGTTATTTTGGGGTCTAGAGTTATTGTTACCTATATGTTGGACTTGTTCCTCTTCGATGCTAGGGTTGAAGGGTTGATACTCTGTGCATGCTCCTCATCCATTCGAATCGCACCTCATCACTAGATGTACCTGAGTAGAACCACACAAACCGTTAATCTTTTTATTTAAGAGTTCTACTTAGTTAGATAGGATAGTAACCGCGTCGAGGTTGAAAACACCGGCTGTTTTCGTCGGCTTTGTTCTTATAACTTGCCACTGATAGTTATTCAGTGACATCTCCTCAATAAATTCGTAAGCCGCCTCAGGTGTCTTATTATTGATAGTTCATCCAGTAGCTACAGCAATCATCCACCGAGTCAAAAGATTCAGGCTATTATGAAACGTTTGAACCTGTAGCCAAGGCAGTAACCCATGGTGAGGGCACCTTCTCAAAAGGTCCTTGTATCTCTCCCATGCATCGTAGAGTGTTTCTAATATCCTAGTTCCCCGGCAACAGTGCCAAAAACTTGATTGCGTGATATTCGTAACAGGTTTTAAAGATTTATAAATGAATCATTCTTGAGACTAACTTATTATCACGATTAAGGCAAGTGTACCTATCGAGCAGTATTATAGCTCAGCAAGACCGGATTGTCGAACCCAAAGGAACTACGAGTACTATTATTTACTTCCTTTTTATTATCTAGCCTAAAAATTAAGAAGTTCGATTATCTAAACTAATTACTAACTAAGAATGCACAGAAAGAAAACTCGAGAAAATACTTTTGGGAAAATTCGATTGGTTGAGACAATACTTAAGGAAAAATCCACCTAAAATTCACTTGTTATTTGACTCTGAATCAGACGATTTATTCATTTGACTTGATCTGTAGAAATCCCTAAGTTATATTATTATCTCTCTCGAGACTAATAATGTCTAACCCTAGGTTGAATAATTGAAATCTCTTTCTAATTAACACCCTAGAATTGCATTAACTCGATCTATGGATTCTCTTATTAGGTTTCACCCTAATCTGGCAAAATCTTGTCACCCTATCTCTAGGTGCGCAATCAACTCCACTTAATTATGACAATTTTACTCTTAGAAAGGGTCTATTCCTCCTCTGAATAAGAGTGTTGACCTGAATCAATATCCTGGAATATCAAAACAAGAATTAAGAGCACATAATTAAGAACAAGTCAAATATTTATCATACAATTCAGGAAATAATAACAAGATCTATCTTAGGTTTCATTCCTTTTAGGTATTTAGGGGGTTTAGTTCATATTTATGAAAGAAAACATCTCAAAAGCATAAAAGACATCAAAACATAAGAAAACCCAAAACTCCTGAAGGAACTTAAAGGGAGATCTCCTGTCTTGATGATGAATCCGGCTCTTGAGATGGATCAATCGGCTTTCCTTGAGTAATTCCTTGCTTCCTATTCTACATCCTCCTAAGTGCCTCCTCAAGTGTTTAAATAGGCTTTTGAATGCCTAAGAGCCCTAAAAATTGGCCTTTTCTGAATAGGACTAAACTTGGGCTCGGCAAGGAGACGCCCGTGTGCGATTACTCCAGCCTGTGGTCAAGGCTGTTAAATAGGCACGGGCGTATGGCCTACCCATGTAAGTCGTGCTTCAATCCTGCCAAATTGACACGATCGTATGAGGAAGTCCAGGCCGTGTTGTTTTCCCATGTGGGTCTATTTTCTCCGTTTTCAGCCCGTTTCTTGCTCTTTTTACTCTCCTATGCTCACCTAAGTATAAAATATGAAATTAAAAGATTGGGAGCATCGAATTCACCAAATCTAAGGAGAAATCATCCGTAAATGCGCTAAGCATGGGATAAAAATATGTATAAATTACGGTTTATCAGTAATCTTTGTAGATTTAGTGCCCCTAAAGGCTTTTGGAATTTTGTGCTTCATGATCACTAGACTCATGCAATTTGAACAATCCCACCTCTCAAAATCTTTTTTAGCATCAAGGGTGTTTTCCACAGTAGGAGTTATGGGTTGTTCTTCCCTCAGTGCAAGATCTATGTCCATACAACCAATACTACAAGTAAGTGCCTTTTCTATTAATTGAAATTAGTCTCATTAAGCATGGGTATAAAATTTATATTAGTAGATATTGTGGCAGCAAAAGATGAACTAACTGCATATAGGACAAAAAATAAATAAAAACAAGCTCACATCAATATTAATAAGTAAACGATAAATTCAGGATAATGGCCAATCCCATCTCAAGATACCAAACACAGCATTAATATCAAGTCTTTGGATAATAATATTAACAATAAACGGTACTCTTGTTCGCAATCAAACAGTTACAATAAAATATGTCAAATAATAAATTAATCTTTGGAATAACATATTACTTACATAAAATATCTTATAATTGTCACACATTTATCACCACAAATGTCGTTAAAATTCTGCCAAATATTAACTTATCTTTGGCGGCATTTTATTTCAACTAATGTATTTAAAATATTAGACATTCTTAATTAAATCCCATAGCCAAAATTTGAAATTATTTATTTCAAAATATTTCTCTTAATTTCTCTTTCAATCAAATTAAAAGATAATAGTATATATATGTATATATATTTATCCCAAAACAATATACAATGATGTTGGCAAATATAATAATAGTTGAATAAATCATAAACAACCTCACATAAGACTTCAAATTTAAACCAGAATAATTTGAATAAATGTAAATCTCATCTTAAGATATCAGAAACTCCATTAATATTTCATATTTTGACAAAATATTAACTTGTAAGTGATATCTTGGTGTAATAATCAAACATTGAATAAGAACATGTCGAACCATAAATCTTCCTTTGGGTCAATTTATTGCTCACATGTAAAATCGAATAACTGTCACATGTTTATTACTATAGTTGCACATGTAATATTATTAACCTTCATTTGGGTTGATTAATATTAACATAACTTAAATTACATGCACACAACCTTTTATATTTTTTAAAAAAATAATTTATACAAAAATCACTTTGACGACTTATTGCTTCAATTAAGTTATTTTAAAAAATATATAATTATACCAATATTCAAATTTATAATTTACCCAATAGTTAAAGGTCAACACTAAAATTTCTGATTGCACTACAATTTCTAAAATAACCCGAAATATGATTGTCTAAATAGCACAATAAAAAACCGAAAGCCCTTAATGTTTAACTCATTTTTTATAAAGTCATATATGTCAAAACCAAATAGAAATAATGTAGTGGTTCAAGGTCAAATAATTAACAAGCACATGTATTCATAATTTTGATATAGACAGAACACCAAAGCAATTCATGCATATATGTGCATTAATAATCAATTAGAAAAACTTACCCTACATATACCATGTAAATCCAAAATTGTATTTATGATTAAACAGAGATTCCCATAAATACTTGAAAAATATTTTCAAGCAAATAAATCTCAAAAACAAAATCATAATAATTGGTATATCCCATAATTCAAACTATAGATCATATCATCATAATCTAATCTAATATTGTAGAATCAAACTTAAAACCAAATACTTTAAAGATGTATCATGGTTGGCATAAATTTGCATCAAAGCACCCCAAAAAATTGAATACATATCCATATAAAAAGATAACAACTTTAACAAATGTTGATATCAAACCAATTTAACAAAAAAACATAATTGAATCCATAAAAATTATCAATAATCTTAATATCAATACACACAAAACATAAAACAATATATATTTTATATGTAAAGCCCAAATTTTGCCCTGGCCCACTAAAACCCAAACCAAATCAAACCTAAATTACAATTAATACCCAACTACCCCAATACCCAATACAGCCCAATGCAAACACAACCCAAACAAACTAACCCATTACAGCCCAACTAAATCACCAACCCAAACCCAACTAACCCAATAGTCAAACTAGGGTTTCAGAAAAGTAGAAACCCTAGCCCCCTAGCCGCTGCACCCTATCCCTAGCCTGCGCCACTATCACTCCTAGCCTCTGTCACCATCGACTTCTCTGCCACTGTCACCTCCTGCAAGGAAAAGAAAGAAAAGACATGAGCAGACGAAATAGTAAAAAATAAGATTTGTAAATTGGCTATAAAAGCCTAAAATCTGAAAACTTTTGGGAGATGATCAATACAAAAAAAAAAACTTACAAACAAAAGCAAAAGCAGAGAATCAAGAGATCAACCAAGGTGTTTTATTTTTTTATTCTTTCTTTTTTTTTCGAATCTATTCATATAAGTACATACATATTTTATTTTTATTTTTCTTTAAAAATAATACATATATATACATAAATATAGCAAGAAGATAAAAAAAGACTTACCTTTGATCTCGCCCAAAAAAAGGCCGACTTTTGGCCTTCCCATCGTCACAGACGGTGGCGCCGGCACCGGTGAACGGCGGTCGATGCGGCGGCGACCGGTCGGACTCTCACCGGACCATCAGGCCTTTAGAGAGAATAAAAGGGAGGGGAATTTTTTTTCTGAACTATGCTAAAATGATTTTTTTATGAAAATTTTGCCTTAAATAGGCCTCCAAAACGACGTCGTTTTGGGCAAGCCTCTCAGGCACCAAAACAAAGTCGTTTTGCCCTTACCCGACTCGATCCGACTAGCTCTAGGCCTAGGATCCACGTGTTTTTAATGGAAGGGCTAATTGCACTTTCAGCCCTTCCTCTTTTCCCACCTGTTTTAATTAGATCTTTCGCCTTTTTTAGTTCTTTTAATTTGGCCCGATAATTTTGCTTTCATTGCAAATTGATCCACCATCAAGCTGCACGTTTTGAAGGGTGGGATTATTTCCCATTTTGGTCCTTGTTATTTGCGCATTCAGATTGGTCCTTTTCTCTTTATTTTTATTTCAAATTTCCCTGAATTTCTGTTTTAAATTCAATTTAGTCCTTTTTAGTTATTTAGTTATTTTATTATTAAAAGTAATTAATTAATTATTATTATTATTATTATTATTGCTACTATTATCATTACTATTTATTATTACCATTATTATTACTATTATTTTTATTTTTATTACTATTATTATATTTTTTTATTTTTTATTACTATTATCATTATTATTATTATTATTATTACTATTGTATTATTACTATTATTATATTTTCATCTAGATTTATTTTCTTATTCTAGTACTATTATTATTTATCTAATTTTTATTTGTCTATTTATATTTCATATCTATTTATATTTCTATTATTATTATATTTTATGTATTATATCTCTATTTATATTTATGTATTAATATCATTATTTTATTATTGCTATTTTTATATTATTATTAGCATTATATTTATTATTTTTTACTATTGTTTATTATCTTTATTAACATTATTACTGTCATTTTATTATTATTATTATTATTACTTTATTTTATTAAATATTTTCTTATTTGTTTGCTTTTTATTTGTTTAAACTCTTTTATAGTTCATTTTTGTTTATTACTTAATTTTTTTAGCCTTGTCTTTATTTATCTTATTTTTATATCTTTGCTCATTTTATTATTGTCACTCATATTATTGCATCTATTATTATGTTGTTACGCGTATTAATACCGTGATTCGTTTTCACATTTTTACTATAAAATCATGTTAATTAATCTTTGCTCGATACATAAAATTTTTTTATAATAAACAAATTTTCGTAATTCGAGATTCGAAAAGTAGTTCCTTAACTTATGGGGTTTTTATTTTCTCGATAAATCTGAACATACGAATGTTTTTTTTAAAAAACTTATATAATTTCGGTATTAAGAAAGATTGTGTTCTAACTTACGAGATATGATCTCTTTCTAAAACCGAGATAATCAAATATCTTTCAAAATAAATAAATTTTTCGACGTTTATTCGCGTATCGGGAATTTAAGACATTGTGTCCTAACTTACGGGATATAATCTTTTTTCTCAATTAACGTGGAATATGCCCTTTTTCTCAAAAATTTTTTAAATAATATTTTATCTAAGGATCACACTTTTAAAATCTTAAAAGTTCTCAAATTTTTGACACTAAGGTACTAATTAATCAACTAGATACCAATTTTGGGCGTATCGAGGGTGCTAATCCTTCCTCGTGTGTAACCGACTCCTGAACTTGTTTTCTGGATTTTGTAGACCAAAAATCATTGTTTCAATAAATTTAAATTTTTGTTCAAACGGTTTAATTACCAGGTGACCCGATCACACTTCATCAAAAAGGATTGGTGGCGACTCCCATGTTTGTTTTCATTTTCAAAACCAAGTCGACCTCATTTGTCAAAAAAAAATGGTTTCTACAGCTTGGCGACTCCAATGGGAAGTCAAATAAGAGAGTCAAGTTGATTAACTTTTGTCTTTTTTTTCGAAAATTGAAAATTTGGTTTAAATGTATGATCCTTTAGTTGCATTTCATCCGTCTTTGTTACGATATTCATCATTGTAGTTTATAATTGCTGTGTTGGTTTAAATTTTGGTATCTTTTTGCACATTGCATTGCATGATCGGTTGATCTTACCTTTTTAAGTGGGAGTGAGAAACTATTCCTTCGTGAGGTTTTCACCTCCGTGTAGGATAGTGGATTGCTTTCGAGATACATCCGTACCTATGTCTTCGTGAGATTTTCATCTCCATGCAGCCATAGGGAAATGTATTCCCCTAAACTGAACTCGGTCTTATGAGCCTATAATAGGTGAGGATCGAAGAATCTGCTTGTTCAGTATCTTTACTTTAGAACCGGACCATATATAGGGAGCTGTAGGAACCCACCTTAGGTAAAGCTACACCAAACCCTAGTGGTTACCTGAGCAGGTGCTATATTTATTATTACTTGTTTGCTTTAAACTATGTATGAAATACTGACTTGCTTTGTTTTACTTTGATTGTATTTACATGGCATTTTCATCACAAAAGGTGTTGATACACATTCGGTTGCTAAATAGATAAATTATCATGGAAAATGGGTTTCTTGATAAAGTGGAGGACAATGCGGCTGTCCAGATATGGGCTGAGACAATGCAGCAAGAGAAAGGTGATAGTCTTACTAAGGGGTATGTGTCAGAATTGTGGGATTTCACTCGGATCAGTGTAACCCAAAATAATCTCCAAGAGATGAAAGAAATTTGGGGTCAGTGGGATGACGAGATCAAACAGCTATTCTGCTACCATTATGGTGATTTACCTTATCTGCTCGATATCAAGGTAGACGAGCACCTATTTCGAGCCTTCGTCTAGTATTGGAACTCTGCTTATAGTTGCTTCACTTTCGGGAGAGTAGATTTGGTACCTACTATAGAAGAGTACACAGCCTTGCTCCGTTTTCCGAAGATTCAAGTTGACAAAGCTTATTTTAGAGCTGCCAATGTCCCAACATTCTCAAAAAAGCTGATGAACATCACGGGAATGAGCGAACAGTGTGTTACAGCCCGGATCAAACAAAAAGGGGATTATAAGTGTATTCTTTGGAGGAATTTGAGGGATTGAATCCTAGCATATCCCGATATGAAGAAGAGGGTTGATGTTTTCGCTTTGAGCATTTATGGACTGGTTATCTTCCCTAAGGCTTTGGGGCATATTGACGAGGCGGTTTTCGATTTATTTGACAGGCTTAGTAAAAGGGTCACACTTGTACCTGCAATTTTGGCTGAAACTTTTAGATAATTGAATGTTTGTCGAAAAGCGAGTGAAGGGAGATTTATCAGATGCGCACAGCTCTTACTAGCTAGGTTCCAAAGCCATTTTTGGAAAGTGGAAAAGGTCTCATATAGCATCTTTTCCGTAAACTGCTCTCCACTGAAAGAGTTAGTGGCTACATCGAGATGGGATGATATTACAGAGGAAAAGTGGATGGCGATTCTTCAGGATCTGCAAGAGAAAGACGTCGAATAGAGAGCCCCGTGGATGGTCCCTGACTAGATATTATATAATGTGAAGATTTTAATTGGGTTCCCTTACTTGGGATATGGGGAGCCGTCGGGTATGCTCCTCTGCTCGTGTTAAGACAGTATAGATCAAGACAGTTTATGCCACCAACACACGGGTTAGCTCAGTACGAGTTTATATACAAGGGAGATAATTACAAAAAAAAAGTTCGAGAGATGTCGAATACCTGGAACCAAACTCGTAGAATGAAAAGGTTTGCTGCTAACCCGATGACTACCTCTGAGTATGACCGGTGGTGGGATCAGAGGATCAACGACAACATCCCTACATCAGATTTAGAAAATTCTTGATCAATGGAAGAACACTTGAAGGTGATCCCATCTGAGCTAGAGATCATTAAACAAGATTTCAAGAGAAAGAGTTTGGAACTAGAAAAAAGGATCGAACAATTGGAGGAAGAAAAGATATAGTTGGGGTTAGATGTCGATGTCCAGAAACTAGAAGCTGAAAGACTGAGAAAAGGAAAAAACAGAGCTGAAGAGGATCTATACAGTTTGAAAACAGACTACAAGAAGCTGCGAAGGTTAATGAGAATCGCTGGGCTGGGAAAAACGTCAGAATAATGGCGGCAGGAAATTAAAAAGGAAAAAAGTAGAGCCAGCCAATGGGAAGAAAAATTCTGATATGCTCAAGCTCGAGAAGATACTCTAAAAAAGAGTTTGGTAGAAAGCTAAAATGAGAAGGAGAGACTAAAGATTCGGGTGTCAGAGTTAGAAAAATCCTTGTATCAGTATCGTAGTCGTAACTCTGCAATCGAGTTAAAGGCTAGTCTGAGCAAAATTGAAGAGTTAAAAGGGAAGATAAAAGAACTCAAAATCGCACTGTAAAATCGTGAACTTCAGATTGAACTCCTTGAGGCAAATAACGAGCGATGGAAGGAGCAGCTTCATCAATCTTAAGATCAGGTCAGGAATAGGGATTACGTCATAGGCGAAGCTTTGACTCAAGTGCGAGAAGTGGCCGATCACTTACAAACATTAACAGTCCAGGCCGATGTATTGAGTTTAAAATACGAGTTAGAATCAGACCGAGGTCGAGAACTAGCTCGACTTCTTAGGCAGGTCAAGGCTTTAGGTGTCTAGGCAAAGCCTTATATGTAATCCATCTTATGTAAAGAAATTTGTTTTCTAGAAAAGTTAGTCTAATGAAATTGAATCAGAATCAACGCCTTTTTTGCATTCATTGCATTCATGCATCAGCATTGCATCATACGCATTAAAACTCATAAGAAACCCTAAAAATTATGGCAGCTACCCTGGAACATCGTTACGGTATACGAGGAAAAACCAAAGCAATGGACCAAAGATTGGAGAGATTGGAACAAATGTAAAAAGAGATGCAAGATCAACTACAAACACATATGCAAGAACAGCTGGCCAAAATCCAGCAACATATGAAGGGCCAGATGCTATAGTCCCAAAAAAGTATGATGGATCAATTAACACGACTACTGGCTGGTGGATTAGAAAGAGGAAAAAGCCCTATGACCAATGCTGGAGATGATAATGAATATCCTCTTTACCCTCCGGGTTTTACCCTAACGAATGTTCAAATACAACCCGATGTGTACCCACAAAAGCCATCTGTTACAATTAGGCCCCAACAGTTTCAGGCTGGTGTTTCAGCACCGATGAACTACCAAGTCGGCTCAGGCTCTAATTCGAGGGATAATCCAACTAACCCCGTTGTCCCTAATCTCGATAAGGTGATAGAAACAGAAAAGACAAGGGTGGAGCTCCCGAGACAATTTGAAGATCGGTGTAAATGGTTAGAAGAAAAATTTAAAGAAATGGAAAACGTCGACTATCGTGGTGGAATCGATGCTAAGGAATTGAGCTTGGTTCCGGACTTGGAGCTTCCCTCCAAGTTTAAAACTCTAGAATTTGAGAAGTATAATGGGACGAGTTGTCCCAAAGCTCACATCACCATGTTCTGTAAATGAATGGCAGGCAATGTCAATAATGACCAACTATTGATTCACTGTTTCCAAGAAAGTCCGGTTGGGGCAGCATCTAAATGGTACAACCAATTGAGCCGTACCTAGATCAATTCATAGAAGGATCTAGCACAAGCTTTCATGAAGCAGTATAGTCATGTGACAGATATGACCCCTAATAGGATTACTTTGCAAAACATGGAAAAGAAGCATAATGAAAGCTTCAGGCAATATGCCCAATGGTGGAGAGAGGTGGCCACAAAATTCCAACCACCTCTGCTAGAAAAAGGAAACAACCATGCTCTTCATCAATACCCTAAAGACACCTTTTATTAATCATATGCTGGGAAGCGCAACTAAGAGTTTCTCGGACATAGTAATGTCTGGTGAAATGATAGAAAATGCGATAAGGTGCCAGAAAATAGAGGCTGGGGAACATGCCAAAAAGACATCCCTGAAGAAGAAGGAGCACGAGTTAAATAATGTGAGCACATATTCCAAATCGATCATCGTAAGCCAACCAAGGACGACAACCACTGGTCAGCAAAGCCTATCCAGACAAGAGTCCAACATAAAGCAAAATATGGAGAAACTCCAATTTAAGCCTATCCTAATGACGTATAATGAGTTGTACCAAAATTTATTTGATGCACATGTTGTGTCCCCTTCTATCTAAAGCTAATGCAACCCCCCATATCCCAAATGGCACGACACAAACGTCTAATATGAGTACCATGCGGGAATCACGGGACACTCGATAGAAAACTGCACCGCTTTCAAGAAGTTGGTTGAAAGACTCATTAAAATGGGCATTGTGAAATTTGATGATACATCTAGTGCAGAAAATTCGTTACCTAATCATGTGGATAAATGGGTAAATACGATAATCGAGAGTTCGAGAAAAGAAATCAAGATGAATATCGCAGAAGTGAATACCCCGCTGAAAGAAGTGTGAAAGAAAATAGAAGAAATAGGGTTAATAACGCAGAATTCAGGGGACAGATCTCGATGAACAAAGAATTTCTGAGTTCCATGATCAAGAGGATTATGAGATTCAAAGATGCAGTGAATTCAGGGCTTTAGTACAGGATTGATGGACAATAAGGAGCTAGAATTCTTCGAGTATGTCGGAAACCTAGAAGGAAAAGATGTATGTGCCTCAGAAGAGGGGTAAAAAAAGTCATTGGTGATTGAGCAAAAGAAAGAGAAGTCGGTTAGACTTGAACTGCCTGTTAATGAATCGGTAATGAAAAAAGAAGCTAAAAAATTCTTGAAATTTCTAAAACACAGTGAGTATAGTGTCGTGGAACAGTTGCACTAACAACTAGCTCGTATATTGGTACTGGCATTACTCTTAAGCTCAGAAACCTATCGTAGCGCATTGATGAAGGTGTTGATTAAATCTTATGTCGCTAACGATGTTTCGGTAAACAAGCTGGATCGCCTAGTCAACAATATAAGTGCTGAAAACTTTATCTTCTTCAATGATGATGAAGTACCGCCAGAAGGCAGGGGATCGACTAAGGATTTACACATCACGACCCGCTTTAAGGGATATACACTTCCATGGGTGTTGATTGATAACGGATTGACCTTGAATGTCCTACCCTTATCTACACTAAACAGGTTACCTGTGGATAGCTCTCACATGAAGACATGCCAAAATATAGTGAGAGCATTTGATGGCACCGAGAGGAGGGTAATGGGGAGAATCGAAATACCCCTTCTGATCGGTCCAAGCATGTACGAGGTAGATTTCCTAGTGATGGACATCAAACCTTCGTATATTTGCCTATTGGGGAGGCCATGGATACATTCAACAGGGGCAGTCCCTTCGTTGCTGCATAAAAAATTGAAATTGGTAACGGAAGGTCGGTTGGTAACGATAAATGCCGAAGAGGACATCATCGCAGTGGTGACCAGTGATACGCCATATCTAGAGGAACAACGATGAAGCAATCGAATGTTCCTTCCAGTCTTTGGAGTTTGTGAATGCGACATTCATTATCGAAGGAAATAGGATCCCAATACCCAGGATATCTAAGACTAAAAGAATGGGCTTACGACTAACTGTTGGGAAAGGGGCCCTACCGGGAAGAAGACTCGAGAGACACCTCTAAGGAAGGATTGAGGCACCAATAATGAAGGACAAACAAGACCACTTCAGCTTAGGATTTAAGCCGGACGCTAGACAAAGAAAAAAAGAACTGAAAAAGAAGCAAGAAAGAAGAAGAGCGCAATTGAGCGGTAAGGAGATTGAATGGGAACCAATGATCTTTCTTCATATATCGAAGACTTTTGCGTCTGAAGGGATCATTCATCCTGAAAGGGGAATGCCAAGAAAGGAAATCATGGAAAGAATGTTGGAAAATTTGGACATCAACGCCACATACGAAGAAGGAACAGGAGTAGAGAATTTGTCGGGCATTCTCCCTTATGAGTCAGGAAGTGTTCTGAATAATTGGACTGCTGAAGAGATTCCTGTAATCTTTACAACTAGCACAGAGTAATTTTCAAAACACACTTATTGCTTTAAGCCTAGGAGTAATAAGAGTCCTTTGTGAAATAGGCTTATGTTCAAAATCGTTATTTCAATGAAATGCATCTTTTTGTCTTATTCCGAGCAAATATTCTTTTATTCTCTCATTCATAATCATACCATACAGATCATTATTCTTAGATTCTTTTGTTCTTTGTATCTTCCTTCGCACCTACAATAGGTCTCCAGATATCAACGATATGAGTGACGCTGCTACTAACTCAGAATCTCCTTTTGAGTGACATATGTGTTTAGACAGATCTCAGGACTTTGAAGATGACAAAGACTGTAACTTATCCCCTGATTTGTTAAGGATGGTAGAACAAGAGGAGAAATAGATTTTACCTCACAAAGAGTCAGTAGAAATTGTGAACTTTAGGGACGAATAAGAAAAGAAAGAAGTAAAGATCGGAGCTTGCATTACCACAGAGACAAAGCGAGACCTCATTGAGTTACTCCAAGAATTTAAAGATGTTTTCGAATGGTTGTATCAAGATATACTTGGAATAAGTACTGATATCATGGTACACCGGCTCCCCATAAAGGAAGAATGCAAGCCAGTTCAACAAAAGCTTCGAAGAATGAGGCCTGATGCTTTGTTGAAAATAAAAGAGAAGGTCAAGAAACAATTAGATGTCGATTTCTTTTAAGTGGTTAAATACTCAGAATGGGTAGCCAATATTGTCTCGATCCCTAAAAAAGATGGAAAAGTACGGATGTGTATAGATTACAGGGATTTGAACAAAGCCAACCCGAATGACAATTTCCCATTGCCCTATATCGACACCTTAGTGGACAACACGGCAGGTTACTCGCTGTTCTCCTTTATGGATAGTTTCTTAGGATACAATCAGATAAAGATGCATCTTGAAGACATGGATAAAACTATATTTATAACCATGTGGGGAACCTTTTGCTATAAAGTGATGCCATTTGGACTGAAAAACGCGGTAGTAACATATCAGAGAGCCATGGTAACCTTGTTCTATGATATGATGCACAAATAAATTGAATTTTATGTCAATGACATGATCGCCAAATCCCAAACAAAAGAGGAACATATGTGAGTCTTGAGGAAATTATTTTGAGGTTAAAGAAATTCCAGATGAAACTCAATCCAACAAAATGTACCTTCAGGGCCAAGTCAGGAAAACTGCTAGGATTCGTAGTTAGCAAAAAAGGGATTGAAATTGACCCAGATAAAGTCAAAGCCATACAAGAGTTACCTCCGCCGCTTACTTAGAAAGAAGTTCGAGGATTCTTAGGAAGACTAAATTACATCGCTCGGCTCATTTCACAACTAACCGAGAAATGTGACCCCATATTTTGTCTCCTTAAGAAACACTACCCTGGTGTTTGGGATGAGGAGTGCCAGAAAACTTTTGACAAGGTTAAGCAATACTTGTTTAATGCCCTAGTGTTGACACCATTTAGTCCAGATAAGCCGCTGATACTGTATTTGGCAGTATTTGAAACTTCTATGGGATGTGTGCTTGGCCAATACGATGAGTCAGGAAGGAAAGAAAGAGCTATATATTACCTCAGTAAGAAGTTTACTGAGTGTGAGATGAGATACTCGCTAATTGAAAAGTTGTGTTGTGCTTTAATTTGGACAACCCGAAGATTGAGACAGTATATGTTGTATCACATAATTTGGCTCATCTTAAGTACATGATGGAGTCGACTGATTTGAATGGGAGAATGGCCCGATGGAAAATTCTGCTTTCTGAATTTGATATAGTCTATGTGAACCAGAAAGTTGAAAAAAGGAGTGCAATAGTAGATTTTCTAGCCAGTAGAGCTTTAGAAGACTACGAGCCTCTGAACTTTGATTTCCCAAATGAATATCTAATGTACGTGGGAACCATTGAAGAAGACTCTCAAGAAAGTCATCCTTGGAAGTTAAAATTAGACGGAGCATCAAATGCAGTGGGTAACGGAATCGGGGCAGTCCTGGTATCCCCAAACAGAGATCATTATTCCTTTACTAGTAAATTGGATTTTGATTGCACAAACAATATGGTCGAATACGAAGCATGTATCATGGGAATTCGTGCAGCCATAGAATGCAAGATTAAAGTGCTAGAGGTATATGGGGATTCTGCGCTAGTGATCTATTAGTTTAAAGGTGAATGGGAGACAAGAGATCCCAAGTTGATCAATTATCGAAGTTTGGCCCCTGAATTAAAGTTTGATGATATCATCTTTTGCTACCTTCCGCGAGAAGAAAATCAGATGGCTGACGCCTTAGCAACTTTAGCTTCCATGATCAAGGTAAACAAACAAGAGGATGTGAAACTGATCCAAATGAGTATTTATGAGGCTCCGACTCATTGTTACAACATCGAAGAAGAAGAAGAAAAGGATGATCATCCTTGGTATCATGATATACTATGGTATGTGAAGAATCGTGAATACCTTGAACAAGCTACTGAGAATGGTAAAAGGATGTCCAAAAAATTGGCCAGTGATTATGTCTTGAACGGAGAGATTCTATATAAAAGAAGGAAGGATCAGGTGCTATTAGATGTGTAGACGCTACAGAGGCTAAGAAAATCTTAGAAGAAGTCCATGAGGGCATCTGTGGGACACGTGCTAATGGCTTTACAATAACTAGGCAAATTATGAGGTTCAGTTATTATTGGTCCACCATGGAAGGGGATTGTATTAACTGCGCCAAAAGATTTCATAAGTGCAAAATCTATGGAGACAAGATTCATGTACCTCCTTCACCTCTACATGTTATGACTTCTCCATGGCCTTTCTCGATGTAGGGCATGGATGTGATTGGGCCAATATAGCCAAAAGCTTCTAATGGGTATCGATTTATCTTTGTGGTTATTGACTACTTCACCAAATGAGTAGAGACCGCTTCATATTCCAATGTTACAAAATTTGTAGTTAGCAAATTCCTGAAAAAGGAAATGATTTGTTGATATTGAATGCTGGAAAGGATCATATCTGACAATGCATTGAATTTGAACAACAATACGATAGTGGATGTCTGCAGTCAATTCAAATCAGACACCACAACTTATCGTCGTATCACCCGAAGATGAACGGTGCAGTCAAGGCAACCAATAAGAACATCATGAAGATTGTAGGGAAGATGACTGAAACTTATAAAGATTGGCATGAGAAGTTACCATTCACCCTTTATGCTTATCGAACGTCTGTCAGGATCTCTACCGGGGTAACGCCTTTCTCACTAGTTTATGGAATGGAGGTGGTTTTACCCATCGAGGTCGAGATTCCTTCCCTCAGAGTTTTGTCAGAAGTGAAGTTGGATGAAGCAAAATGGATCCAGTCTCGATACGATCAATTGAATTTGATTGAAGAAAAAAGGCTAAGGGCTATCTGTCATGGTCATATGTACCAAAAGCGAATGATGCGAGCTTACAACAAAAAGGTTCGTCCCAGAGAATTCTACAAGGGAGACCTAGTATTGAAAAAGATCCTGCCCATACAAAAGGATTTCTGAGGAAAATAGATGCCGAATTGGGAAGGACCTTATGTGGTAAAGAAGACCTTTTCTGGAGGAGCGTTGATATTGATCGAAATGGATGGAAAAACTTTACCCAATCCTGTGAATTCAGATTCGATTAAGAAATACTTCACCAAAAAAAAAAAAGGGAGAGGCCAATGTGAAAACTCACAAAGGGCACCTTGAGACTAAAGGGATTTTGAATTGAAAACCCGTAAAGGGCGATTCAAATTTTGATCGAAGGTGGGGCATGCGGTAGTCTTGCAATACTTGAATTAACAAGGAGGAGAGATGTTACATCTTGAGGCCTCAACAGAGTACTCTAAATCCCCTAAACACATATTGAGCTCAAAAAGGGTCCTCAAGAAGCTTGTACAAAAAAGTTCAGGCGCGATATCTGAGGCACCTATCTTCCTTTTACCCATTTTTTATTCCAATAATATTTACTTTGATTAATCCATTCTTTTCAGGTTTTGTTCTTGATAAATTTCAGTTTTGTCCATCATTATGATCTTTTTCAAGCATTTTGCATTGAAATAACGATTATTGGACTAACAATACCTTCACAGAAGGAGTTCTGCATATTACTCTGAAAAGTTTCTAAATAGTACAGGAACCTGAAATAGGACTATTATTTAGAACTAACCAAACCTTAGGGTTGGGAATATTTGAGAAAGAAGAGTCTAAACTGACTATTTTTTCAGGTTTTCTGTCAAAGATACCAACTGAGCAAGAAGACAGGGTAATTGTCAGTGATAGAACCTTGATGAACAAGGAGCAATGAGAACCCTAAACATTAAAAAGGAATCATTCTCATAACATTCTGCATTTATGCAAATATCATTCATACACATCTAGTTAGGAGCATTTGATTCATTCTGATCATCACATCCTAATCATTTGGCATAAGCATATGCCTATGAAATCGATTCTATAGGTCATGTCCCCCAGAGGATGATGTAGAAAGATCGATGAATCCACAAGTCTTATCTCCCTAAAATTGCAGTGGAGCAGACTAAAGATAGCGAATCTTACTTCCCTGAAGTTGCGGTGGAACAGATTGAAGCTATAAATTACAGATTTTATCTCTCTGAAGTTGCAGTAGAGCATATCAAAACAAACCTTATCTCCCTGAGGTTGTAGTGGAGCAGGTTGAAATTATAAGTCTTATCTCCCTGAAGTTAAAGTGGACCAGACTGAAGATAGCGAATATTATTTCCCTCAAGTTGCAATGGAACAAATTGAAGCTATAAATTATAGATCTTATTTATCTGAAGTTGCAGTAGAGCAGATCAAAACAAACCTTATCTCCCTGAAATTGCAGTGGAGTAGGTTGAAATTACAAATCTCATCTCCCTGAAGTTACAGCGGAGCAGACTGAAGAAAGCTAATCCTATCTCCTTGAAGTTGCAGTAGAGTAGATTAAAACGACGAGTCTTATACCTCTGAAGTTGCAGTAGGTCGGATCAAATCTACCATGGCAAATCTTATCATCCTAAAGTTGCAGTGGAGCAGATTAAAGCTACAAGTCTTATCTCCCTGAAGTTGCAGAGGAGCAGACTGGATACAGCTGATCTTTTCTCTCTGAAGTTGCAGTAGAGCAAATCAAAACAAACCTTATCTCCCTAAAGTTACAGTGGAGCAGGTTGAAATTACAAGTCTTATCTCCCTAAAGTTGCAGTGGAGTAGACTAAAGATACCAATCTTATCTCCCTAAAGTTACAGTGGAGCAGATTGAAGCTACTAATCCTATCTCCCTGAAGTTGCAGTGGAGCGAATTAAGGCGACAAGTTCTATACCTCTGAAGTTGCAGTAGGTCGGATTAAAGCTAAAACCACAAATCTCACCTCCCTAAATTTGCAACAGAGTAGATCAAAACTACAAATCTTATTTCTCTGAAGTTGCGGAGAAGTGGATCGAAGCAACAAGACGCAGTGGACTGGAATGAGGCTACCTGAAGAAAAGGAGCACCAAAGAAGTCAAGACTCAGCGAGACCGGACAAAATTGGTCTTTCTTAAAAGTCTTTGCTCCGTTCTCGTTACACGACAACAAGCAAAGAGAGGCAGCTGTAAAGCCTAAATTTTGCCCGGGCCCACTAGAACCCAAACCAAATCAAACCCAAATTACAATTCATACCCAACTACCCCAATACCCAATACAACCCAATGCAAACACAACCCAAACAAACTAACCCATTACGACCCAACTAAATCACCAGCCCAAACCCAACTAACCCAATAGTCAAACTAGGGTTTCAGAAAAGCAGAAACCCTAGCCCCCTAGCTATCGCACACTATCCCTAGCCTGCGCTGCCGTCACTCCTAGCCTCTGCCACCACTGACTTCTCTGCCACCGTCACCTCCTACAAGGAAAAGAAAGAAAAGACATGAGCTGTCAAAATAGTAAAAAATAAGATTTGTAAATCGGCTATAAAAGCCAAAAAATCTGAAAACTTTTGGGGGATGATCAATACAAAAAAAAAAACTTACAAACAAAAGCAAAAGCAGAGAATCAAGAGATTAACCAAGGTGTTTTATTTATTTTTGATTCTTTCTTCTTCTTTTTTTTCGAATCTATTCATATAAGTACATACATATTTTCTTTTTCTTTTTTTTTTCATTAAAAATAATACATATATATACATAAATATAGCAAGAAGATAACAAAAAAGACTTACCTTTGATCTTGCCGAAAAAAAGGCTGACTTTTGGTCTTTTTGCCGCCGCAGACGGTGATGCCGGCACCGGTGAATGGCGTCCGACGCTGCGGCGACCGGCCGAACTCTCACCGGACCCTCAAGCTTTCAGAGAGAATAAAAGGGAGGGGAATTTTTTTTTTCTGAACTATGCTAAAGTGATTTTTTAATGAAAATTTTGCCTTAAATATGCCTCCAAAACAACGTCATTTTGGGCAGGCCTCTCAGGCACCAAAACGACGTCGTTTTGCCCTTACCCGACCCGATCTAACTCGCTTCAGGCCTAGGATCCGCGTGTTTTTAACGGGAGGGCTAATTGCACTTTCAGCCCTTGTGCTTTTCCCACCTATTTTAATTAGATCTTTCGCCTTTTTTAGTTCTTTTAACTTGGCCCGATAATTTTTCTTTCATTGCAAATTGATCCACCATGAAGCTGCGCATTTTGGAGGGTGGGATTATTTCCCATTTTGGTCCTTCCTTGTTATTTGCGCGTTCAGATTGATCCTTTTCTCTTTATTTTTATTTCGGATTTGCCTCGAATTTCAGTTTTAAATTTAATTTAGCCATTTTTAGTTATTTAGTCATTTTATTATTAAAATTAATTAATTTATTATTTCTATTATTATTATTATTGCTACTATTATCATTACTATTTATTATTACCATTATTATTACAATTATTTTTATTTTTATTACCATTACTATATTATTTTTTATTTTTTATTACTACTACTACTATTATTATTATTATTATTATTACTATTATTATATTTTCATCTATATTTATTTTTTTATTCTAGTACTATTATTATTTATTTATTTATATTTCTTATCTATTTATATTTCTGTTATTATTATATTTTATGTATTATATCTCTATTTATATTTATATATTAATATCATTATTTTACTATTGCTATTTTTTATATTATTATTATCAGCATTATAGTTATTATTTTTTTACTATTGTTTATTATCTTTACTAACATTATTACTATCATTTTTTACTATTATTATTATTATTAAATATTTTCTTATTTGTTTGCTTTTTATTTGTTTAAACTCTTTTATAGTTCATTTTTGTTTATTACTTATGTTTTTTTAGCCTTGTCTTTATTTATTTTATTTTTATATCTTTGCTCATTTTATTATTGTCGCTCATATTATTGCATCTATTATTATGTTGTTACGCGTATTAATACGTGATTCATTTTCACATTTTTACTACAAAATCGTGTTACATTAATCTTTGCTCGATACATAAAATTTTTTATAATAAACAATTTTTCGTAATTCGATATTCGAAAAGTCTTTCCTTAACTTATGGGGTTTTGATTTTCTCGATAAATCCAAACATACGAATGTATTTTTTTTAAAAAATTATATAATCTCGGTATTAAGAAAGATAGTGTTTAACTTATGGGATATGATCTCTTTCTAAAATCGAGATAATCAAATACCTTTCAAAATAAATAAATTTTTTGACGTTTATTTGCATATCTGGAATTTAAGACATTGTGTCCTAACTTACGAGATATAATCATTTTTCTCGATTAATATGGAATATGCCATTTTTCTCAAAAAAAATTTAAATTATATTTTATCTAAGGATCACACTTTTAAAATCTTCAAAGTTCTCAAAATTTTGACACTAAGACACTAATTAATCAATTAGGTACCAATTTTGGGCGTATCGAGGATGCTAATCCTTCCTCGTGCTTAATCGACTCCTGAACTCGTTTTCTGGATTTTGTAGACCAAAAATCATCGTTTCAATAAATTTAAATTTTTGTTAAAACGGCTGAATTACCAAGTGACCCGATCACACTTCATCAAAAAGGATTGGTGGCGACTCCCATGTTTGTTTTTATTTTCAAAACCAAGTCGACCCCGTTTGTCAAAAAAAAATATTTTCGACATTATAAATTCAATAAAAAACCAAACTATACTAATAGCATAAATCCATACCTAAATCCATAAATCATACTATGAACATACTTCACTTAGCTTAACCAGATACCATATTCAAATTACTTTTGGTTTCACTGTCCAGCGAGAGACCACACCTAAGATTTGAGAAATTTCAATTGTACATTCTTTATCACCTTTACCCACTTTAAAAAACATTAATAAAAAATATTATTTATTAAAATTGTATCAATAGCACAAAATCCTAAATTCCTAATTTTAATCCTTGGCCATGGTTTCATAACCGCGAAAATTCATATAAAATAATTATAGCAGAAACTAGATGTAATCTTCCCAAGATTGGTAATAATCATTCGAGCTTCAATTCTAAAATTAATAGAATTCAAACGCACATATAATTATATATATAAAATATTATCAACAAACCGAGCAAATTTTCAAAGAGATTCTTGACCATAGCAATTGTGCTCAAATTGATAATATATTCAATTATGAATATACACTCCATCTATATTCATAAAACCGTAAAATTTTAACATAATTCAAAATATTTAATATGTGTGATCGAAAATACTAAATTTAAATATGAAATTCATAAAATTTGAAAAATAATCAACTCAAAAATAATAAAAAATCAATTCATCCTAATATTTATAATTTTGACACATTAGTCTTAATTTCTAATCAACTTATCATCAATTAGAAATTAGTTATCAGGGCAAAGCTCGGAACAATCAACGCAACTAGCGCAATTCTAACCCAAGTCATATCTGAGGCAGTAAGCACTCTTAGCCATTAGACTATCATATGGGGTTTATACTCTTTTCTAAATTAATTGAAGCTAAAAAATCTATGTTTTTGTAAAGTGTAAAATACATAAATCATCACTTACTTATTAGTTTATTTTTATTTTAATCATTTAATTATAATTTTTTTTAATTTAAATACTAATATTTAAATTGTTTCTATTTTAATTACCATAACAGAAACGATGATGAGACTTTCATTTTTAAATTATATAACATATTTAATTCTTACCCCTGCGTAGCAAAAAATAACCCAAGTAAAAACAAAACGTATTCATCAACATTATTATTGGAATACAAAAGTGGTTATGAAACGTGGTTTTTATGTTTTTAAAATGGCATGCCAAGCAGTGCTGTTTTGTGTGAGAGCAACGAAAAGAAATCCTTGTGGTTGTGATCAATGCAACGATTTTGAAGAGATTTTATTGTAAAAAGATATTTATAGAAATGATAAATTATTAAAATAGTTATTTTTATTTTTCTCATGTTACATTTTAGTTATTTATGTTTGAAATGTTACATTTTAGTTACTTATATTATCATGGTGTAACATTTTAATTATTATGCTGTTAATTATCGTTAACGGTGTAACAGTAAGCTGATGTGGCACGTTAAATCATCATTTTAAACAAAAATTTTAGGTTAAATTCTACAATTGATCATTATATTTTTTTTATTTTAAGCAATTTAATTTTTTTATGTTCTTTTAACTCTTTTTTTCCCATTCTCTTCTTCTTCTTTCTCTGTTTTCCTCCCTTCTTCATTTCTTTTAATGTAGTTTTTCTATGTTTTTCATTTGTTAAAACTAGTCCACAAGCTCGCCTTACTTGAAAAAATTAAATTGTTCAAAAAAAATAAAAGTATAGGGACTAATTTTAACAAATGAAAAACATAGAAAAACTATGATAAAATAAATGGAGAAGGGAAGAAAACAGAGGAAGAAGCAGAAGAGAATGGAATAAAAAAAAGAAAGTTAAAAAAACATAAAAAAATTAAATTGCTCAAAAAATATGGAGACCGATTGTATAAATTAAACTAAAATTTTTATTTAAAATGATAATTTGACGTGTCACGACAATTTACCATTATACTTTTAACGGCTCAGTGACTAAAATATCACAACGCAATAACATAAGTGGCTAAAATGTATCATTTGAAACATAAGTGACTAAAATATAATCTGAGGTAAATAAAAGTGACTATTTTAATAGTTTACCTTTACCAAAATAGTTCAACTTTTCCCTTGTGAGAGCCCTTTTCATTTTGTGCTTCAAAGAAGCCGTTATTTCGATCATCGAACACCCATCTTTTCTTCATCAGTGACATCCTCACATCGCCAATCGCCACCCAAAATGGGTTAGTGCATTTAATTGAAACATGAGTAATTGTACGGTTGTCGAAGTTACAAATAATAAAACCTATTCAAATAAATGAAATTTTACAATTAATGGTGAGTAACATTAAATCCACAGAGATAATAATTTCATTTCTTTGACTAAAACAAATAAAATAAATAAAAAGCAAGTTTGTTTTTAAAGAAAATTTAAAATTAAAACTAAGAAATGAAGAAAATTAAATTGAAAACTAGCGAAGAAAAAAATAATTAAAATTGGGAAAAATCATTAGATGAACTCTATTCAAGGCAAACTCGATTCAATGTTATTTAATAAAGTAATTATAGTTGCTTACGGTCACCTAGCAACTTAATCTCTTTTTACCTTTTCGATAATCAAGACAATTGTTATTAATTATTTCCTTTATTGACAAATAACCTCATAACAATCACTTAGGATTTAATCTATCAATATCATTAAGAATGAAAGAGACTCAATTCTAGTCAACAAACACAACCAGAATTTATTTAATTAGATTGTATGCCCACACTACACAATCGTAAACTACGGCATAAACAATTATGTAGTTCATCACAAATACTAGAAATTAATCGACTAAATCTCTAATTGACAAAGCAATCATTCTTAGCTATTAAATACCGGCCGAATATTTAACAAACTTGAACAATTATAATTATACTAGAAGACATGAAAATAGCAAAGAACAAAAATTAAGAACACTTCGATCTCACAAACTTTATAGAATTGATCTCACAAATTTTATAAAATTAAACTCCGAATATTACTTCGACTAAAAAAAGAGTTTAGAAACCCATAAAATAAAGAAAAAAAAATAAAACTAAGAGTCACCATCTTCGTCTAAGTCTAAACCTAATTATGTCTATTTATAGGGAAAAAAAATAAGATATTGGAGAAAACACAAAAGTGCCATTAATAAATAAAGCAAAATTTTTTTAGGTTTTCAACAATTTTTACGTCAAAATTATAGGCCATTTTTGGACATCTTCCTGACATTTTTGGGTTTCATTTGTGAAATAACCTCGGTTAGATATTTCAATTTCATTCGAATCAATATATTATGGGCCCGAAATGAAATTCTATAACTCAAGTTATGATCAAAATAAAAATACTTAGAAAAATTATGCACTTATCAGTAATAATTTGATTAATCCATAAGCAAATCTGGGTGTGTTTAAAGCCTTTTCATTTTGGGAGTATTTGAGTAAACTCATTATGGCACCCCAAACCTGGCCGAGATGGTCTGACCTAAATTTTGAACGTCACATTAGCCATCGAAGTGACTTATTTAAACCACTACAAAACACACCAATTGACCAATTACACAACACAATTAATCCTGGAATATTTAATAAAAACTTAATATCATGCTTTCGTTGCGCTACTCTAATAAACAATCAACAACAAGACTAATTTACATTTTAATATTTAACAGACAATTACCTCAAAAATTTTAGCTAAACATACATGTATGTAGTTGGGTATTTAAAAAAAAAGACTATATTTTGTAGGGACTTGAAAAACCGTTTAGTTTAAAAACATATAATTAGATTTAAAATGTAATATACAACAATATGTCAGGGAAAACTCCATTTCACAAAGTCTAATAATAGTTTTGTAGGGTTTAACGAATAAGTCTTATTTTGGAAATTTTATTAAAGCAACTCGCACAACCTTGTAACATTATAAATTAATTAGCTAGCAGACATTTAACAATTTACATGACTTGACCAAATTCTGTGTTACATCTCATGCATACCAAGCACATGTTTGTATCCAAATTACACATAAAACATCTAAGGCTTACATTGATGACCAACGACTGTTCAACCTGCATTTACAGGTTAGTTGAACAGTTATTCAAACCAATTATCAAACAACCATAATCCATCATTCAATCATCTATTTAACGCAATGATAAAAGTTTTAAACCAAACAATTAAATAGTCATTAATGTCCAATTACAACCCAAAAATTATAAGTCTAATACTAAATCTCATAACTTGGTCCCATATTGCCTTCCTCATTGGGTTTAGGAACACAACGACACACCCAAATATAGCCTCTATTTGGATCATTTGGACGACTCACTCCCACACCTCTTCACAAGCTAAGTCACTGCAATATTATAAAAGAGTGAGTGAGTGAGTTTATGAAAGCTCAGTAAGTGCTCAAACATACTACAAATAAACACATCAGTTAGGTTAAAAGGTGACAAACAATAATGATTCACATATTATTGCAGTCTATGTTTGAAAATAATGGATATTTTGGAACTTTGAGGCATATTATTTTATTGATAAAATTGAAGGTTTGAATAATAAATTATGGATTTATATTCTATATAATATGCTTAAAATTGTTAAGTGATGAATGATAAATTGATGCTCAAATTAAACAATAGTTTTGTCTCTTGATAAACAGTTATATCTTTTGAACAATTGTATCTCTTGGTGAACAGATTCATTTCTTTTGGTTTAATATTACATCTTTTCATTCATTGTGTCTGTTCACTTATATCTATTAACTTTTCAACAAAACTCTTCATGAATCGGTCTAAATCTCTTTGTTCATTTCCTCTCCTCTATATAAAACCAAGTTAGAAGACTTCCAAAACACATCATCAAAAATCATCAATATAAAAAATTCCTTCTAAACTCATTCCTCTTGAAGATATAGAAAGATAAGATTATGTTCGATTGAATACTGTTGTTGTGCTACTACCTTAATCGTTTGTTGGTGTATCCTCAGAGGCAGATGTCCAACGTTACTCAAAGCACCGAGGAGAGGTCAAATCTGTCTTAAGGAAACTCTTCATATAAGCCCCAACAAAATTCTTCTTCTAATTTTCAACTCTGTCCGATTACAGGTATTCTGTTGTGTCACTGCTATTGCATTGTATTGCATTATTATTGTTATTGAAATATTAATACTACATATAATATTATATTTTCTTAAAATTTTAAGACAAATGATTTGTTGTAGTTTTAATCTAAGGCGTATAGATTACCATCGTAACTTATTTAGGTTGGTTTATACTTATGTTTTGGATTTTAATTTATTTAGGGATTCTGGTTTTTCATTCTGAATACAGAAAAATGTCTCATACGTAAAACAACTCATGCAATTCAAAGGCCAAGGCGATTGTCGTTGCTCAGGCTCAGGTTGCGAGCCAAATGTTACCTATGACTAGTCACAATGAAAAGCCTACGAAATTAACTAGAGAGAATTTTAAAACATGGCAATAGAAAATGTTGTTCTACGTTGAATATGAATTTTTTTTGAAGGATGATCCTCTTATTTTTAGAGAGGATGAGGAAGATGCTATTACCACTTTCAACATTGCCAAAGAATGGAACAACTCTGATTTCCTATGTCGTAACTAAATTTTGAATGATTTATCTGATGAACTTTATGAAGTATACAATATCAAGAAAACGACTAAGGAATTATGGGAGTCGTTGGACCATAAATACAAAACTGAAGATGCTGGTGTTAAGAAATTCTTAGTTACCAAGTTCTTAAACATTGTAATTCTAAAGTTGTTGTAAATCAGGTGTAGGAATTTCAACTGATCATTCATGGTATTCTCGCAAAATGGATGGTTATAAATGAATTCTTTTAGGTGGCATCCATTATTGAAAAACTTCCCCCTGCTTGGAATGACTTCAAGAACTATCTTAAGCATAAGAGAAAGACAATGACAGTGGAAGAGCTAATTGTCAAACTTCGAATTGAATAAGACAATCAAGGTGCAGCTAAAAGGCTAATCAAAACAATCAATACTATTTTTATGAAGGCAAATGTAGTGGAAGTCAAGAAGGACTCCAAGAAAAGAAAACATTCTTAGATTGGGTCTAAACTAGGACCAAATGACGGTGTCCTCAAGAAGCCAAAATTTCAAGGAAAATGCTTTAATTGCAATAAGATAAGACATAAGTCATTCGATTGTAGGCTTCCAAAGAGGGTCAGAACAAACGAGGCCAACGCTGTGGAAAAAAATATTTCTAAGGAAGTATTTGATTTTGATCTTCGCGCTGTGATTTCTGAAGTCAACTTGATTGATTCAAATCCAAGAGAATGGTGGCTTGATATTGGTGCCACATGTCATATTTGCCATGAAAAGAACTCCTTTGTTGTTGAGTTGGTTCCTTGTAAGAAAGGGGAGAAGCTCTATATGGGCAACACTGTAACTTCCAAGATCAAGGGAAAAGACACTGTGATTTTGAAGATGACTTTTAGCAAAGAGTTGAAACTTCAAAATGTATTGTATGTGCCTGACATACGTAAGAACCTTGTCTTTGGGACCCTCTTACATATGCATGGCTTTAGGATGTTATTTGAATCCTAGAAGTTAGTTTTGTCAAAAGGGGGACATTTGTGGGAAGGGGATATGTATTAAATGATATGTGGAAACTCAATGTTATCTTTATAAAAGCTAATATTATGAATAAGAATGATGCTTCTTCTTCTTCTTTTTCTTTTTGTATGCTTGAGTAATTTGATTTATGGAATGGTTAGCTCGAACATGTTAATTTTGATACTTTACGTAGATTAATTAACTTAGAGCACATTTCTTCATTTCACATTAATTATAATCATAAATGTGAAACGTTTATTAAGGCAAAATTAACAAGGTCTTCATTTCAATCTGTTGAAAGAAATACTGAACCACTTAATCTAATACATAGTGATATTTGTGACTTAAAGTTTATTCAAACTAGAAGAGGGAATAAATATTTTATTATCTTCATTGATGATAGCACAATATATTGGTACGTATATTTGCTTAAAAGCAAAGATAAAGCTGTAAAGAAATTTGTTCTCTATAAGAAGGAAGTTGAAACCCAACTTAATAAAAGATTTAAGAGGGTGAGAAGTGATCGTGGTGGTGAATATGTTGAACCATTTGGTAAATTTTGTACACAACATGATATTATTCATGAAGTGATACCACCATACTCTCCTCAATCCAATCGAGTAATAGAGCGAAAAAATCAAACTCTAAAGGAAATGATGAATGTAATGCTAGGAAGTTCTAGGTTGACACAAAACATGTGGGGGAATTTGTTTGATCAGTGAATTACCTTTTAAATAAGGTTCCTCGCAAGAAAAAGAACAAGACATCATGAGTTATGGAAGGGCAGAAAACCTTCCTACAACTACTTGAAAGTATGGGGGTGTCTTGCAAAGCTAATGGTTCCTTTACCGAAGCAAATGAAAATAGGTCCTAAAACGGTGGATTATAATTTCATTAGTAATGCACGCTACAACAAAGCATATCTATTTCTTATACATGAATTAAAGAATCCTGAAGTTCATAAGAATACAATATTGGAACTAAAAATACCTTATTCTTTGAAAATATATTCCCTTGTAAGACTAGGGAAGTTGGGTCAAGTTCAACAAAACGAACTTTAGAGACTATTGATGTAATAGCCCAATTTTTAGTGGTGACGGAACAGTGGTTTCGGGACCACAAATTTTCATCGTATTGACTCATAAATATTATTTTTAGAATATTTATAGTCATTATAGTCGTATTAAAATTTGGTTTAGAAATGTTTACGTTTAGATAGTTAATTAAAAGAAAATGACTAAATTATAAAAAATTACAAAAATGTTAACTATAGTAATTAAATGATTAAGTGACTTGATTAATAAATGAGGGAGGAATTAAGAAACAATTAAGCCATAAATAATGAGTAGGATGGCAATTAGAATTAAAAATGGAAGAAAATTTAATGATAATGACATAATTATAAATTTGTTGAAATTAAAACAAAACAAATTGGAATTAAAGTTTCTTTTCTATTCATTTTCTTCTTCAATGGTCAAAATCCATAGCTAGGGTGAGGAGATAGTTTGGCTAGCATAAAAATCTTGCATGTAAGTCCATTTTGATTCCGTTTCTTGTAATTTTTATGTTTTTAAGATTGTTGCAACTAAGTCCAGCTAGCTCGTACCTTCGTTTTTTATTCTGTTAAAAAATTTGGAAGTTTCAATTGATTAATATTGAATTTTTTTATGAATACCATGTATTTGAGCCTTTGATTGTGTTGTGTGATGATTTTGTAAAGTGAATTTTGTTAAATTTTGATTTTAGGATTAAATTGTGAAAATGTCAAAATATTAGGGTTGGATAGTGAATTTGATGTTTATTAGGGGCTGTTTGAGGGCCTAGTATAGTTAGATAAAATATTGACTTGATAAAATTGGTTAATTTGATGAATTTCGAGTTAAAAGACTAAATTGCAAAAAATGGTAAAAGTTTGAGGCAATTGTGTAATTTTGAAAAATAAAAGGGTATGAATTGTAAAATAGTTTGGAATTGAAATATATACTAATAAATGAATAATTTTACAATTTAGATCAAAATATCGCAGATACTCGTGAAAAAGGAAAAATAGTGGAATAGTCCCTGAACCTCTGCAACAATTACAATTCAGTCCAGGTAAGTTCATACGGTTAAATTTAATATTTTATAAATTTATGATTTATATTATTTTTATATTTTATAATTGGAAATGAATTAATGTTGGAATTATACTACTGATTTAAACATTCGGTTTGGATTGAACGCGAAATTTGAGTACATTCGTGTTTTGATGTATAACGAGGTTGGAGTGGTGATGGTATTGGAAGGAGATATCGGCATATTACCAAAGTAAATCAAGGTTTAGCATATGTTGTGAATTCTCGCGTTATACTTGTAACACCCCTAACCCGTATCTGTAGCCGAAATAGGGTTACGAGGCATTACCTATCAATCATGACATAAATCATACATTTTCACATAAACATCAATCAAATATAATCACACTATCCCTTATAAGGCTCTACGAGCCTTAAAACATGCTTGGAAGAGGTTCTGGACTAAACCGATAACATTTGCAAACTTTAGGAAACACATAAAATTTTCAAGCATTTAACGATCACACGCCCGTGTGAACAAGCCGTGTGCTTCACACAGCCACTAGACACGCCCGTGTCACAGGCCGTGTGAAAATAGGGCATACATACAAACTTGCACCACACGGCCGGAGACACGCCTGTGTGCCATGGCCGTGGGAAAACTGGAGGGGTTACTGACTTGGGTCACACAGCCAGCCACACGCCTATGTACCAGCTCGTGTGTCACATACGACCAGTAGACATGCCCGTGTGTCTAGGCCATGACAAACTTGTATGGTATACTGACTTAATTTGAAAGGGTACCCCAGGGGACACACGGCCTTGTACCAAGGCCATGTGTCACACACGGCCTTGTACCAAGGCCATGTGTCACACACGGTCAAGCTACACACCCATGTCATCGGTCGTGTGGAGTGAAAATAGGCTTGGTTAAAGCCACATTTCTCACCCTCTTCATGCCTTCCTAGAAGACATTTTATACCATTTCAATACATTTATAGGCATCCAAAACATCATCAACTCATGCACATTTCATACTATAATAACACTAGCCAATTCAATACACATTTACTACTCCAATCATATTGATTTCATATGCCAAATTCGTCCATTCCACCTAATTTCAATATGCATTTATTCATCCTTCAAAATAACTAACTCAAATCTCAAAATAACACCAATTCAATACCTTAATCTCATACCATACTATGACAAATTCACAAGGCATACCATTCATATCACATAACATATATAAACATATTCTACAAGCGAAATTCATATCCCACAACTTTACCATATACAAGCCAATTCACATGGGTATAATTCCATAACACAAAATGTACCATAATCACACTAGCCTATACATGCCATGTACCATATATACAAGGCTTTAAAAGTACCAATAAAATGATCGATAGTGTGATGATAGTTCCTGATGATCCCCGAGTCCGAGCTAGCTTTGATTATCTATAAAACATAGACAAATAACACACAGTAAGCTTCATAGCTTAGTAAGTTTGTAAATGAATAACTCAATTCATCAAGTAAATGTAATTTAACTATTTTTCACATTACCAAATCAAAATCACATTAACCACAAACCTTTATCATGTCTCAAAACATGATCAATTTCCATATAATTGAACTTTCTCAATGTAATACTCGAATAGATTTCGTACGTACCTGTACCACCTCGTACTAAGCTCTTTCTCAACTACGTCATTCTTTACCCGTTGAACCATTTGGAATAGGAATCGGATACTCAAGATCTTAATCGATAAGTACCTATACCATGGCCCGTAGCCAAATCAAGGTAACTCCTCTCTGAATACCTATACTATGGCCGATATCAAGGTATTATTAGCACCCAAAGTGTCGATATCATGGCAAAGCCAATACAATAATCTAATGGCATGTCTTTAGCATCCTAAAGTATTCCTAAAGTTTAACCGGGAAGTTTCACATGTAGATTTCATCGTCGAACACATCCTTATAGTTGTATTCACAATTCAAATATTATCCATAATCTCATAATCACACTTTATGAAATATCAAATCATATAACATACATTTATAATAGAATTATCACATACAAACTTACCTCGTACTCGAAATTGACGAATCGGATCGATTACTCGATAACTTTGCTTTTCCCCCGACCTAAATCCAAATTCTTTCTTTCTTGATCTATATGTATTCAAAATTAACCCATTTAATCACCAACTCATTCAATTTAGTTTAAAAATATACGTTTGGGCATTTTTTACAGTAGCCCCTAAACTTTTAATTTATTCAATTTAGTCCCTCTTTCACAAATACATCAAATTCACACAATTCAATTTAACCCATGCTTAGCCGAATTACCATAGTACCCCTGGTAGCCCATATTTCACATTTGAACCCCTCAATTTACACTTTTCACAATTTAATCCTTATTTGACATTTTTGTCAAAAATCACTTTACAAAACATTAAAATCTATCAACAATTATTCATTTTCCATCATCAACATTCAGAAACATCAAGCTATCATCAATGGAAACTTATAAATTCATCAACCAATTCAAAAATTAGGGCATGGGCTAGCTAGAACACGAAACAATGATTACAAAAACATAGAAATCATCAAAAACCAAGCTCAAAACATACCTCAATCAAGAACAACAAAGAGCCGAACCCTAAAATGCTTCCATGGTTGTTTCTTTTCTCTATATTTGGTGGAAAAAGGAAAATAAAATGAGTTTGGCTTTTATTTTATTTATTTCACATTAATACATAGTTTATCATTTTACCCTTTAGTTAAAACAATAATAATCACATAATTCAAGGCTATTTATGTCCATCTCCACTATCAATGGTCTAATTACATCATAATGACCATTCATTTAATAAGCCATATCAATTAGACACCTTTATCAAATAGAATGCAAGTTTTTCATTTTACGTTATTTAGTCCTTTTCTCAAATTAAGCATCCAAACGATAAAATTATTCCATGAAACTATCACACATATATAATCACATGCAGTAAACTCCAAAAATAATATAAAAATAATTTTTCGACCTTGAATTTGTGGTTTCGAAACTACTATTCTAATTTAGCTAAAATCGGGCTATTACAACTCTCCCCATTAGGGATTTTCGTCCTCGAAAATCTTACCAGTGAATAGGTTTGGATAGTGCTTTCTCATAGCATCCTCGGGTTCCCACATAGCTTCTTCAACCCCGTGTCGATCCCATAATACTTTAACTAATGCTATTCTTTTATTTCTTACCTCTTTGATTTCATTAGCTAGAATTTGAATCGGTTCTTTAGCATATGACATATCTGACAGAATTTCAACCTCGGTCGGGGAAATGACATGTGAAGGGTCAGATCGATATCATCGAAGCATCGATACGTAAAACACATTATGAATCTTTTCTAACTCAGACGACAATGCTGGCTGATAAGCTACTAGTCCAACTCGCTCGATGATCTGATATGGTCTGATGAATCACAGACTCAATTTCCCTTTCCGACCAAATCCCAATATCTTTTTCCATGGCGACACATTCAAAAACACTTTATCCCTGATCTGAAACTTAATATCTTTTTATTTCAAATCTACGTAAGATTTTTGTCGATCCGAAGCTATTTTCAAACTATCACGAATTACTTTCACTTTTTCTTTTTTTTTCTCTAATCAAATCGACCCCGTAAATCTTATTCTCGCTAAGCTCAGTCCAATACAATGGTGTTCGACACTTTCAACCGTATAAAGCTTCGTATAGTGCCATTTTAATACTCGATTGAAAATTGTTGCTATACGCGAATTCAATCAATAGCAAATGCTTTTCCCACGTACCTTCGAACTTAAGAAATCCAACTTCTTAACATATCCTCGAGTATCTGTATAACTCGCTCAGATAAAACCATTCGTCTGCAGGTGAAATGTGGTACTAAAATATAGTTTTGTACCCAGTGCATCTTGCAGTTTCTTCTAAAACCTCGATGTGAACCTCGGATCTCTATCCGAAACAATAGAAATAGGTACTCCGTGTAATCTCACAGCCTTGAAGATAGACAACTCAGTTAACTTTTCAAGTGAATAGTCCGTTCAAATCGGAATGAATGTGCTGATTTTGTCAATTTATCAACTATAACCCAGATTGCATTTTTCTTTCTCGGAGATAGGGGCAATCCCCGACACAAAATCCATAGTCACTCTATCTCATTTCCACTCAGGAATCATAATAGGCTGCAATAAACCTGAAGGTACTTGATGTTCAGCTTTTACTTGCTGACAAATCAAACATTTTGAAACAAATTCTGAGATATCTCGTTTCATGCCATGCCACCAATAAAACTGTTTCAAATCGTTATACATTTTCGTGCTTCCTGGATGTACTAACAAACAGTTACTATGTGCTTCGTTCAAAATCATCTGAATCAACTCTGAATTTCTCGGAACACATATTCTACCTCTGAATCTTAAACAATCATCGGAATCAACTTGAAATTTTGAATCAGGGTTCGAATAACATTGAGCTCAGTTTGCTAACATTTCATTATCAACTTTCTGAGCTTCACAAATCTGGTGTAAAAACAACGATCTCACTTTCAACTCAGCTACAACCGAGTCGTTATCAAATAGAGCTAACTGAGTATTCATTATACGTAGAGGAAACAAAGATTTTTGCCTTAATGCATCAGTAGCAACATTTGCTTTTCCCGAATGGTAGTCAATCACTAGCTCGTAATCTTTTAGCAATTCTAGCCATCTCCGCTGTCACAAATTCAAATCGTTCTGAGTCATCAGATATTTCAAACTCTCGTGATCTGAATAAGCATGGCATTTCTCACCGAACAGAAATGGTGTCAAATCTTCAACGCAAATACAATGGCTGCTAACTTTAAATCGTGCGTCGGGTAATTCTTTTCATGCGGCTTTAACTGTCTCGAGGCATTAGCTATGACTTTGCCTTCTTGCATCAAAACGCAGCCCAGACCATTCAATGATGCATCACTATAGATCACAAATTCTTTAGCCAATTCTAGTTGTACTAACACTGGAGCTTCAATCAAAAAAGCTTTGAGTTGATCAAAAATTTTCTGACATTTCTCGGACCATTCAAACTTTACATCTTTCACAAATTGTCTATAATAGCCGGCGAGTCCTAGGAAACTACGGACTTTAGATACATTTCTTGGAGGCTTCCAATCTATTATTGCAAAAATCTTGCTCAGATCGACTTGAATACCCGATGGTGACACAATATGCCTCAGAAAACCAACCTCGCGCAACTAGAATTCACATTTACTAAACTTTGTATATAACTGCTTATTACATAGATTCTGCAATACAATTCTTAAATGCTCGGCATGTTCAGTTTCATCTTGTGAATATATCAATACGTCGTCAATAAATACAACAACAAATCGATCTAAGTATGGTTTGAAAATCTGGTTCATTAAATCCATAAAGACAATAGGTGCATTCGTTAGTCCGAAAGGCATAACTAAAAATTCATAATGACCATACCTCATTCTAAAAGCTATCTTTGGCACATCAGAGTTTCTAACTCGCAACTGGTAATAACCTGATCTAAAATCTATCTTTGAAAACACTGTAGCACCTTTTAACTGATCAAACAAATCATCTATTTTGGGCAGAGGATACTTATTCTTGATCGTCACTTTGTTAAGCTGTCGGTAGTCTATACACATTCTCATCGTGCCATCTTTCTTTTTCACAAACAATACAGAAGCACTCCAAGGTGAGAAACTCAGTCTTGCAAACCCTCTATCGGTTAATTCTTGCAATTAAACTTTTAATTCTTTTAACTCTGTTGGGGCTATTCGATACGGAGCTATCAATATTTGCGTAGTTCTTGGCACTAACTCAATGCCAAACTCAACCTCTCGGATCGGTGGTAAACCCGATAACTCTCCAAGAAACACATCTGGATATTCACACACAACTGGCACTGATTCTATCTTCTTTTTAGTCACTCTTGTATCAAAAACATAAGCAAAATAAGCTTCGCAACCCTTTCTCACATATTTCTGAGCCGACATCGATGAAATCACTGTTGGCAAACCATTTAGATCATTTGACTCAATTCGGATAATCTCATTATTCTGACATCTCAGATCAATCGTCTTTCGTTTGCAATTCACAATAGCATCATGCAACGTTAGCCAATCCATACCCAGAATTATATCAAATTCATCAAATGATAACAACATCAGATCAGCTAGAAAGCAAAAATCTCGAATCATCAACGGATAATTCTTGTACACTTTATCAACCAACACACACTTACCTAAGGGGTTTGATACTCTAATTACAAATTCAGTTAACTCTACAGGCAAAGTCTTATTAGATACTAAATTCATACATATATATGAGTGAGTAGATCCTGGATCAATCAATGCAATAACTTTAGTATCATAGAGAGTGAAAGTACTGGTTATAACGTCTGGCGAGGATACTTCCCCCTGCACGGATAGCATAAGCTCGAGCAGGTGCTCGTACCTCAGATCTTACAATAAAATCTTTCGCAACATTTCGATTACCACTTATATTTCCAGTGTTTCGGGGTGGTCTCCTTCTAGCAGCAGTATTACTGGATCTCACATTCTGAACTTTGTCTTTCTCATCTAACTCCAGGCAATCTCGGATGAAGTGCTCTAACGAACCACATTTGCAACAAGCTTTATTACTTTTATTCCAAAATTCTGTGAAATGCCGTTGTCTACAATGCTGACATTCAGGTTTATTGTCTCTTACACTGCCAACACTAGCTACTGATGTAGTTTGAGCTTTAGAACCAGAGTGTTGTTTTCTACGATCTCTGTTCGAATATTCATTTGAAACATTTGTGCGGGTATACGAATCTCTAGATTTCTTCAACAAATATTGATACGGCTTAATCATTGATCTTTTTCTCGAGTCTCTAACTTCTTAGTCTGCTTTTCTCTTTTCTTTGCTGAGATCCTCAGCTTTACAAGCCCTTTCAACTAAAACAACGAATTCTTTGATTTCCAGAATTTCGACTAGAAGTTTTATATCTTCATTCAACCCATCAACGAACCGCTTACACATAATCTCTTCGGTAGAAACATATTCCCAAGCATATTTTCTCAAATGTACGAATTCTCTTTCATATTCAGTGAAAGTCATCCCGCCTTGTTTCAATTCTAGAAACTTTTTATGTTTTTTATCAAGAAATCGTTGACTTATATACTTCTTTTGGAATTCAGATTGGAAGAACTCCCAGGTAACCCATTCTCTTGAAACCACAGATATCAACGTTTTCCACCAATGGTATGTATTATCTCTAAGGAAAGATACCACACACTTGATATATTCATCATGAGTACAAGACAACTCAATCGAATACTCAGATCGTGTTCTCAAGCTAGAACTTAGCTCTCTCAGCATCATCATCAAAAGTAGCATGGAACTCCTCAGCCTTGTGTTCACGTATCTTATCCACTGGCGGCTTGTTCAACCGTATCGGATCTAGACTTGAGGATTAATAGGGATTTGTTGAGGAACATGTGGGGGTGGAGGCTATTGAACAGCTAGATTCATACGAATATATTGCATGAACCATTCGTTCATCATATGGAAAAAGGCTTAGCCTCACCTCCGTGACTACTCGACACAGATCTAGATTTAGTAGGCGTTGCCCCTTGAGCGGGAGCTAGCACATTACTCTCTATATCATCAGCTATAACTCTTTCGAGATCCATTACTATACGAAAACACAATTTAAACTGTCAGGAATTATCACACTATCGCAGAGTATATATATGGCATGTATAGCTAGACTCTCACACACTACGTTGTCCTAGAATCGACAAACTGTAGCTCTGATACTAATAAAATGTAACACCTCTAAACCATATCCGTAGCCAGAATAGGGTTATAAGACATTATCGATCAATCACGACAAAAATCATACATTTTCACATAAACATGAATCAAATATAATCACAATGTCCCTTATAAGGCTCTACGAGGCCTTAAAACATGCTTGGAAGAGGTTCGGGACTAAACTGATAACATTTGCAAACTTTGAGAAACACATAAAATTTTCAAGCATTCAAGGGTCACACGCCTGTGTTAACAAGCAGTGTGCTTCACACGGCCACTAGACACGCCCGTGTCACAGGCCGTGTGAAAACAGGGCATACATACTGAATTGCACCATACGGCCGGAGACACGCCCGTGTGCCATAGCCGTGGGAAAACTAGAGGGGCTACTGACTTGGGTCACACGGCCAGCCACAAGCCCATGTGCCAGCCCGTGTGTCACACACGGCCAGTAGACACACCCGTGTGTCTAGGCCGTGCCAAACTTTTAGGGTATACTGACTTAATTCAAAAGGGTACCCTAAGGGACACACGATCATGTACCAAAGCCATGTGTCACACACGGTCAAGCCACATGCTCGTGTGCTCGGCCATGTGGAGTGAAAATAGGCTTGGTTAAAGCCACATTTCTCACCATCCTCATGCCTTCCTACAATAAGACAGTTTATACCATTTCAATCATTTATAGGCATCCAAAACATCTTCAACTCATGCACATTTCATGCCATAATAACACTAGCCAATTCAATACACATTTACTACTCCAATCATATTGATTTCATATGCCAAATTCATCCATTCCACCTAATTTCAATATGCATTTATTCATCCTTCAAAATACCGAACTCAAATATTAAAATAACACCAATTCAATACCTTAATCTCATACCATACTATGACAAATTCACAAGGCATACCATTCATATCACATAGCATATATCAACACATTCTATAAGCAAAATTCACATCCTACAACTTTACCATATACAAGCCAATTCACATGGCTATAATTCCATAACACAAAATGTATCATAATGACATTAGCCTATACATGCCATATACCATATATACAAGGCTTCAAAAGTACCAACAAAATGATCGATAGTGTGATGATGGTTCCTGACGATCCCCAAGTCTGAGCTAGCTTTGATTATCTATAAAACATAGACAAATAACACACAGTAAGCTTCATAGCGTAGTAAGTTCGTAAGCGAATAAATCAATTCATTAAGTAAATGTAATTTAACTATTTTTCACATTACCAAATCAAAACACATTAAGCACAAACCTTTATCATGTCTCAAAACATGATCACATACGTCATTATTTACCCGTTGAACCATTTGGAATAGGAACCGGATACTCAAGATCTCAACCGATAAGTACTTATATCATGGCCCATAGCCAAATCAAGGTAACTCCTCTCTGAATACCTATGCCATGGCCGATATCAAGGTATTATTTGCACCTGAAGTGTCGATATCATGGACCAAAACCAATACAATAACTGAATGACATGTCATTAGCATCCTAAACTATTCCTAAGGTTCAACGGGAAGTTTCACATGTAGATTTCATTGTCGAGCACATTTTTATAGTCGTATTCATAATTCAAACATTATCCGTAATCTCATAATCACAAATTATGAAATATCAAAGCATATAACATACATTTATAATGAAATTATCACATATGAACTTACCTCGTACTCGAAATTGACGAATCGGATCGATTACTCGACAACTTTGCTTTTCCCCGACCTAAATCCTAATTCTTTCTTTCTTGATCTATATGTATTCAAAATTAACCCATTTAATCACCAAATCATTCAATTTAGTTCAAAAATATACATTTGGGCATTTTTTACTTTAGCCCTTAAACTTTTACACTTATTCAATTTAGTCCCTATTTCATAAATACATCAAATTCACACAATTCAATTTAACCCATGCTTAGCTGAATTACCATAGTACCCCTAGGAGCCCATATTTCACATTTATTTTATATTTCAACCCCTCAATTTACATTTTCCACAATTTAATTCTTATTTGACATTTTTGTCAAAAATCTCTTTACAAAACATTAAAATCTATCAATAACTATTCATTTTCCATCATCAACATTCAAAAAATCAAGTTATCATCAATTTCAGCTCACAAATTCATCAACAAATTCAAAAATTAGGGCATGGCCTAGCTAGAGCACGAAATAACGATCATAAAAACGTAGAAATCATAAAAAATCGAGCTCAAAACATACCTCAATCAAGAACAACAAAACGCCGAACCCTAAAATGCTTCCATGGTTGTTTGTTTTCTCTATATTTGGTGGAAGATAAAGGAAAATAAAACGATTTTGGCTTTTATTTTATTTATTTGACATTAAAACATAGTTTACCATTTTACCCTTTAGTTAAAACATTAATAATCACATAATTTAAGGCCATTTATGTCCATATCCACTATTAATGGTCTAATTACATCATAATGACCTTTCATTTAATAAGCCATATCAATTAGACACCTTTATCAAATAGAATGCAACTTTTGCATTTTACGTGATTTAGTCCTTTTCTCAAATTAATCATCCAAACGATAAAATTATTCCATGAAACTTTCACACATATATAATCACATGCAGCAAACTCCAAAAATAATATTAAAAAAATAATTTTTTGACCTCAAATTTGTGGTTCTGAAACCACAGTTCCAATTTAGCTAAAACCAGGCGGTTACAATACGTTCTATTTGGTGTAATTCGGGTGGATCAGCTCTTAGGAGCTTCTGTTGGCGTGTTCAGAAGGACCAGATCTTATGAGCTTCTATTGACGATGTACTTGTACCCGTAAGTCATTCTTCAAATGGAAAATCTTGGTAGGTAATCCGATTAATGAATTTGAAAGATATGTTGTTTATTTCATATTAATTTGAACATGGATGAATTTATCGATTAAAGTTGTGAATGACAGGTAGTTATTTTGGATAGTTATTATTGTTTGAATTATTATAGTTAATTCAGTAAGATTTATCGTTTAACTTGTTGGACTTACCAAGCTTCATTAGGTTTACTTGTGTTGTTTAATGTCATTGTAGATTTTCGGAAAGTTAAACGATCGGATCAGCACTCAAGTCACACTATCTAGCTTTTCTTGGTAGTTTTTGAAATCTTTAATTCAGATTATATGGCATGTATAAACTTTGTGCAGTTTTAGTAGATGATTGACTTATGTAAATATTATGAATGATATTTTGTTTAATAACCAACTTGCTTATTATATAAGAATGAGGTATAGTTGTTATGTTTGTATGTGTGGTATATACATATTTGAATTGTTGAGATTGTGGTAGCTTTGATATGTATATTGATTAGGTATTGCTTGAGTGAATTGTTGAATTGACTTGATGTTTATTTTATTGTAAAATTGTATATACTTATGGTACCAATGAGGGTACATTGGTTAGACACATGTTAGGTTGGTTTTGATGTGTTTTTGGCCTGTTTAATGTCATTTTGGATTGGTGTTTTGGTTGGTATTTGAGTTTCTTAAGGTCTAAGCAAGATTGAAATGGCAAACTTGTGTTTTAAGGTTCATTTTGGGGCCGCACGGCTTGAGACATGGGCGTGTGTCTCAGCCATGTGTGACATACTGTAACACCCTATACCTGTAATCCACGCCGAGGCGGAATACAAGGCATTACTTAACTTGATCTCATGCGTTGGAATAACCTCAAGTCTCCGAGACACGGTCCAAGTTAAAACTTTTTCAATTTCAATTATAAACTTATTATTATGGGCCTACGAGCCCCAAATCGACTGTTGAAAACTATTCAGAACTATTCCGGGTCCTTAAATCGACCATAAGAAATCTGCCTTAAAACAGGACACACGTCCATGTGGAAGGCTAACACACCCATGTGGAAGGGTAACACACCCTTGTCCCATACCCGTGTGAAATTAAATTCTAATTCACACCTACAGGAGTTTTCACACGGCCGGACACACGCCCGTGTCAATGGCCCATGTCCCTCACACGGCCACGGCACGCCTGTGTCTTAGCCCGTGTGCAAAACCTGGGTATTTTGTTTCTGATGTAAGTATCCCCAAAATGTCATACGGCCATGGCACACGTCCGTGTACTAGGCCGTGTCCTCCACACGATTGAGACACACGGCCATGTCTCTACCCGTGTGTTAATTATCATGCATACTGACTTGAAATTTTTACGCGCAGGGGACACACGGCCGAACCACACGCCCATGGGGTCGACCGTGTGTCACACAAGGCCTAGACACACACCCGTGTGCCTACCTGTGTGAACAATATAAGGCTATTTACCAAGCCTCATTGCCACTCTTGCATGCCTATTTCATACAAATGCCAACAAAAACCAAATCAAGCATAATTTCCACAATCAAATCAACCACAATAGACATTCATTCAACCATGAAGATGCATCTTTTATAAACTCAAAATAAATATTAGCCATCATTCATGACTCAATACTAAGTGTAGGATCTATCCCTAGCCAACACATTTGGCCAATTCTCAAAGACTCAAAATAATAAGTCCTAACCCTGTACATGCCATATTCAAAAATATAAATCCAACTATATCGAATGTTTCGGCTGATAGTGTGATCGATATCTCTGACGTCTGATGATCCTTGAACTATTTAGGCAACACTAAAAGAAAATGAAAGGAAAGGGAGTAAGCATAAAGCTTAGTAAGTTGCACATAAATAAGCATACCACAACATTTATTCATAACCAACATGCTCATAACACCAAAGTAGGCATAGATGTAACTTACTCATCACCATGCATACAAGTCACATATTATCTATATATGGAGCTCATATATCATACATACCAATTAGGTACTTGTATCATTCACAACACGGTTATACTTTCCTCATTAGCTCAAAACATAACATTCACCGTTGAACCATTCGGAATGTCACCGGATATTCATTAAGTTTCAAACATGGGTAAGATGCCGATGCCATGTCCCAGACATGGTCTTACATTGGCTTATATCTCAAGTCGATGCCATGTCCCAGACATTGTCTTACACTAACTATCATCATCGGGGCCGACGCCATGTCCCAGACATGGTCTTACACTGGCTCTCACATACCCGTGCCAATGCCATGTCCCAGACATGGTCTTACACTGGCACATTTCGTAGCTGATGCATGTCCCAGACATATCTTACAGTAGCACTTGTCTCAATGTCGATGCCATGTCCCATACATGGTCTTACACTGGCTCTCATAATGTGGCCGATGTATGTCCCAGACATGTCTTACACTAGCTAACACAAATGACCCACTTGTCATGGCATGAATATCCGGTTTATTTCCTGATGTTCCACGGGATTTCCACTATCAATATTATTGTTTAGGAATTCTCACTTGAAAATCAACTAGTTGATGATATATCAATTCAATGACAATTCAAACACATATAGTAGCAATGTAGTTGTACTATCTATATACAACTTACTTCGGATTATAAAATGTACACGACTAATCGATTTAGTCGATTTGCTTTGCCTTCCCTCGGTCTAGATTCGTATTCGGTAAATCTTGCTCTACAATGAAAAAATAAACTCATTTAGTCACTAAATAAAATCAGGCAATCCAAAATTCACGTATTAGGTAAAATAACCATTTTTCCCCTAGACCTTGGCAAAATGACCATTTTGCCCCTATGCTCAAAAATCAATTTTTATCGAATTTCTTCATATCTCGGGCCTAGCCAAACTCTTTTTACTCTTATAGCAACTCCAAAATCCTACTATTTCACACACTTATCCCTTATTTTGCAACTTAAGCAAAATAGTCCCTTTAGGTGTTTCCATGCTAACACCCCTCACAAAAGTTCTTTATAATACAACTAGGACTCATTTTCTTCCATAAAAACTAAGCAATCACTACAAATCCATTTCATGGAAAAATCCTAAATCTTAATCATTTTGCAAAATAGTCCCCTCTTTTGAAAGCTCATGCTTTAGGGGTTCCAAAAACACAAAAATCATCAAGAAAAAGCATTAAAATCACTTACTATCAAGGGAGTTTCTTTGCTGAAATTTTCTAGCTTCAAAACCCTTTCTTTGCTGCCATTTTTGGTGAAAGAGAAGAAGAAAAATGAATGAAAATGACAATTTTTTTCTTTATTCTATTTTATTAGTAAAAAGTCATTTAAATCCCATAAAATGTGGCTTTTTGACCAATCATGTCTCCCTTGGCTGGCCACCTTTATTAAAAAGGGTCTAGTTGCCCTTCAAAGGCCCCCAATTTTAATTATCTAGCTATTAGACACATTTAGGTACTAAAATACAACTTTTACCTTTTACGCGATTTAGTCATTTTTTGAAATTAAGGTAGAAATCGCTAAAATAAAATTACCAAAATTTTCATGCACCTTTATACATGCTATATCACATAAAGTAATATCAAAATAATTTTCTCTGGCCTCAGAATAGTGGTTCCAAAACCACTATTCCGACGAGGCCCAAAATCGAGTTGTTACAATTCTTCCCCCTTTAGGGATTTTCATCCCCGAAAATCTTACCGGTGAATAAGTTCGGGTACTGCTCTCTCATAGACTCCTCGGGTTTCCACGTGGCTTCCTCAACTCCATGTCTATGCCACAAAACTTTCACAAGTGCTATACACTTATTTCTCTGTTGTTTGACTTCCCGGGCTAAAATCCTGACCGACTCTTCGCTATAAGTCATGTCCGGAAGAATTTCAACCTCTTTCGGCTCAATCACATGCGAAGGGTCTGATCTATATCGACGCAGCATGAACACATGAAACATGTCGTGAATCTTTTCCAACTCTGGTGGCAAATCCAATCGGTAAGCAACTGGGCTTAGTCTTTCGGTAACCTCATAAGGTCCTATGAAACGAGGACTCAACTTGCCTTTTCTACCAAATCTGAGAACTTTTCTCCATGGATATACCTTCAAAAATACTTTATCACTGACTTGAAACTCAATTTCCTTTCGTTTCAAATCCGCATATGGTTTCTGTCTATCTGAGGTGACTCTCAAGCAGTCACGAATCACTTTAGCTTTTTCTTTAGTCTCTTTGACTAAATCGACCCTGTGAATCTGACTTTCTCTGAGTTTAGTCCAATACAAGGGCGTTCGAAATTTTTGCCCATATAAAGCCTCACAAGGCGCCATTTTAAGACTTGTTTGATAACTGTTATTATAGGTGAATTCAACCAACGGTAGATACTTTTCCCAACTACCTTGGAACTCAAGGACGTAACACCGTAACATGTCCTCTAATATCTGTATTTTCTCTGGCCTTGGAATAGTGGTTCTGAAACCACTGTTCTGACTAGGCCCAAAATTGGGCTATTACAATTCTTCCCCCCTTTAGGGATTTTCGTCCCTGAAAATCTTACCAGAAGAAATTACTTTCAACTTTCACGAGTCACTTTCACCATTTTCTCAAAATTAAAAATCAATTCAGTCTCATACTTAGTATTTCCGGTAGCCTTTTCATAGTTGTGGTATAACCCCGGGCTCAATTCAAAATACTGGAGACTGACATTCTAAGAACCATAAACTCAGAAACATAACTCGGCCAAATTTGTTGAATGATATATCTGTACATATTAAAATAATCATGCGGACTTCCATCATCAATCTAACACAAACCAATTGGCATCTCTCCTTTTTTCTAGAGATGAAAGATATCTCGATACGAAATTCATAACAGTCCTTTCTCATTTTCTTTTCAATGTCATCACTGACAATAATAATCTCAAATACATTTGATATTCGACATTTCCCTGTAGGCAACTCAATATCCTTTGGAAGAACAGGTAAGATGCTACTGTAAGCTCTCTACACGATTCTCTGCATAACCTAGAGTTTTTCGGTACTCAAATCTTACTCGAAAATAATAATAACAGAAACCAAAAATCAGATCCTCCCTGAAATTCCAAATTGAAAGTCGAATCATGCTGTAGTAGCCTAATTTAACATTTATAGTCACATCTCTATGTTCAGGACAACTTTACTTATAACAACATCTCTCGAATGATAAAAGTCCAACTAATGTGTTTCCGTATCATACCTATAAGAATAAAATTTCTTCATTTCAGGTTGTACGCCTATTTAACCGTAATTGCACAACATTATTCCCGGACCAGAGAATAAACTAAATGCATATAGCTTATTAAAACAATATACTAATCAAATTAGTCCAATGACACATTTTGGAAAAATTTACAATTTTTCCCCTATACTTTGCCATAATTACCAAATTGCCCTTAGGCTCGAAAAATAATTTTTATTCAATTTCTTTACTCCTTAAGCCTAGATGAACCATTTTCGTAACTATAGCAACTCATAATTTCAACTCAATTACTTTTCTCCCACAGTCCACTACAACACTATGAGAAGTCAACCAGTCCATCCCAAGAATTACATCAAATTCATTAAACGGCAATAACATCAAGTTAGCCAGAAAACAGTGACCTCTAATTATCAAAGGACAATTTCTACAGACTTGGTTCACTAATACATGCCTGCCTAGAGAATTGGACACTTTTATTACGAACTCAGTGGACTCTACTAACATACTCGTATGAGGTATCAATTCCATACAAATATAAGAGTGGGTAGATCCCGGGTCAATTAAAGGAATAACAGGTATGGCATAGATAGAAATAGTACCCATGATCACATCGGGAGACTCTACCTCTTTCCGGGCTCGTATAGCATAAGTCCTTGCAAGTGTTCTGCCCTCAGACCTCACTGCAGTATCTCTTGCCATGCCCTTACTGGTAGCCCCACTCCTAGGGTTCTTTTGTGGTCTACCCCTCAACGGTGCACTACTTTCCTTCACTTCTTGCTTCCTTTCTCTCTCTTTCATTTTAGGAAAATCACGAATAAAGTGGTCTAGTGACCCACACTTGAAACAGCCCTTTTTGTTTCCTCGACACTCGCTGAAGTGGCATCTTCCATATTACGAACACTCTGGCTTATTTGGTCGAGCACTGCCGACACACGCGATTGGAGCGGTCTGGGCTCTAGATGCCATGTTCTGCTGGTACTTGTTTCTATTCAAATACCCCACTGAAGCATTCGATCGGGTAGAGAATTCCTTTGATCTCTTGGATGAGGACTGATGTGATTTCCCCATCTGTCTCTTCTTCGAATCCCGTGATTCAAAAGCCACTTTCCTCCTTTCTTTAATCAGCTCTTCTTCCTTACAGGCTCTTTTAACAAGTGCTACAAATTCCTGTATCTCTAAAATGCCCATAAACACTCGAATGTCCTCATTGAGGCCATCCTCAAACCTCTTACACATGGTGTCTTCTGTAGATACACACTCCCGTGCATACTTGCTGAGCCTCACAAATTCCCGCTCATATTCCGCCACTGACATATGGCCTTGCTTTAACTCTAGAAACTCCTTCCTCTTTTGATGTATGAATCTTTGACTAATATACTTCTTTTAGAATTCTTCTTGGAAGAATTCCCACGTGATCTTCTCTCTCGATACAACAAACACGAGAGTGTTCCACCACTGGTAAGCCGAGTCTCGTAGAAGTGACACGGCACACTTTACGCACTCTTCGGGTGTGCATGACAGTTCATCGAATACCCTTATAGTATTTTCGAGCCAAAACTCTGCCCTCTCCAAGTCATCGTCTATGTTAGCTCAGAATTCCTTGGCCCCTTACTTTCGAATCTTGTCTACTGGGGGTTTCTCCCTCCTAACTATATCAGTACTTTGCGGTGCTATCGAGGCATACTGAGGAATTGAAGGAGGTGGGGGAGGTGGATTGTTCGGGTTCGCATGAACAAACACTGTGTACCAAGATCCATTATCCGGAGGTAGGCTTCTCTAGCCCTTCCGTCTAGGCCCATAGTCACGGGCTCACTCTCAACCGGCGCGGTCCCTTCGGCAGTAGCCGATGTATTACTCTCCACGTCATCTGCCGTGGCTCTGTCAGGATCCATTTACTATATTAAAACATAATTTATAATCGTCTGAATTCGTCACACTATTGATGTACAACTATAGCATGTATAGCTAGACTCGTACTCTCACTAGGTTAGTCCTAGAACCGACTAAACCATAGCTTTAATACCACTAAATGTAACACCCTATACCCATAATCCACGTCGGGGCGGAATACAAAGCATTACTTAACTTAATCTCATGCTTTAGAATAACCTCAAATCTCCGAGACTCGGTCTAAGTTAAAAAATTTTCAATTTCTACTTTAAACTTATTATTATGGGCCTACGAGTCCCAAATCGACTGTTGAAAACTATTTAGATCCATTCCAGGTCCTTAAATTGACCTTAACATCTCTGCCTTAAAAACAGGACACACACCTGTGTGGAAGGGTAACAAGCCCGTGTGGAAGGGTAACACGACCGTGTCCCACACTCGTGTGGAATTAAATTATAATTCCCACCTACAGGGGTTTTCACACAGCCGGACACACGCCCGTGTCAATAGCCTGTGTCCCTCACACGGCCACGACACGCCCGTGTCTTAGCCCATTTGCAAAAACCTGGGTATTCTGTTTCTGATGTCAGTATCCCCAAAATGTCACACGGCCATGGCACATGTCCATGTGCTAGGCCATGTCCTCCACACGACTGAGACATACGGCCGTATCTCTACCCATGTGTTAATTATCATGCACACTGACTTGAAATTTTTACGTGCAGGGGCCACATGGCTGAACCACACGCCGACACGGTCTAGACACACGCCCGTGTGCCTACCCGTGTGAACAATATAAGGCTATTTACCAAGCCTCATTCCACCCTTGCATACCTATTTCATACAAATGCCAACCAAAACCAAATCAAGCATAATTTTCATAATCAAATCAGCCACAATAGACATTCATTCAACCATGAAGATGCATTTTTTATAAACTCAAAATAAATATTAGCCATCATTCATGACTCAATACTAAGTGTGGGATCTATCCCTAGCCAACACATTTGGCCAATTCTCAAAGACTCAAAATAATAAGTCCTAACCCTATACATGCCATATTCAAAAATATAAATCCAACTATATCGAATGTTTCGGCTGATAGTGTGATTGATATCTCTGACTTCTGATGATCCTTGAGCTAGTTAGGCAGCACTGAAAGAAAATGAAAGGAAAGTGAGTAAGCATAAAGCTTAGTAAGTTGCATATAAATATGCATACCACAACATTTATTCATAACCAACATGCTCATAACACCAAAGTAGGCATTGATGTAACTTACTCATCACCATACATGCAAGTCACATATTATCTATATATAGAGCTCATATCTCATACGTACCAATTAGGTACTTGTATCATTCACAACACGGTTATACTTTCCTCATTAGCTCAAAACATAACATTCACCGTTGAACCATTCGGAATGTCATCGGATATTCATTAAGTTTAAAACATGGGTAAGATGCCGATGCCATGTCCCAGACATGGTTTTACACTGGCTCATATCTCAAGTCGATGCCATGTCCCAGACATTGTCTTACACTAACTATCATCATCGGGGCCGACGCCATGTCCCAGACATGGTCTTACACTGGCTCTCACATACCCGTGCCAATGCCATGTCCTAGACATGGTCTTACACTGGCACATTTTGTTGCTGATGCATGTTCCAGACATGTCTTATAGTAGCACTTGTCTCAATGCCGATGCCATGTCCCGGACATGGTCTTACACTGGCTCTCATAATGTGGCCGATGCATGTCCCTGACATGGTCTTACATTGGCTCTCATAATATGGTCGATGCATGTCCCAGACATGTCTTACACTAGCTCACACAAATGACCCACTTGTCACGGCATGAATATCCGGTTTATTTCCTGGTGTTCCACGGAATTTCCACTATCAATATTATTGTTTAGGCATTTTCACTTCAAAATTAACTAGTTGATGATATATCAATTCAATGACAATTCAAACACATATGGTAGCAATGTAGTTGTACTATCTATATACAACTTACTTTGGATTACAAAATGTACACGACTAGTCGGTTTAGTTGATTTGCTTGGCCTTCCCTCGGTCTAGATTCGTATTCGATAAATCTTGATCTATAATGAAAAACTACACTCATTTAGTCACTAAATAAAATTCAACAATCCAAAATTCACATATTAGGTAAAATGACCATTTTACCCCTAGACCTTGGCAAAATGACCATTTTGCCCCTATGCTCAAAAATCAAATATTATCGAATTTCTTCGTATTTCAGCCCCAGCCAAACTCTTTTTACTCTTATAGAAACTCCAAAATTCCACTATTTAACACACTTATCCCTTATTTTGCAACTTACGCAAAATAATCCCTTTAGGTGTTTTCATGCTAACACCCCTCACAAAAGTAATTTATAACACAACTAGGACTCATTTTCTTCCATAAAAACTCAGCAAACACTACAAATCTATTTCATGGAAAAACCCTAAACTCTTAATCATTTTGCAAAATAGTCCCCTCTTTTGAAAGCTCATGCTTTAGGGGTTCCAAAAACACAAAAATCATCAAGAAAAAGTATTAAAATCACTTATTATCAAGGGAGTTTCTTTGCTGAAATTTTCCAACTTCAAAACCCTTTCTTTGCTGCCATTTTCGGTGAAAGAGAAGAATAAAAATGAATGAAAATGACAATTTTTTCTTTATTCTATTTTATTTCCAAAAAGTCATTTAAATCCCATAAAATATGGCTTTTTGACCAATCTTGTCTCCCTTGGCCGGCCACCTCTATTAAAAAGGGTCTAGTTGTCCTTCAAAGGCCCCTAATTTTAATTATCTAGCTATTAGACACATTTAGGTACTAAAATACAAATTTTACCTTTTACACGATTTAGTCATTTTTCGAAATTAAGCTAGAAATCGCTAAAATAAAATTACCAAAATTTTCATGTACCTTTATAAAAATGCTATATCATATAAAATAATATCAAAAAAATTCTCTCCGACCTCAAAATAGTGGTTCCGAAACCACTGTTCCAAATAGTTCCAAAATCGGGCTGTTATAATGTGACATACGACCATGTGACACGGCTGTGTGTCCCTTGTAGGTTCAAGGCATGCAAGTCAGGCTGTTACATTGCCTAGCACATGGCCTGGCACATAAGCATGTGAGGTCATTTCGAGGGGTACACGGCCTGGCACACGAGCGTGTGACTTGGTCGTGTGACCCAAGTCAGTGAGTTATATGGGTATGGACATGGTCTGGGACACGGTCGTGTGTCCCTATTTTGAATATCCACACGGCTTGAGACTTGGGCATATGTCTCAGCCGTGTGAGTCACACGGCCTAGCCACACGACCGTGTTACCCCTACAGTTCAAAATTTTCAAAGAATTTTTAGGGCTTCGAGGGCTCGTTTAAGGGACATTATAAATGTTTTTCAATGTAATTAGATTATGTTTGTATTGATGTATGAATTGAATGGTTTACTATTCCACTAGTTTGGTAATGCTTCGTAATTCTATTCTGGTGACAGATATGAGTTTGAGGTGTTACAATTGCTAGTCAAGACTTTCAACAAGAGGCTGAAGTTGAGGTAGAGCTAAGAAGAAGTAAAAAGGACAAGGGTGGAAAAATCCTTTGGATCGAATTTTGTAACCTATATGCTAGAGATTGAACCTCAAACTTTTAATAAAGATATACGCTCATCTGAAAGCACTTTTTAGAAAGATTCTATCAAGAGTGAAATTGATTCCATCATGAAAAATCATACATGGGAATTAGTGGATCTACCTCAGGGAATTAAACCACTAAAATCTAAATGGATTTTCAAATGAAAAATGAAAGAAGATGGAACAATCGATAAGTATAAGGCCAGATTAATTATAAAAGGTTATAGACAAAAGGAAGGCCATGATTACTTTGATACATTTTCTCCTGTATCAAAAATAACTTCTATAAGGATGATACTTGCTATTATCGATTTGCGGAATCTAGAAGTTCATCAAATGGATGTTAAGATAGCTTTTCTAGATGAAGATCTTGATAAGGAGATTTACATGGAATAACCTGAGGGTCATGTAGCTCTAAGGCATGAAAGAAAAGTCTGTAGAATGGTGAAGTCTTTGTATGGACTTAAGTAAGCACCAAAGTAGTGACATAAAAAGTTTGACAGTGTGATGATATCAAACAGATTTAAAGTTAATGAGTTTGACAAATTTGTGTATGTCAAAACCACTGTTGATGGATATGTAATTCTATATTTATATGTTGACGACATACTTATTGTTGGAAGTAACAATGAAATGGTAAAATGTACCAAAAACTTGTTAAATTCAAGATTTGACATGAAAGATATGAGACTTATTGACATGATTTTGGGCATTTAAATCAAAAGGTCATTTGAAAGTCTCGTATTGACTCAATCACACTACGTAGACCAGATTTTTGAGAAATTTGGTAAGGATGATTTTGGTGTGGCCAGAACTCCGATAGATATAAGTCAACATCTGTCCAAAAATAAAGGTGAAAGTGTTGACCAAGTGGAATATGCAAAAGTCATAGGCAGTCTAAGGTACCTTATGAGTTGCACTAAACTTGATATTGCTTTCACTGTTAAGCAAATTTACAAACAATCCAATGGAGAATTACTGGAAAGCGATTATGGGAGTACTGAAATATCTCAGATATACTCAGAACTACAGATTACATTATTCTAGAGATCCTGCTGTGTTAGAAGGATTCTCTGATGCCAGTTGGATATATGATATTCAAGATACCAAAGGCACAAGTGGTTATATTTTCAAATTGGGAAAAGGAGTTGTGTCATGGAAATCCTTAAGGCAAACAATTATAACTAGATCCACAATGAAATTTGAGTTTGTAGCTCTAGATAAATCTAGAAAAGAGGCAGAATGGCTACGAAACTTTTTAGAGGATATTCTTGAATGGCAAAAGCCTGTGCCCACAATATACATATATTGTGATAACCAAGTAACAATTGGTAGAGCACAGAACATAATGTATAATGGTAAGTCGAGACACATGCATCGTCGACACAATACTGTTAGACAACTGATCTCAACTTAGTTATCTCTGGTTATTTTGTAAGATCAAAAGATAACACTACGAATCTGCTAACCAAAGGGTTAAACCTAGATCAAGTTGATAAAATATCGAAAGGAATGGGACTAAAGCCCATGAATATTTAAGGCGCTATGTGAAGGAATACCCAACGTAGTTGACTGGAGATCCCAAGATCTAGGTTCAATGGGACAACCTACTTGCATAGACCTTGTGAAGTCACTGTAGGGTTTCTTATCCCAAGTCTATTCCTATGATGAAAACAGTGATTAAAATGTGGAAAAGGTTAAGCAATACTTTTAATGGTCATTGTGTGTTTAGGTGAAACAAACAATATAAGTCACCTTTGTGAGAGTGAAGTGGGTCGCTTTAAGGAGACTATTGGGGTATTTGTGTGAGTTATATCATTGTTTACACAAACGGCAGAATAGTTTAAGGACATCGCGTCTACTGGTTAGCTAGTAAAGTAAATATACTTTCAGAAGGGAAGGTTCAAGGATTGATGCCTACCTATCCTATGCAAATATCGAACGTAGAATCTATGACCTCTTTGAGTTTTTGAGTCTTATTGATCCTTCAATTTCATTCATGTGGGGGATTGTTGGAAAATAATAGATATTTTGGAACTTTGAGGCATATTATTTTATTGATAAAATTGAAGGTTTGAATAATAAATTATGGATTTATATTCTATATAATATGCTTAAAATTGTTGAGTGATGAATGATAAATTGATGCTTAAATTAAACAATAGTTTTGTCTCTTGATGAACAGTATCTTTTGAACAATTGTATCTCTTGGTGAACAGATTCATTATTTTTTGTTTAATATTGCATCTTTTTATTCATTGTGTCTGTTCACTTATATCTATTAACTTTTCAACAAAACTCTTCATGAATCGGTCTAAATCTCTTCATTCATTTCCTCTCCTCTATATAAAGTCAAGTTAGGAGACTTCCAAAACACATCATCAAAAACCATCAATATAAAAGATTCCGTCTAAATTCATTCCTTCTAGTGATAGTGAAATGCAAGATTGTGTTTGATTGATCACTGTTGTTGTGCTACTACTATGATCATTTGTTGTTGTATCCTGGCAGTCAGACATCCAACATTCCTTAAAGCACTGAGAAGAGGTCGAATCTATTTTAAGGAAACTGTTCATACAGGCATCAACAAAATTCTTCTTCTAATTTTCAACTCTATTCGATTATAGGTATTCTGTTGTGCTACTACTATTGCATTGTATTGCATTATTATTGTTACAGACATATTAATATTATATATGATATTATATTTGCTTTCAGTCTACACAAAATAGTAACTCACACGACACAATAGTTCTTATACAATAAACAGTGACATATAATAAGTAATTTGCATAAAATGCACAGATTACATAAATTATCAATTCACACTAAACATTTATCCTTATGAAATAACAGATCTGACCAAATGACAGCTCATGCAAAAAATAGTTCATATGAAATATCAGTTCATACCGAATAACAATTCATTCAAAATAAAAGTTCATGCTCCATCATAACTCATATATTTCAAATAAAGATAAATTGGCATTTTTATGACTATGAAACTTATAGGGGACTATCACCACCTATAAGTGGACTCTATCACCACACATTGGATAAATTGATCTGCAAAACAAACCGCATGACTCATAAAGTTGTACACTATCTCCATGTAACTGTAGCATGTATGCTTACACTCTCTAAACACACCACGCTATCTATGGTGAATGGAGGAATCTCGACATTCCCTTATATCTCTAGCGTATATTCAGGCCGCAATGTCCATCGCAACAAAAAGGGTGAGTACTCACAATCTTATGGCATGCCAACTATATCCAATGGTTCCATAATGTCACAATGCCAAAATATCTCTTTAACACATTCACAATACTCAGTATAATAGGACTCACAATTAAGCAGATACATTATAACACAGTTCGCAATAGAGTATGATTCGCAAATAATATCAGTTCCATGCAACATATATTGCACTCATAATCACAGTTCACATATCATTCATGACATAGCTTACATAAATCATTATTCGCATATTTTATTTAACATAAGGCACATAATAGCTTAGTTTACATGCAATACAACTCAAAATATCACAATACATAGTTTGACAAATTAATTCAGCTCACCATATTAATACAGATCACCAAATTAACACAATTCGCCATAATAATATAATTCACCAAGTTAAGATGGTTCATAATATAAAATAATACACAAATATAATTAGCTGACACTACAATTGAGTTTTCATTTAACATTTCACGATAATATAGTTTTGCATTAATCAAAACTCACAATATCGTAAAACTCATGATTCACTTACAGGCTCATGCATGCATAAATGTGCATTATCAATAAAATTTATATGTTATAAAAATCGATATTATAATATTTAGTTTTATATACGTTCACAAGCACTACATAACCATATACTAATATATTTTATATATATATAAATACCTATTTAGTGACCTTTGTCACATTAAATTTTAGCATACATTAAAAGTCCCATATACATTTATATATACTATATATAAAATAAAGCCCATGTATATATATCATAAGTTCATGCATTTTTTTCACCATTAAAATCGCACAGTGTATATACTCAACGATTTAACTAAAATTGTAAGGAATTGCATAAGGATGAAGCCAAAGTTTGCATATTAATTAAGCAGGGGTTTTAGATATGTTACCTTAGCCTGTGTACCGGAGTTTAAATATAGTATATCAAACCACTCACCTTAGCAACCATTGCTTCAACTACCATGCTCAAGTAAGCTTCTATTTTCCTTTGTCCATGGTTGTAGAGGCTCCCAAATGAATTGAAACTTTTTATACACATCAAACACATTACAAAGGCATTACTAACAACAACAAACACCATTAAATCATTCCAAAATCATAGAGCAAAGCCTATTGACCTTTATACCAAAAACTTAATTAGTTTTGTCAAAATAGGTATCTAACCACTCAAATATCATTTCTAAGCTTATATTTCAACTTCATACATTCTAAATATAATCTAATTAAAAATCTAAACCATCAATTTTACCCAATTTCACCGATTTAATTTTTCCGAAAAAATCAAGCTTATGTGATTTTTTAAAAAGGTAAAAACATTCAATTTTCTTAAATTCATTAAGGATTTGTTAAATCAAGATCAAATACCTTTTAATTTGATCAAAATGAGTTAGAAATCACTTTAAAACCAAAGCCTAGCCAAGAAATACGAGATCTACCATTTTCAAGCCAAAAATTAACTTAAAAATCAAGTGTTATATTGAAATCTTGATTAAACCATTTAAATCTCGAATTGAAATAATAGTTCACTTAGTTTAATCATAAAAAGTTAGAATCTCACCTCAATTTTGCAAAATCAATGAGCTATGGAGCTAATTCAAGCTAAAACGTATGAAGATCTCTTGAGGATTTTAAGGATCAAAACATGAGTGTTCTTCAAAATTGAAAAGAGATTTTGTGTTTAGAGAGCTTAGGAATAAAAAAGGATGAACTAATTTCCGGGGGGAAAAGCTTTGATTTGGTGTTTGGAAAATTTTTGAAGAAGATGAAAAATGGGAGGGAATGAAATGTGGGGTTGTTAATAGGCACCCATTTTTAAAAATTAGGTCGTTGCCCATTTAAGCAACTCTATTTTTTTCCCTTTTTCAAATAAGCCCTTGCTTTTCAATTAAAGCCAATTTGAAAATTATTTTCAAATCAACCCTCATTTTTATAAATCCTTTTTCGTCAAATTAATTCTGAGACACCTAATTTTAATTTCCTAACCTACAATTTCTAAGTCTAATTATTTTAATAATTTATTATATTAATTCTTAATCATTTAATTATCTAATCTAATTACGGTTTCTAGTTCACTAAACCCCAATTTACTTACCCAATTCTCTCAACCCGATTTTTAGGATGTGACACTCATGACTTAAGTGACTGAGTTCTCTGACATGCCTGAATTGCCGACAGCTTGGCTGCAAAAATATTGTCAGAATTTGATCTGAATTGATAAATATGTCCTCTTACGTTTGATTTTTTTAGAGGTTTCCATTGTTCTAACAGCTTTTGAGGGTTATATATGTAATTTTATATTTTTAGGGCCTAATCATCAAATTTCGTGGTTACTTGTAAAATGTAGGTTTCTTACATACGTCTCGTATGCTCGGGGGCTGCAAACTCGATCCTACACTCATCAGTGCATTGGTGGAAAGATGGAGGCCCGAGGCACACACTTTCCATGTTCCATGCAGAAAGTGTACAAACACTCGAGAATGTAGCCTTACAATTCAGTTTATCCATTGATGGGCCAGTCTTCATGGGGTCAATGATCGTTCCTAGTAAAAAAGACCTTTGTGAGGCATTTTTGGGGAAGGTCCCGAACAAGTTTCAATGTGGTTGGATAGAGATGAAGTGGTTGGAAACCCATTTCAAATAGCTTCCTCCCAACGCGACTGACGTCGTCAAAGACCAATGCGCCCGAGCATTCATCCGAAGGTTAATCAGGAAAATTTTAATGCCCGATAAATCTCAAAATTTGATACACATAAAGTGGCTACTACACCTAGCTGACTTCAGAGAATGTGAACGATTGAGTTGGGGATTAGCTGTGTTGGCCACGTTGTACCAAGAGTTGTGTCGGGAGACAAAACCAAATAAGATCTCAATCAATGGTTTCCTTCCCCTGCTGCAGTAATAGGCATAGTGGTGACTACCATTTTTACGTTCTCGGGTGAACGACCCATACATGTTCCTATTGGTGACAAGGTAAAAACCATTTCTTAATATATATGTAGTTTTTATAATAAACGTTGTTTATTTATTATATGTTCGAACTAATATATTACTTGTACGGGTAGAACCATGGGCTGAATTACGTGAGACTACCTGAGCAGCTTGAAGATATCAATATACTCTTAGATCAATACTCGGAAGCCCATGTTAGTTACTTATTCTTTCTAACCTATAATAATTGCACAATGATTTGTAAAATATAATTCCATACATAATGGAATTTATGATTTTGTATTGCAATTTGAATGTATGCCATACACCGAGTTCGATATCAAGAATACGTCCTACCATAATATTTGGCCAATTGGAGTATGTGGAACACAAAAGTGCTGTTGATAGTGTAAGTGATAGTGAAAATACACGAATCAAATCAAGTGATGCAGTAGTTTAGGTGGAGGCAACAAATTCCATCACCACCGCGAGACATGGAAGCACTGCACTGCACGAATAAGATCGTAGGATGAAATTCTAATCTATTCGAGGGACATTTTTCTCACCAAACACGACAACCTATTTGGAGAACATGTCATGGTTTAATGTAACCAGAAAGTCATATTTGCTATCAGTAGAGGCGAGAAGTAGGCAACTTAATTAGAATAGCCAATGGCGGTTACTTTAGCAGCATAGGTCCAAACGTGGTCACATGACGAATTTGTCATCGGCTTCGAGTGAACGAGCACTACCTATGTCTACGCCATATCTCGATCAGTTCACTCCACTTATTTGTATTCAGTTCACTAACCTCGTGCTTTTTCCACAATCACCATACTACGTACCACCACACATCCCTATTTTTACCCCATATCGTAGGTACATATTTGGAGGCATAGACTTCCCCCACATTCTACAACCCTATGCAGATGTCGATGTTGATGCATGTACTGTCACTGATAACGACATTGATCCAATCATTGATGTTAGTGTTGATGCCCAGATCAATGTCGACATATCCGAGTTTTGAGATACCAAACATTTATACGTTGGTAGTGTCACAAACACCCACCGTATCATTGTTTTATTGAGATTGGTAATTGACACAACCATCTTCTCATGGAGTGGATGACACACGATGGACAGCTAGGATGACACCGTACTTAAGCACAGAAGAAAGTGATGGAGATGAAGACGAAGTCGAAGCCGAAGGTAAAGATAGAAATGGAGATAAAGACAACGGTGGAGACGAAGATGAGCACGAGGGTAGAAGTGAATAAGAAGAAGATAAGCCGACACTAGTTGTGCATAGAAATCTTGCTTGCACTTGTCAGCCATCGCCCTGTGGTACATATTCGGCCTGATGACAATGATGATGTATTTTTTATTTAGCTATTGCGACATCAAATAAGAAACAATAAATTTTGGTTGCAACTGATATTTGTCTTTGTTACATTCTTACGTAAGTTATATGTAAGTTAATAAGAAATAAAAAATTTGTGACACTAAAATAATAGAAGCATTGTAATCAATTTTACATCCTCGGAATAAAAAAAATGCTAGTGACGTTGAGGCCCCAACGTACCCCTCAGTACAAAACATGTTGCCTTCATATGCCTTGGGTTTTACAGTACTTGCATGACCTTTGTTGATTGTCTCTCTCTTGAATATCTATATTGGTACGTATCCAGGTGGAATTCATGTAACCTTTTGGGACGCGATACAGGTTTATGTTTGGTGACAACTTGTATGACGCGCTGAACACTAGCTGCCAAATACTCTCATCTGGGACGGGTGGGAATTCAAGACTCCATACACTGTGCATGCGTTCTAGTCTCTATGCATCGATAATGTGAGACATGTACTAAATTCGTAGGTTTCCACATGCGGCAATTACATGTGCGTATGGGAATCGAAGTGCTTGAAACCTCCCACAATTGCAAGTCTCTCATGTAAGTTTGACACAATATGATGCCCCTAACATGTCCTGGTCATGTCTAGCATGCTCTGTGACTCGAAATTCTAGGTTCTGACACGAGTGACTCACTATGTACATAGTGTTTTCTCTCGCTGTATTTCGTCTAATTTCTTTTATGACATCCTCGCAAAAAATATGGTTGCTCACTATTTGTCTAGCATATACTGCTGCCCACTTTGGAATTAAGTCAGCCAAGTGAAAGTATGTTTCTTTGACAACTGAGGTTATCGACAAATGACGCGTCCCCTTCAGTACGAAATTAATGCACTTGGCTAGGTTAGGCATCATGTGCTCGTACCATAGACCCCCATCATATGATTGCGTCTACTGTTTGAAGGGTATGTTCGAGAGCTATGTAGCACCGTAGCTTTTGATAGTGAGCAAGTTGTCCAAAATTTCATAGAAACGATGTTGGACCAGCTCGTACCCTATTGAGAAATGCATACCCACGAATGCAAAGAACGAATGAAATATGGTATAACATTACTGTGCAAACAGTGACAACTACATGCCCGTGTCAATAACTTGAACTTGCTCACTTTCTGAAGGCCATTTTGAGTGGTAGTTGGATCCAACATGTTGTATACAGACAATAGCAGACAAGATTCCAGTTCTTTTGTCTGATATAACACATATGTCAGGCTGCGGGCAAATGCGACAACACAATTGGCTCAAGAAGAAATCCCAATCATTTTCCTTTTCTCCAGAAGTTATTGCAACGACAATCAACAACTAATTTTGATACCTATCATACAGCCAGGTGCCATCAATTTGCACAAAAGGCTTATAGTGCTAGAAAGCTTCTTTTTATTGATTGAAGGTCTAAAATAATTGGTCGAATACTCTTTCCCCAGGGATCGGATGGTCGCTAAAGTACATTGGTGCATTTCTAGATTGGTTACGAAATCTAGTATGCACTGATCCAATACCTGATACCATTTCCGTAGATAGTTGTATGAACTGTCCTAGTCATGATGCAACTTATCCATTGCCTTTTTTTTTGCATCTCATGCTTTGTAGTACGATGGAGTGTAACCACGCCGGCTAAGGATATTAGCAATCAACACCGGGAGAGGAATCTTGAAACTTGCTTTCATCATTGGTAGAATAATGTCAGAAATAATTTATGAGTCTAGCTAGAGATGGTCCTGACTTGCACCTACAAATTTTGAGTTAAATTTATGTAATAAAAAAATAAAGACCCCGATTAGGTCACAATATGTAAGAAAATGTAATGATCGCATTGTGCACCTACCACAACACAAGTATCGTAACAGCCTGATTTTAGCTAAATTGGAATAGTAGTTTCGAAACTACAAATTCGATGTCAAAAAATTATTTTAATATTATTTTATGTGTTTATAGCATGATAGCATGTATGTGTGAAAATTTTGTGATTTACTTTTATCGTTTGGATGTTTAATTTGATAAACGGACTTAATCACGTAAAATACAAAAGTTGCATACTATTTGTTTAAAGTGCTTAATTGCTATGATTAATTAAATTAAAAGTCCTTATGATGAGATTAGACCATTGGTGTTAATGGACATTAATTTACATGCATTATAAATTTTTATGTTTATTCATTAAGGGTAAATAAGTAAATTGATAAATTAAGTTAATTAAATTATATCAAAACATGAATTTGTGTTCATCTTCTTCCTTGGTGACCAAATATCAAAGGAAAAAGAAAGGTTGGAAGCTTTTTAGGGTTCGGCTAATGCATGCTCCAATTGTAAGTAATTTTGAGCTCGATTTTTAGTAATTTATGTGTTTTTGTGATTGTTGCATCTAATACTAGCTAGCGCGTACCTCCGTTTCTAAAACTGTTAAAGATTTTAAGAGTTGCCATTGATGAGTTTATGTGCTCTTTGGTGTTTGAAGATGAAATATGAATTTTTTCTGATAGATTTTCATGTTTTGCAAAGTGATTTTTAATGAAAGTGAAATTTAGGGATTTAATTGTGAAAAGTAAAAAATTGAATGGTTGAAATGTGAAATAAATGAAAGTTTTGGGCTGCTAGGTACCTATAAATAATTCGACCAAGCTTGGGTTTATTGAAATTATGTGAATTTTGTTAAAAGTGTGAAAGTTTAGGGGCTAATGTGCAAAGAGGCCTAAATTTATGTTTTGCACTAATTGAATGAATGGTTGATTAAATAAGTTAATTTTGAATATATTTAGATCAAGAAAAGAGGAATCCGGAATTAGATCAAAGGAAAGGCAAGATCATCGAGTAATTGACTCATTTCACCGTTTTCATACTCGAGGTAAGTTCATATGTGATGATTTCATTATAAATGTATGTTAAAATGCTTTAATATTGCATAAATTGTTAAAACGAGATTATGGATACTGTATGAATTGTGAAAATAACCCTACGAATGCATTCGATGATAGAAACGAAAAGTGTGAAAGCTTGGTTGAACCTTAAGAATAGTTTTGGATACTATTGACATGTCAGTAAGTGATACATTTAGTTGGATTCGGGCCATGATATTAACACTTCATGTGCGTATTTTATCGATTTGGCTTCAGGCCATGCATATGGCCATGATAATAGTTCTCCGGATAAGTTACCTTGATTTGGCTATGGGCCATGGTATAGGTACTTATCGTACGAGAATCCTGAGTATCTGATTTCTATTTCAAATGGTTCAACGGGTAAATGAATGATGTGCCTGAGAAAGAGGTTAGTACGAGGCGATATAGGTATGTGCAGAACCTATTCGAGTATTATATAGTGAAAGTTCGATGAGTTTGTATTTGATCATGTTTTGAGACATGAGAATGGTTTGTAGTTAATGTGTATATGGTTTTGTCATGTGTAATTGGTTGATTTGCATTTATTCGATGAATTAAGTTATTTACATACGAGCTTACTAAGCTATGAAGCTTACTTCGTGTTATTTTTCTATGTTTTATAGTGAATCAAGGCTAGCTCAGATCCGGGAGTCATTGGGAACATTATCGCACTAACAAACATCTAAGTTGGTACTTTTGAATTATACATTTATGGTATATGGCATTTATAGGCTAGATGTGGTATTTTGGTTGTGATTATAGCCATGAGATTTGGCTTGTAAATGATGTTAATATTGATGTGTGTTTGGCTATTAGAAATGGTTGTTAATGACTGTTGTAAGATGTTTATAATGCCTTGTGAGATGGTTTGTTTTGGCATGGTTGCAACCAAGACATTATGGAAGTTAAAATGGTTATTTGAATTATGGTGGATGAGAGCTTGAGAAAGCCTTATTGTGGCATGAATTTATATGTCAAATTGGTAGTTAAATAGTATGTACTACAGTGAATAAATTGATTAATTTAAGGATGGTCTTCGTTTGTGAATATTAAGTTGGTATATATATTATATGAATTAAGGTTAAAGATCATGTTGTTTTGGTATATATTTGAGTAAGTGAATTGGTTGTATTTGTATAACATGAATTGGGATTGGTTTGATTGCCCTTTGTGTATAGAAATTGCACATTTTGCCTTGTATAGGTACATTAAAGTTGGGGTGGCAAATTGGCCTTGTAAATGGCCTATTTTTGTCCACACGGGCAGAGACACGGATGTGTCTCTCAACTGTGTGCGACTCACAGAGATGGTACATGGCCATGTGTCCCCTGATGATGCTTTAGAAATCAAGTCAGGGAGTTACATGGCTTAGACACAATGGCTTGTGGTCAACCATGTAGCCAAGTCAGTATACCCTCCAGTTTTCACATGACTTGGCACACGGGCGTGTCCTCGGCTGTGTGATACAAGTCAGTATGTATGCCCTATTTACACACGACCTGAGACATGGGTGTGTCCACAGCCGTGTGAGGTACACGCCTGTTCACACGGTCGTGTAACCCCGGTATGGTTGAAATTTTTCTAAGTTTCTAAAATTTTCATATGTTATCGGTTTAGTCCTGAACCACTTCTAAAGCATGTTTAAGGCCTCGTAGGTCCTTATAAGGGACAATGTGTTTGTGACTAAATGGTATTTGAGTATGAATGCATAAATTTATAATTTATGTATGTTAAATGATGTGTATTGATAGGTAATACCTCGTAACCCTACTCCAGTGACGAATATGGGTTAGGGGCATTACAAGTATGTAGATTGAAATACTTATTTATCATCCACAATTCAATTTTCTTCTGCAAAAATGCCATGATTTTCCATTCACACCTCCCGTCGCATAATGTGCACTTCCCCTCAAATTTTTTCGAACGGGACTTTGTGACGTGGCAGTTCACACCGTTTTTAAAGATGTACCGCTTCACTGTAGCATGGAAAACATATTTATTTGAGTATTCCATTCCAACTTCTAAACCATCCTTGACCAATAGGTCGATGTTAGTCATGTGGGGTGGAGATTAATATGCCCTAAAGCGCAGATTTGGAGTATTTTCTAAGTCGTTATCGTCAGAACCGCAAGGTTTTGGCTCCGTTGGAATAGACTCTAGTTTGAAAAAAGTGTCACTTTTGAACCATTTGAACCACACTGTCAGATTGGATCAGGGTCTGACTCTCCTCCGTCAACTACATTGGCTTCCTCTTCTTCTTTGGTCGCATCTTCTTCCTCATTTGCGCCTTCATTGTCACCTTCAAAAAAGGGATTTGATTTACCCTCGCTAGACAAAATGAGTAAGTCATTGGTTCTTCTATAACCTTGATACGTGATATTCGCGACAGGTTTTAAAAATTTATAATTAATCGTTCTTGAAACTAACTATTATCACGATGAAGGCAAGTGTACCTATCGAACAGTAGTATAGCTTTAGCAAGACCGGATTGTCGAACCCAAAGGAACCAAGAGTACTAGTAATTACTTTCTTTTTATTATCTAGCCTAAAAATTAAGGGATTTGTTATCTACACTAATTAACTAAACTAAGAGTGCACAGAGAGAAAATTGAAAAAAAATCTTTTGGGAAAACTCGATTGATTAAGACAATACCCAGGGAAAAATCCATCTAGACTTCACTTGTTATTTGACTCTGAATCAGACAATTTATTCATTTGACTTAATCTGTAGAAATCCCTAAGTTATATTATTATCTCTCTCGAGACTAATAACATCTAACCCTAGGTTGATTAATTGAAATCTTTTTCTAATTAACACCCTAGTGTTGCATTAACTCGATCTATGGATCCCCTTATTAGGTTTCACCCTAATCTGGAAAAATCTTATCACCCTATCTCTAGGCGTGCAATCAACTCCGCTTAATTATGACAAATTTACTCTTAGACAGGGTCTATTCCTCCTCTAAATAAGAGCATTAACTCGAATCAATATCCTGGAATATTAAAACAAGAATTAAGAACACATAATTAAGAACAAGTCAAATATTTATCATACAATTCAAATAATAATAACAAGATCCGTCTTAGGTTTCATTCCTCTTAGGTATTTAAGTGGTTTAGTTCATAATTATAGAAGAAAACATCTCAGAAGAATACAAAACATAAAGAAAACCCAAAACTCCTGAAGGAACTTGAAGGGAGATCTTTAGTCTTGATGATGAATCCGGCTTTTGAGATGGATCAATCGGCTTTCCTTGAGTAAATCCTTGCTTCCTACTCGCGTCTTCCCTCCTGAGTGCCTCCTCAGGTGTTTAAATAGGCTTTAGATTGCCTAAGAGCCCTCAAAATTGGCCTTTTCCGAATAGGACTATACTTGGGCTCGGCAGGGACACGCCCGTGTGAGATTACTGCCACCCGTGGTGAAGGCTGTTGAATAGGCACGGGCGTGTAGTCTACCCATGTAAGTCGTGCTTCGATCCTGCCAAATGAACACAGCCGCTTAACACGCCCGTGTGAGGAAGTCCAAGCCGTGTTGATTTTCCATGTGGGTCTATTTTATCCGTTTTCGGCTCGTTTCTCGTTCTTTTTACTCTCCTATGCTCACCTAAATATAAAACATGAAATTAAAGGATTAGGAGCATCGAATTCACCAAATCTAAAGAAAAACCATCCATAAATGTGCTAAGCATGGGACAAAATATGTATAAATTACGGTTTATCAAATACCCCCACACTTAAGCGTTTGCTTGTCCTCAAGCAAAATCCTTAATTCACAATCAAAATAAATTCTTCTCAATTTATAATCCCTATCAATAATATCTCAAAATAATCCATAAGTATTCATACATTGAAAATTTAGCTAAAAGTACATCAAAGCTTTAAACATTCCAAGTTGAGCATTTTATCACGAAAACATAGGTGTCTCCTATCATCTAAGTGATTGCCTTTGATCAAAATATCACAGAGTTTAAAACCGTCACTAAAGATTCAATCAAATCACTCAAGGTGTTTAAGGACATCAATTAAAGCACTCATTAGTCAAGATGAAAAGTTATTACCATAGGCTTACTTGAAAATCAAATCTCCACCACTATATATTGAGATGATACATAAATCAAAAAGGTCTTTAGAGGGTTGTAACGTGGCTTTGGTTAGGGGGTATGGTCACGAGCTGAAGGAAAAGGTTAGAATCGAGATTGAATTGAAAAATTACCTGGCTAGAAAAATAACTAGTCATCAATAGAATACAAGTGAGCTTCTTCTCAGAATATGAAATTAATACTTAAGCTCAAAAACAACGAATTATTATTAATATGTATTGAAGTGATATTTTTTTTATAAGAACAAGTCAAATAACATAGAACTTAATTATCACAACGAAGAATAAAACATAGCTAAGCAATTAATTCAAATTAAATCTCGACAAAAATAGGGGTCAAATTAGGGGATTTCAACAATAAAGAGTTATTGATTAATATTGAGGGTAAATCAATTAGTGGCTTGTTAGGCTCAAAGGGGTTCACTAAGGGTTAATTATAAAGGTAGACTTTTGTGGAGTGAGTGGGTTAAACCTAAGTTCCTTTATCATCTTGACATATCAACTCAAAAAGTGTGGTCTTGACATGCATAATCAAGCAAGTTCTAGAGTAACAAATCAAAACTAACGCACTCATGATGAAAGTGAGCATGAAAGAAATAAAATATGCTCTAAAGGCTCAAGATCTCACAAAAATTATGGCTTTTTGATGTTCAAACTTGTGAATTTCAACTCAAGATAATACCTAAACTTATGGAAATAACCTAAAAGTTTTTAATTCTTCCAAAAATCAACTTATCATGCTTGATTCCCTAATGTCTTAAAGTTTAAACAATCAATGCATAAATGTCTATGTTCTAATTCAAGACATATCAATAAAAATCATAAATTAATTAAAATTCATTCTAATAGTGATATGAGTGATTCACGTGAGAATAAGACAAAATTCAGGGATTTCTAATGATGATATAAAAGACCCCCCCACACTTAAGATGTACATTGCCCTCAATGTACAAAGATAGACATATCGAGAAATATAGATAAATAATCATAAGATAGGGAGAGAAGTGAAACTTCCTGAATGATGAATGAACTCCTTGAATTGGAGTTTTTAGTTCCTATTTGATGATAAGCTTTGGAGCTTTTTATGACTGTGATAAAATCAGGAACTCTTTAGGAAATAATTACTCGTAATGAAATAGCCGAACATAAAAATTGTAAAAACTCAAGATAAAATAGTATTAAAAGGAAGAAAAAGTAATTTCAAAATATAAAAATAAAAATAAAATAAATAATAGGTGTTGGTAGAGAAATTGGGGCACACGGCCGTGGGGCACGCCCGTGTGCCCTCATTTCAGCTCGTGCGTTTCATGGTTTTCAAAATTGGGCTCATTGGTGTACACAGCCATGTTTCACGGCTGTGTCAATCTTCGTTCGCTTCTCCCACACCCGTGTTATTTTGATAGGCTCGACCACGGTTGGTGGGCATGGTCGTGTCGCACGCCAGTGTTAATTTGGCAGGATTGCCCATGACCAAGTCGCACGGCCGTGGTGATCGCGTGATTCGTAACAAGTAATAAATATTTATAATGAAGATCAAACCTAGACTAACTATTATCATTATGAAAAGGCAAGCACACCTATCGAACAATAGTATAGTAATGGCAAGACCGGGATATCGTACCCAAGGGAACCAAAAGTACTAGTAATAACTATCTTTTTATTATTTAACTTAAGAATAAAGGGGTTTTTGTTTTAATTAACTAATTATCTAAACTAAGAACACACAGAGAAAAGAATTGGGGAATTGCTTTTGGGAAAAATCGATTGACTTAAGACAATAACTAAGGAAAAATCCACCTAGACTTTACTTGTTATCCTGGCTCCGAATCGGACGATTTATTCATTCAACTTGTTCCATAGAGATCCCTAAGTTATGTTATTATCCCTATTCAAGACTAATAACGTCTAATCCCTAGATTGAATAATAGAGACTTTTCTCTAATTAACACTCTAGGGTTGCATTAACTCGATCTATGGATCCCCTTATTAGGTTTCACCCTAATCTGGCAAAATCTTGTCACCCTATTTCTAGGCGCGCAATCGACTCCGCTTAATTATGACAAAAGTACTCTTAGACAGGGTTTATTCCTCCTCTGAATAAGAGCATGGCTTGAATCGGTATCCTGGGATATCAAAACAATAATTAAGAACACATAATTAAGATCAAGTTAAATATTTATCATACGATTCAGAAAATAATAACAAGATTCATCTTAGGTTTCATTCCCCTTAGATATTTAAAGGATTTAGTTCATAACTAAATAAGAAAACATCTCAGAAGAATAAAGAATACAAAACATAAAGAAAACCCAAAACTCCTGAAGGGAAACTGAGGAGAGATCTTCAGTCTTGATGATGAATCCGGCTTCTGAGATGGATCAATCTGCTTCCTTGAGATAATTCCTTACCCCCTATTCTCCATCTTTTTTTTCTCCTCTACTAGGGTGTATTTATAAGCTTTGGAATGGCTAGAAGCCCTCAAAAGTGGCCTTTTCTGAATTGGACTTAACTTGGGCTAGTCAGGGACACACCCGTGGCGCACGCCCGTGTTTGATTACTTCAGGCCGTGTTCGAGCTATTAAATTGACTCGGCCGTGTGGTCTGCCCGTGTGAGGAGGTCCAGCCAGTGTTGATTTCGTACTTTGGCCCATTCTCTCCGTTTTTGGCCTGTTTCTCGTTCCTTTTGCTCTCCTATGCTCTCCTAAGTATAAAACATGAAATTAAAGCAATTAGGAGCATCAAATTCACCAATTCTAATGGAAAATCATCCATAAAATTCTTTAAACATGGGGTAAAAATATGTATAATTTACGGTTTATCAAATACCCCCACACTTAAGCATTTGCTTGTCCTCAAGCAAAATTCTCAACTCATAATCAAAATAAATTCTTCTCAACTTATAATTTCTATTGATAATATCTCACATTAATCCACAAGTAACCATACATTGAGAATTCAACTAAAAGAACATAAAAGTTTCAAACATTCCAAGTTGAGTATTTAGTCATGCAAACTTAGGTGCTTCCCTTCGTCTAAGTAATCACCTTTGATTCATAATATCACAGAGTTTCACATCCTCACTAAAGGTTCACTCAAATCACTCGAGGTGTTTAAGGACAATAAATGAAGCACTCAATAGTCAATAGTGAAAAGTCATTACCATAGGCTTGCATGAAAATCAAATCTCTACTACTATAATTTAAGATGATACATCAATAAAAAGGTCTTTATAGGGTTGGAATGAGGCTTGGTTAGGGGGTGTGGTCACAAGCTGAAAGAAAGGGTTAGAATCGAGATTGAATTGAAAAATTACCTAACTAGAAAAAGAGTTAATCTTCACTAGCGTACTACAGAGCTTCTCTCAGAATATGAAAGTACATATATATAGTTCTTTTTTTTAGAACAAGTTAAATAATATAGACTAAATATCAAGAACAAAACTTAGCTAGGCAATCCATTCAACTCAAGTCTCGACAAAAATAGGGATTAATTTAGGGGATTTCAACAATAATGGGTTAAAGGTTAATATTAAAGGTAATACAAGAAATGCTTTGTTAGGCTCAAGGACGTTTACTAGGATTTAATCGTGGAGGTAGGCTTTTTATGGCATGAGTGGGTTAATCCTAAGTGCCTTAATCATTTTGACATATCAAATCAAATGGTGTGGTCTCGACATGCATAATCAAGCAAGTTTTAGAATAACAGTTCAATACTGACGCACTCAAAGCAATAATAAAAGTGAGCATGATGAATAGATGCTCAAAAGGCTAAAAAATCTCACAAAAATTATGGCTTTTTGATGTTTAGACTCGTGGATTCCAATTCAAAGTAATATCTAGACTTGGGGAAACAACCTATAATTTTAAATTCTTAAAAATCAACTTATCATGCTTGATTCTTTAATATCTTAAAGTTTAAATATCAATGCATAATTGCCTATGTATTAATTCAAGATATATCAATCAAAATCATAAATCAATCAAAATTTATCCTAAATATGATATGAGAGCTTTTCAAGAGAATAAGGCAAACATTCAGGGATTTTTCTGATAATGAAATAAATATCCCCCCACACTTAAGATGTACATTGCCCTCAATGTACAAAGATAGATATTAGAGTATGAGAATAAGATATGGAGAGAAGTGAAACTCTCTGTATTAAGGATGGATGATATTCTTGGATTGGTGAGATCGAGTATTGGAAATGAATCTGGATGTCAAGCAAAGGTTACAAAGATTAGCCATGTTTAAAAGGAAAAAAAATGAATCTTAAACACATAATAAAAGGAAAATAAAATAAAATAATGATTTGAATTTCTCAAATGGCACGGCCGGTGCACACGCCCGTGTGTGATGTGATTCACTTTTCCCACGATCGTGTAGCCCAACACACGCCTGTGTTTTTTCGATAGCAATGTCCACGGGTGCTGGATACGGGCGTGTTTCACGCCCGTGTTTATTTGGCAGATTCGATCACGGCCATGTCGCACGGTCGTGGCGTTTTATCGCAACCCGTGTTTAGGGAAATCTTTACCCTGTTTTCACACGGCCATAAATACGCCCGTGCTCGTGGCCGTGTTCTTGTGGAAAACCTGTATTCCACTGTTCTGTTAGTAAGTTAGATGTTGAAGACTAAAATTTAAAGAGTTTAATACAGTTAGTGCCCGGGTTGCCTCCCGAGAAGCGTTTATTTATAGTCTAAGCTCGACTTACCTCTCCGTTGAATGATCATGGTGGTTCGAGGAGTTTATTCTCCTCACTCATGCTGTCATCTCATCAAAATAAGGTTTTAAACAGGTGTTGTTTACCTTAAAAGTGTCGAACTTGGGATGACTCACCTCGATCGTACCGAATGGGAAAATGCTGAGTACCGTAAGAGGGATTTCTTCATTCGATGTGGTAGTGACAATATGAGGATCTGCGGCATTTAATAAGACTTTATCTCCAACTTTAAGTTGATTTGGAGAGGTGTCAAGCTCTTTCTGGCATAGTTTTGGTTTATCGTGTGTTCTCGGTTTATGTGTTCTCCATTCATCTAGCTCCTCTATTTGCAGCCTTCATTCTTCACGAATAGATCCTTTACTATTGTTTGAGAGTGGCTCATGTACTTCCTTCAGACTTATCTCCTGCAAAGTGGGTTGTATCATGTGGTCAGTTTTAATAGAATGGTTTAGACGATCACCTTCAATTCCCGATGTGTTGTCAGAATTGCGAGCTTGAAGGGTTAGTGTTTCGTCTCCTACGAGGAGCGTGAGCTCACTTGTGCCAACATCAATAATTGTTTTAGCAGTTTCTAAAAAGGAAATTCCTAGAATTAAAGGAGTGTTGCTATCCTCTTCTATGTCTAAAACAATGAAGTCAACGGGAAATATAAATTTGTCGATTTTTACTAGCACATCTTCAATAATACCCCTAGGAAATCTTATAGTCTTATCTGCTAATTGAATGCTCATCCTAGTCTATTTGGGTTTCCCGAGACCTAGTTGCTTAAACATTTTATAAGGCATGACGTTGATACTAGCCCCTAAATCAGCTAATGCATTATTGACATCTAAACTACCAATTAAGTAAGGAATCGTAAAACTCCCTGGATCTTTTAGTTTGTTTGGTAGATTATTTTTCAGAATAACTAAGCAGACTGCGTTTAGCTCCACATGCGGCGCCTCGTCCAACTTCCGTTTATTTGCTAGCAGCTCTTTTAAGGATTTCATTGCGTTTGGCATCTGCGATAGGGCTTCAATAAATGGTAAGTTAATATGTAGTTTTTTTAAGAGTTTAAGGAATTTACCAAATTGTTCATCTGAGCGGTCTTTCCTTGTCACATTAGGGTACGACACACGAGGTTTATATTCGACATTCACCGATTTGTTTGTATTTTGATCTACCTCACCTTGACATTTGCTTACCACAGTTTCTTGCCTCGGTTCTGGTTCAGGCTCAACGACTCCTTCGTCATCTTGAATATTAATTATGTTGAGCTGTTCCCTCGGGTTAGGTTCGGTATTACTTGGCAAACTACTTTGTGGTCGTTCGGAGATTAGTTTGGAAAGCTGGCTTATCTGAGTTTCGAGTCCTTGAATTGATGCTTGCTAATTTTTTGAGTGTTGTCTCGGTGTTTTGAAAACGGTTTTCTGACACAGATATAATCTTTGAGAGAATCTCTTCAAGGTTCGGCTTCTTGTCTTGTTGGTAGGGTGGTTGCTGAAACCCCAGAGGATGTAGTGGTCTTTGATTTTCTTGACCGCCACACAAAAAATTAGGATGGTTCCTCCAACCTGCATTGTAAGCGTTACTATATGGATTGTTTTGAGATCGAAGATTATTACCCATGTAATGTAATTGCTCGTTTTCATGTTGTGGCCATAAGGTTGGTATTCTGAATAGCTTATTCCACCTCCACTTGCTTCGCACTGCATCAGTGGGTGAACCAGTGAAGAACTAAGAAAACCATCAATCTTTTTATTTAAGAGTTCTACCTAATTAGATAGCATGGTGACTGAATTGACAATATACACGCCGGCTGTTTTCATTGGCTTTGTCCTCATGACTTGCCACTGATAGTTATTTAGTGACATCTCTTCAATAAACTCATAGGCATCTTCAGGTGTTTTATTATTGATGGTTCCGCCAGCAGCTGTGTCAACCATTTGCCGAGTTGAAGGATTCAGACCATTGTGGAATGTTTGTACTTGAAGCCAAAGCAGTAACCCATGGTGAGGGCACCTTCTCATAAGTCCTTGTATCTCTCCCATGCATTGTAAATTGTTTTTAAGTCAATCTACAAAAAAGAAGAGATATCATTACGTAATTTAGCCGTTTTAGCCGGCGGAAAATATTTTAGTAAAAATTTTTCGGTCATTCGTTCCCAAGTAGTGATAGACCCTCGTGGTAACGAGTTTCAACCACTATTTAGCTTTGTTTCTCAGTGAAAAGAGAAACAACCAAATATGTATAGCATCATTAGAAACGCCATTGATTTTAAATGTATCACAAAATTCCAGAAAGTTTGCTAAGTGAGCGTTGGGATCTTCATCCTGCAAACCATCAAACTGAACAAACTACTGTATCATTTGAATTGTGTTGGGTTTCAGTTCAAAATTATTTGTAGCTACAGTAGGTCTAACTATGCTAAATTCAGTTCCTGTTAAAGAAGGTTTAGCATAATCATACATAGTACGTGGAGTAGGATTTTGATTAGCTGCAATTGCAAGAGGTAGCTGATTGTTTTGGTTTTCAGCCATCTCTTCGGTTGGGGGTTAAGTATTATCTTATTGCTCGTTCTCCGTGTATCCTAAGTTGTGCCTTATTTCTCTTTGGTTTCTACGAACTGTGCGATCGATTTCTTCTTCAAAAAGTAATGGTCCCGACGGGTTTCTTCTAGTCATAAACTATAAAAACCTGCCAAGAGAAAGAAAAAGTAAATTAATAAATAATAATAAAAAATTTAATTTAATTTAATTAAAAGAAAAATAAATGGCTAAAGTAATAAAAATTGAGTGTTCCTAATATTTTAGTTCCCCAGCAACGGCGCCAAAAACTTGATCGCGTGATTCGTAACAAGTAATAAATATTTATAATGAAGATCAAACCTAGACTAACTATTATCACGACAAAAAGGCAAACGCACCTATCGAACAATAGTATAGTAATGGCAAGACAGGGATATCGTACCCAAGGGAACCAAAAGTACTAGTAACAACTATCTTTTTATTATTTAACCTAAGAATAAAGGGGCTTTTGTTTTAATTAACTAATTATCTAAACTAAGAACACACAGAGAAAAGAATTGGGGAATTGCTTTTGGGAAAAATCGATTGACTTGAGACAATACCTAAGGAAAAATCCACCTAGACTTTACTTGTTATCCTAGCTCCGAATAGGACGATTTATTCATTCAACTTGTTCCGTAGAGATCCCTAAGTTATGTTATTATCCCTATTCAAGACTAATAACGTCTAATCCCTAGATTGAATAACAGAGACTTTTCTCTAATTAACACTCTAGGGTTGCATTAACTCGATCTATGGATCCTCTTATTAGGTTTCACCCTAATCTGGCAAAATCTTGTCACCCTATTTCTAGGCGCACAATCGACTCCGCTTAATTATGACAAAAGTACTCTTAGACAGGGTCTATTCCTCCTCTGAATAAGAGCATGGCTTGAATCGGTATCCTAGGACATCAAAACAAGAATTAAGAACACATAATTAAGAACAAGTTAAATATTTATCATACGATTTAGAAAATAATAACAAGATTCTTCTTAGGTTTCATTCCCCTTAGGTATTTAGGGGATTTAGTTCATGACTAAATAAGAAAACATCTTAAAAGAATAAAGAATACAAAACATAAAGAAAACCCAAAACTTCTGAAGGGAAATTAAGGAGAGATCTTCAGTCTTGATGATGAATTCGGCTTCTGAGATGGATCAATCGGCTTCCTTGAGGTAATTCCTTACCCCCTATTCTTCGTCTCTCTTTTTCTCCTCTGCTAGGGTGTATTTATAGGCTTTGGAATGCCTAGAAGCCCTCAAAAGTAGCCTTTTCCAAATTGGACTTAACTTGGGCTCGACAGGGACACGTCCGTGGCACACGCCCGTGTTAGATTACTTCAGGCCGTGTTTGAGCCTGTTAAATTGACACGGCCTTGTGGTCTGCCCGTGTGAGGAGGTCCAACCCGTGTTGATTTCGTACTTTGGCCCATTTTTTCCATTTTTGACCCATTTCTCGTTCCTTTTGCTCTCCTATGCTCTCCTAAGTATAAAACATGAAATTAAAGCAATTAGGAGCATCGAATTCACCAATTCTAATGGAAAATCATCCATAAAATGCTTTAAACATGGGATAAAAATATGTATAATTTACAATTTATCACGTGGCAACCTATCGGATCCCGTGTTGGGAAAATGTTTTTGCTCTGTTTGCACACGATCGTATCGCATGGCCGTGTTGCCTCCCATGGTACATTCACGACCTATGGCATACCCGTGTGCCTGGCCATGTGGTTCTGGAAATCCTATGTGCAGTGACTCAGTTAGTGAATTAAATGTTAAAGACTAAAATTTAAAGAAGTTAACACCGTTAGTGCTCGGGGTGCCTTCCGAGAAGTGCTTGTTAATAGTCTAGGCTCGACTCTACCTTGTGGGTATATTTAGGTAAATTCATGGAGTCGTAGCTCCTCTTTATCGTCTTTGAAATCCTCACCGTTATACATTTTGAGACAATGTCCATTTACCTTAAAAATGCCTTGTGATGGATGACTTACCTCTACAGTGCCATATGGAAACACAGTTTGAACTACGAAAGGACCTAACCATCGTGATTTAAGCTTTCCAGGAAACAATTTGAGCCTCGAGTTATATAACAGGACAAGATCTCTAACTTTAAATTGCCTTTGTTGCTTCAAACGGGTGTCGTGGTGGCACTTCATCGTTTCCTTATATAGGCGCGAATTTTCATATGCATTGGCTCGCTACTCATCTAACTCGTTCAACTGCATCAACCTATTTTTACCTGCAAGTTTGGGGTCAAGGTTTAGAAATTTTATAGCCCAGAATGCCTTGTGTTCTAACTCAAACGGTAGGTGACAACTTTTTCCATAAACAAGTCTGTAAGGTGATGTTCCTATGGGAGTCTTAAAAGCAGTTCTATACGCCCATAAAGCATCATCTACTTTCATCACCCAATCCTTTCTGTTTAATTCTAATCCCTTTTCTAGGATACGTTTAAGCTATCGGTTCGCTACTTCGACTTGGCCACTACTTTGAGGGTGATAAGGGGTAGTTGTTCTGTGATGAACTCCGTATTTCTTAAGGGTCTTGTCAAATTGGGCGTTACAAAAATGAGTACCCCTATCACTGATAATTGCTCTAGGTGTACCAAATCAAGAGAAAAGTTTCTTAAGGAATCGTACTACTACTCTAGCATCATTAGTAGGTAAAGCTTGGGCTTCAACCCATTTGGACATATAATCAACAGCTAATAAGATGTATTTATTCCCGAATGAACTAAGGAATGGACCCATGAAGCCGATACGCCAAACGTCAAATATTTCACATGAGAGCATATATGTCTGAGGCATTTCATCACGTTTGGATATATTACCTGTCCTTTGACATTTTTCACAAGAAGTAACATACCTATTGGCATATTTGAATAGGGTGGGCTAATAAAAACCTAATTTGAAGACTTTATATGCGGTCTTATTTCCACCGTAACGTCCTCCAGTCGGTCCTGAGTGGCAATGTTCCAAGATTTTCAATGCTTCTGTCCTTGTAACACATCTTCTAATGATTTGATCTGCACATTTACGGAAAACAAAAGGGTCTTCTCAGAAGTAGTTTTTCACATCAGTCAAGAATCACTTCTTTTGCTAATGTGTCAACATTTTGGGATAATGTTAGCGGCTAAAAAATTTGCAATGTCTGCAAACCAAGGTACCTCAGAATTAGATATAGCAAAAAATTGTTCTTGAGGGAAGAATCATTTATTTCAATGTCATTTGGCTCTTTGGTACTTAAGTTTTCAAGCCTAGAGAGATGGTCAGCCGCAAGATTTTCAGGTCCTTTCTTATCCTTAATCTCCAAGTCAAATTCAACTAGTAACTCTTTCTCCGTGGGGGTGTAGTTTTCTTGTGCGGTTGTCAAAGTCCTGCTAGCATAATAGATAGGTTGAAAATGTTTATCTCTTCACTGTCTTAAAACTACACCTACTGCAAAATCACTCACATCGCATATTAGTTCAAAAGGTGAATTCCAATCAGGTGCAATTAAAATTGGAGCTTTAGTCAGTTTATCCTTTAAAGTATTAAATGCTTCTAAACACTCTTGATCGAAATTAAAAGGCACATCTTTTTCTAGTAATTTAGTCAAAGGCTTAGCTATTTTAGAAAAATCTTTAATAAATCTTCTATAAAACCCAACATGTCCTAAGAAGCTTCTAATAGCCTTAACCGAATTAGGGGAAGGTAGTTTTCCAATTGTTTCAATTTTAGATTTATCAACCTCAATCCCTCTACTAGAAATTTTATGTCCTAACACAATACCTTCTTGAACCATAAAGTGACATTTTTCCCAGTTAAGCACAAGGTTTGTTTCCTCACATCTTATTAACACTCGTTTTAAATTTTTGAGGCAAAGATGGAAAGAGTTACTGAAAACTGAGAAATCATCCATAAATACCTCCATGACGTCTTCTACGAGTTCATCAAAAATGGCCATCATGCAGCGCTGAAAATTAGCAGGAGCATTACATAATCCAAAAGGCATTCTACGATAATTAAATGTACCGTATGGACATGTAAATTTCGTCTTTTCTTGATCTTCAAAAGCTATTGGGATTTGGAAATAGCTAGAGAGTCAGTCTAAAAAGTAGTAGTACATGTGTCCTGACAATATTTCCAACATTTGGTCAGTGAATGGAAGGGGGAAATAGTCTTTTCTCGTGGCATCATTTAGCTTCTATAATCAATGTACACTCTCCAACCTGTGACTATCCTTGTTGGGATTAATTCATTCTTCTCATTGGCTACAAAGTCAAGCCTCCTTTCTTAGGAACAACCTGCACTGGACTCACCCAAGAACTGTCAGAAATAGGATAAATAATTCTAGCATCTAGGAGTTTAATTACCTTAGTTTTAACAACTTTCTTCATGTTGGGGTTCAGTCGTCTTTGGGCTTGCATGCATGGTTTATATTCATCTTCCATGAAAATTTTGTGGGTGCAAAAAGAAGGGTTGATCCCTTTAATGTCAGAAATTTTCCAAGCTATGGCCCTTTTATACTCTCTTAATACTTGGAGTAATTCCTCTTTCTCCTTGGGTTGCAAGTTGGATGCAATAATTATCGGTAATGTAGAATTATTTCCAAGGAATGCATAATCCAAGTGATTCGGTAATTTTTTAAGCTCCAGTTTGGGAGGTTCGTCAATAAAGGGTTTTTGCTTAAGTTTATCTTTTACCTTAATTCCCTCATATTTTGCTAGTTTTGGGGAGGTTTCATTGGAGTTCAGTTTGGTTCCTATCTCAGAATCATCATCCACCCCCTCTCCTTGAGCGAGACATAGTTCCATCGTGTCCTTGTGTACGATTTCCTGAAAAGATTCTTGACTAGCATGATCAATAGAGTCGATAAAATAACATGAGTCATCCTGTTCTCTAGAAAATCTCATGGCATCATAAATTTTAAAAATAATCTCTTTGTCACCTACTCTAAGTATCAATTTACCATCACCCACGTCAATTACAGCCCTAGCAGTGGCTAAAAATGGTCGACCTAAGATTAAAGGCATCTCAACATCTTCATCCATGTCAAGCACAATGAAACCAACAGAGAATATAAATTTATCTACTTTTACAAGTACGTCCTCTATAATTCCCCTAGGATATTTAACAGATCTATCAGTTAATTGAATACTCATCCTAGTGGGTTTAGGTTCCCCTAGACCAAGTTGTTTAAACATTTTATATGGCATCAAATTAATGCTGGCGCCTAAATCAGCTAGTGCTTTATCAACATTCAAACTACCAATGAAGCAGGGAATAGTAAAACTTCCTGGATCTTTCAGTTTGGTTGGCAGTTTATTTTGAAGCACGGCTGAGCATTCCTCATTAAGTTCCACTGTAGATAAGTCTTCAAACTTCCTTTTTTTGTTAGAAACTCCTTTAAAAATTTTGCATATGTAGGCATCTATGATATAGCTTCAACAAAAGGTAAGTTAATATGCAGTTGTTTAAAAAGTTCAAGAAATTTATTGAATTGTGCATCCATGCAATCTTTCTTCAACTTTGTTGGGTATGGGATTGGTGGTTTAAATTCTTTTGGCATTAGATTGTCATTGTTTTTGAGTTTGACCTCCTTTCTGTCAACTTCTTGTGGTCGCTTCTTTTCAGATTCAGCTAACACTTTCCCACTCCTTAGTGCAATTGCTTTCACGTGCTCTTTTGGGTTGGGTTCAATGTTACTAGGTAGACTTCCTGGTGGTCTTTCAGAAATTAATTTGGCGAGCTGTCCTATCTGAGTTTCGAGCCCTTGAATCAATGCTTGTTAATTCTTAAGTGCTGTTTTGATATGCTAAAAATCAGTTTCTAACACTGAGATGAATTTTGTTAGCATCTCCTCAAGGTTCGACTTTTTCTCTTGCTGGTAAGGTGGTTGCTGGAAACCTGGAGATGGTGGTCTCTGATTCCCTTGGCTTCCCCATGAGAAATTTGGGTGGTTCCTCCAACCTGCATTGTAAGTATTACTATAAGGATTATTTTGAGATCGAGGATTATTACCTATATAATTTAACTGCTCGTTCTCCATGTTGTGGCCATAGGGTGGGTAATCTGAATTGCTTGATCCACCTCCACTTGCTTCGCACTGTATTACTGGGTGAACCTGTAAAGAACCAAGAAAACTGTCAATTTTTTTTATTCAAAAGTTCTACCTGATTGGAGAGCATGGTGACTAAATCAACGTTAAAAACGTCGACTGCTTTCGTTGGCTTTGTCCTCATGACTTGCCACTGATAATTATTCAGTGACATCTCTTCTATAAATTCATAAGCATCCTCAGGTGTCTTATTATTGATAGCTTAGCCAGTGGCTGCATCGATCATCTGTCGAGTTAAAAGACTCAGGCCATTGTGGAACGTTTAAACTTGTAGCTAGAATGGTAACCCATGGTGATGGCACCTTCTCAATAGATCCTTGTATCTCTCCCATGCATCGTAGAGTGTTTCTAAATCCATCTACAAAAAAGAGGAGATATCATTACGTAACTTGGCTGTTTTAGCTGGCGAAAAATATTTTAATAAAAACTTTTCGGTCATTTGTTCCCAATTAGTGATTGACCCTCGTGGTAACGAGTTCAACCATTGTTTAGCCTTATTCCTCAACAAAAAAGGGAATAATCGAAGGTGAATTTCGTCATCAGAAACGCCATTAATTTTAAATGTATCACATAGTTCCAAAAAGTTTGCCAATAGAGCATTGGGATATTCGTCCTGCAAACCATCAAACTGAACAAATTGCTGTATCATTTGAATTGTGTTAGGTTTCAGTTCAAAAGTATTTACAGCAACAACAGGCCTAACTATGCTCGATTCAGTTCCTGTTAAAGAACGTTTAGCATAATCATACATAGTACGTGGAGCAGGATTCTGATTAGCAGCAATTGCAGGAGGTAGCAGATTTTCTTGATTTTTAGCCATCTCCTCGGTTGTGGTTGAAATATCTTCCTCTTGCTCTTTTTCTGTGTATCGTAAGCTTCACCTTATTTCTCTTCGATTTTTGCGAACTGTGCGGTCGATCTCGCCGTAAAAAAGTAGTGGTCCTGACAGGTTTCTTCTGGTCATCAACTAGAAAAAACCTGTCAGAAAAAAATAAATGAAGAATTAGAAAAGAGAATAAAAATTTAAATTGCAATAAAAGTAAAATGGCTAAAGTAATAAAAATCGAGTGTTCCTAATATCCTAGTTCTCTGGCAATGGTGCCAAAAACTTGATACGTGATATTTGAGACAGGTTTTAAAAATTTATAATTAATCGTTCTTGAAACTAACTATTATCACGATGAAGGCAAGTGTACCTATCGAACAGTAGTATAGCTTTAGCAAGACCGGATTGTCAAACCCAAAGGAACCAAGAGTACTAGTAATTACTTTCTTTTCATTATCTAGCCTAAAAATTAAGGGATTTGTTTATCTAAACTAATTAACTAAACTAAGATTGCATAGAGAGAAAATTAGAAAAAAAAAAAGCTTTTAGGAAAACTAGATTGATTAAGATAATACCCAAGGAAAAACCCACCTAGACTTCACTTGTTATTTGACTCTGAATCAGACGATTTATTCTTTTGACTTGATTCGTAGAAATCCCTAAATTTTATTATTATCTCTCTCAAGACTAATAACGTCTAACCCTAGGTTGATTAATTGAAATATCTTTCTAATTAACGCCCTAGTGTTGCATTAACTCGATCTATGGATCCCCTTATTAGGTTTTACCCTAATCTGGCAAAATCTGTAACACCCCTTACCCGATACCGTCTCCGGAATCGAGTACGAGATGTCATCCAATTTAACTTACCGATTCGGAGCATAAAAATTTGCTTTTAAAATTAAATTCACTGTTCATAACAACACTGTCCACCTGCGCAACTGTCACTAATTTAATTATAACTTGAGTTACGAAACTCAAAATTTAAATCCGTAAATTTTCCGTGAAACTAGACTCATATTCATACTTACCATAAAATTTTCAGAATTTTTGACTTAGCACATTAGTACAGTTTATTCATTAAAGTATCCCCTGTTTCACAGCTCGACAGATCTGACCTCTTGGCGCTAAAAATCAAATATCTAATTGTACAGAATTCATATAAGGATACCATTAATTTATTTTGAAAATAGACTCACTAAGGAATCTGAACATATAAATTATGACCTATAATTATTTCTGTACAATTTATAATGATTTTCTAAAGTTAGAATAGGGGACTTCAAAAACCATTCTGACCCTGTCTCACTAAAATTTAAATATCTCAAAATATAAAATTCATTTGCCTACACCGTTTCTTTCATGTAAAAATAGACTTGATAAGCTTTAATTCTATATATCATTCACCCTCTAATTCCATTTCTACTATTTATGGTGATTTTTCACATTCACGTCACTGCTGCTGTCAAAGAAACTGCTTCTTTGAATTAGTTACCATTTAAACATACATAACTCCAAAACATATTCTTTAATAACTACTTCAATAGCTAACATTAGCCATATCATTTGGACATGCTCAAAATGATTAAGACTCTATACATGCCATAGTTTAAACATTTTGAAAAGCACATAATACCGAGATGGTTATGATAGTGTGATACGAGCTCCGACGGTCCACTATTCGATCAAGTTCAAATCACTATAAAACAAAGGAAAGAAAGAGATGTGTAAGCTATAAATAGCTTAGTAAGTTACATGTAAACAATAATTACTCAATTAATAATTAACACTTTTAACATATAACTAATCAAAACATTTCTTAGCAATTTCAATCACTTACACATACACAATCTTACCAATTCACTTGCATATACATTTTCACACTTAACATTTCATATTCACTTTAATTCATTATTAATCCCGTTGAACACTTGGAATATACACGGATACGTAGAGATTTAGCACATAAGTGCCACACTGATATGTAGCCGAAGCTACCACTGATATGTAGCCGAAGCTACCACTGGATGTAGCCAAAGCTACCACTGAAATGTAGCCGAAGCTACCACTGATCAATAACACTGGAAATGTCCACGGGTCTGCTCACACAAGCTGTCAGGTGTCTGCAACATATGCTAGATCACCCAGCACCCGGGACTCACTGTAACACTGTAACACTGGTCTCTAGTGACATGTCACTTGTATCCAATTCTATTCCTAAGTTCAACCGGGAATCTACACTTAACACTTTATTTTCAACACTTTATCACTTGAATAATTCATGAACAACTTTCATGTTCAACCGGGAATTTACACTTAACACTTTATTTTCAACACTTTATCACTTGAATAATTCATGAACAACTTTCCTTCCACATTCAATATTAATTCACATATCAAATATAATTCACAATTTATACAAATATAACTATTATTTACATATAACCTACCTCGGATGCAAAACGACTATTTTTGTAATTTAGTCGATAACTTTCTCTTTTCCCCGATCACTTGCACTATTTCTTCTTTCTTGATCTATATTAACACAATTTAATACATTTTATCAATATTCCATTCAAATACAATTCATACACAACATTTTGACACATTTACATTTTTCCCCATAACTTTTCAAAAATTCCACTTTTGTCCCTAAGCTCGTAAAAATAAAATTCTCTAAATTCTTAAATTTCAAACTTCACTAAATCATATTTCATGATCATAACGGGCCTCAATTTCACAAAATCACAACTTTATGCACACTTTACCATCTTTCACAATTTAGCCCTTTTTCAACATTTTTCATTGAAATTCATCTAGTAAAACTTGTAATTAACACTTCAAACATTCATTATCTAACATCACTAATCAATTTACAATTATATCATGAATGGGTCAATTTTTAAACTTTAATTTCATTTAAATTAAATAGTAGAAACATGAAATTCAAGCTTCAATAAGCATAAAAATACGAAAATAATTAAAAACGGGGCAAGAAATCACTTACAATTGAGCTTAGGAAAATCAAAACCCTTAACTATGGTAACCTGAAACTTTCGGCAGCAAGCTTCTGATTTTTTTGAAGAAGATGGACACTTATTTTCTCTTTATTTTGTCTTTTACCCAATTTGGACAAAAATGCCCTTGACCCATTACTTAGATATTTTTCTAGAAATACCCTTTTGTGTCCATAACACTAATTTATGGTCTAATTGCCACATAAACACTTCCAATTTCATGCAATAATTCAATTAAGTCATTTAATCACTAATTAGACACACTTTGCATTTTTCTCAATTTAGTCCTACAAATTCAATTAAGCACTAAAGCATTAAAATTTCCTATCCATATTTTCACACAATATTTCAATCAATCAGTAACTAATAAAAATTTATAAAATTAAACTATTTCACTTCGGATTTGTGGTTACGAAACCACTATTCCGATTAGGCCCTATTTCGGGCTATCACAAAATCTTATCACACTATCTCTAGGCGTGCAATCAACTCCGCTTAATTATGACAAATTTACTCTTAGATAGGGTGTATTCCTCCTCTGAATAGGAGCATTAACTCGAATCAATATCCTGGAATATTACAACAAGAATTAAGAACACATAATTAAGAACAAGTCAAATATTTATCATACAATTTAGATAATAATAACAAGATCCGTCTTAGGTTTCATTTTCCTTAGGTATTTAGGGGGTTTAGTTCATAATTATAGAAGAAAACATCTTAGAAGAATACAAAACATAAAGAAAACCCAAAACTCCTGAAGGAACTTGATGGGAGATCTTCAGTCTTGATAATGAATCAGGCTTATGATATGGATCAATCGGCTTTCCTTAAGTAATTTCTTACTTCCTACTCTGCGTCTCCCCTCCTAAGTGCCTCCTCAGGTGTTTAAATAGGATTTAGAATGCCTAAGAGACCTCAAAATTGGCCTTTACCGAATAGGACTATACTTGGGCTCAGCAGGGACACGCCCGTGAGACACGCCCATGTGCAATTACTCTAGCCCGTGGTCAAGGCTGTTAAATAGGCATGGGCGTGTAGTCTAGCCGTGTAAGTTGTGCTTCGATCCTATCAAATGGACACGGCCATTTGACACACTCGTGTGAGGAAGTCCAGGCCGTGTTGATTTCCCATGTGGGTCTATTTTCTCTGTTTTCGGCCCGTTTCTCGTTCTTTTACTCTCCTACGCTCACCTAAGTATAAAACATGAAATTAAAGGATTAGGAGCTTCGAATTCACCAAATCTAAGGAAAAACCATCCATAAATATGCTAAGCATGGGACAAAAATATGTATAAATTACGGTTTATCAAACCTTGTACCCACTAAAATCTACACCAGATTGGTGGTCGGTGTATGTCGATGCCCCTCGGTATAAGTGCTTCCATTCTATGACATCGATTTGCCAAATTTAAAATCAAACGCACTGATTAAATGTCGAGTCCAAGGATTGAGATTCAAGTTATGCTCATATCCTATCCGTTAGGGGCCACCAAAGCTTAAATGTAATGACCCGAATTTTACCGTTACCGAAAAAGTGTATTTTCGGGTCTCTATTTCTGAAAAATAGATTCATAAATTGAATTGAAATTAAATTACAAATGAAATTGAAAATTTGAAAGTTTATTGAATACCCTATTAACTGTATCGGGCTAGTCGGATATAGTTGGCATGCCATAGGATTGCAAGTGTTCAAGGATATTCCAACTGTGTGTCGATGAGATACTATATGTGTCGACTACTGTGACTATTCCGGATTTGTTCCGAAGAGGTACTCCGTATCTGACTGTTACTGTTACTGTTTCGGATTTGTTCCGATGAGGTACTTTGTTTACCGCTACTGTTACTGTTACCCTTACGGTGTATTCTGACTTCGACCGATGAAACACTATATACTATCCCCGGTGTATGGGTTGGATCCGTGTATCCATCCAGGTTCGAGTCATGTTAATAGGGATAATGAAAAGTATTAAAGACTGTCTGCTACTGAATAATTGACTGTTACACAAAATAAACGACTGATACTGAATAAATGAATATTACTGATTAACCAATTATTACTGTTGGCTGACTGGTACTGAACGATAAAGATCAATTGGTTGTTACCAAAGAATATTGACTGTTATTGAAATGAGATAGTACAGAATATTGAATGAAAGGTGAATAATATTATTTCTCAAATGAATTGTAAATAAAAGTACTGAAAAAACTAATTGTTACTGAATAATGGACTGCTACTGAATGTCTGGATGATACTGAACATAGGTTATTAATGAATAAATATGAAAAATCGACGGATAATGAATAAACATTGAAACTGTATACATTTCATCGAAAGTGATTAACAAGATCTTAGCATTATATATATTAAAAACAAATGATTGAACTATTAGGAGTAATAGATTGAATTCTCAAGGTTCATTGATATATGATTTATTATTGACTTAAGTATCGGTTTATAGAAATACCACTGAGTTCATACTCAGTGTACTGTTTGTTTCCGTGCGCAGGTTAGGTTAAAGACAGATCACCGAATCAGCATCATAAGCCGATCCCGAACTCAAAAAGGTAAAGCATGTTAATTATCGGTAATGGCATGTACCTAGGATGTCTTAAGTATGTTATATTGGATTGTGATTGTAATAGTGAAATAAGTAAATTGATAATTGATAATGATACATGATAAGTGTTGAAAGTTAAGTATTAGATAATATATAAAATGCGTTTGGATTGGTTTAATATTGGTATTTGTATTAGTTGTGGATTGAAATTTACAGGATTGGTAAATTTTTAAAATACAAGGTTCATTTTGAGTTCACATAGTTTGTCACACGGGCGTGTGCCTTAGTTGCCACGGCCGTGTCTTAAAGATAATTTAGTACACGGGCAGGCCACACGGACGTGTGTCATGGCCGTGTTTAAAAGTCAGTGTTGCACACGAGTTGAGGACACGGGTGTGTCCTATGCCGCACGGGCATGTTAAATTAGCCACACGGGCATGTGGTACTATTCAAAAAAAGAAAATTTAAAATTTCACAAAAAATTTACTAAGCTTTAGGATCGAATCTCGGTTTGTTTTAAATACACTTGTAAAGTATTGTGGACCCAATAAAATTATATTTAGATGGATATATTGCATTTATACTTGTTTATGTGCAAATGTACTATAATGACTGGTAATACTCTGTAATCCTATTCCGGTAACGGACGGGGTTAAGGGTGTTACAATTAGTGGTATCAGAGCTAATCGGGTTTACTCGATTCTAGGATTAAGTTGAGTATAGAAAGGAGTCTAAAGGTACATGCCATAATTAAGTCGAAATTGAGTCGGGATCGGATGCTGATATATTTGTTTGATACTGTTTTATAGTTGAAAATGTTAAATGAATATATTGATGGTATTGATTATGAAATGTATACTGGAGACGAATAGTCTCGTGAATTAAATGGAAATTGAATCGGTAATGTTAAGTATTAACTCAATGAATAATTGATTACTGAATGTTGACTGATGAAATGATAGAGAAAAGATGATATATAATTATTTAGAATTATAATTGATGCTCTACAGTGAATAGAAAGAACTGTATCTGTTACAATATCTACCCCTCCTGTTTCTCAATCGGTTCCCGAAGTGCTTCAAGGTACAGAGCTTGACTGAACGGGTAAGTTATCTGTTGTTAATACTCCGTAAATATAGTGTGGAAGAATTGAGAATTATAGCTGAAAATGGTCTTGAAAGAAATGAAATTTGGTTAGAGAATATTATCAGGGTCCTGAATGAATTGTTTTGTTTAGCGATTAAATGTTAGAAAGGTATGATATTTTTGTTAAAAAGATTCAGCTTGCCAGTGGTGGAAAATATTGATTTCTGTTGTGATTAAGAAAGGGTTATTTGGAAATTTTCCGAAACGAGTTCTAAAAGAAATATATAACAGTCAGAGATTTCTTGGTTAGAGATGTAAAGAATTCCTGAAGCTTAGATAGAGTTATCTAACTGTAACTGTATTCGAAGGGAATTTGTCTGATTGAATAAATATATTAGAAGATGTATTTTGACAGAGACTGTATGGTACAAATTGTTTGAAGACGATTTAAATGAGGACATAAAGTCAAAGAATGTAGAATAGAGAGTGGGATATGACTCTTTTGATTATTATCTTAGTGATTGCTCGAAGAAAATTGAAAAATACATTATTCAAATTTCAAGACGGAGTAACATAGCTACCAGAGGTAGATTACTCCTTAACTTTGGAAATACGAGTGATAATTGAAGCGTGACAAAGGACTTTATTGAAAATTTGGAGAATGAACATCAGCCAAGACATATGTTAACTGTATATAAGAAGATATTTCTCTACCAGATGCCATTACAGGTATTTTCTTCTTTATCGACACTAATATGATTATTTTAAATTGATCTTGGTTTGACTTAATCCTATGATTGCATGAATTCAGTATTTGTTAAAGACTTGCCTGTTGAGTTCACTGAATTATGATGGAAGTATCAAAGTTTTCGGATCAGTATTTATTGGCTGATAATATCTGCATGAACTGTCTAATAATGATACTAGGATACTGTTTTCTGTTTGAACTGATATTATTACTGTTCGATGTGATCTTGAGAATGGAATGGTTAATTCTGCATGATGCTGTGGTAAATTATAAGCAGAAGTATATTATATTGCGAAGTTAAGATGATGAAATGTTTTGTTTTGAATCAGAAAAGATTAAATGATTTACCTATTGTGATATTGAACATGCCAACACAGACATATGCCGGAAAAGGGTCATGGTATTTACCTTGCTTATGTATTGAATATTAAATTATTCAAGTTAAGGTTTAAATCAGTGGCAATAGTGCGAGAGAATTCTGATGTGTTTCCAGAAGAGTTGCTCGAACTACTGTTGATTGAAGAAGTTGAATATGCTATAGATTTTGTGATTCAGATGATAGTGAAAAATATATTTGAAACTAGAGGTTTACTAAAACTAGTCAGATATTACAGAAAGATGTGGAATTGGAATGAACTGATAGACGTTAGCAAGGTTCTGATTAGTTGAAAGCTCAATTAACTGAAGCATTAGTTCTGGTTTAGTCTGAAATCCTGTGAAGAAACTTGTGATTTACAGGGATAGCAGTGTTTTAATGCAAGAAAGAAAACTAATGAATTATGTTTTGGAAAGTTAGAATTACATGAGAAGAATTATTTGATACATGATTCGAAAGTGGTAGCTATGGTCTTTTCACTAAAGGATCATGATTTCATAATTGAATATCATCCAGGAAAAGCAAATGGAGTTATGAATACTCAGAATTGAAAGTTTTACTTTGTGTTATGAGCTCTGAACACTCGATTGCCATTATCTGATGATCGCTTAATTTTAGTTGAAATAAAGGTTAAACTTACTTCTCTACAGTAGGTCTGCAAAATTCAGATATGTGATAATGAGTTACTGGTTAAATAGGTATAGTGAACAAATGATTTTGATTGAAAATTTTAGATTGAATTTGGTGATTGTCTGCTATTTAGAAATAGAAGATGTATTGAAGAATTTAGAGCTTAGATAGAAGAATTTGTATAAAATTTATAGCAATACTATGTCTATGCATTCTGGAAGAAATAAGATGTACAGTGATTTGAGGCAGATGTGTTGAAGACTAGGAAAGAAAAGTAATACTTTGAAATTGTATATAAATGTTTATATCAGATACAGATACCTTCAGAACTGTTACAGCTAGAAAGGATATCAGAATGGAAATGGGATATAATTTCTATGGGTTTGAATTGGAATTATCTTGATCTTCTAAAAAGAAAGATGATATTTGAATAATCGTCGAAGGTATGGCAAAGTCTGCATATTCTATTCAGATATGAATACATTTCTTACTTAAGAATTGTCTAAAATATAGGTTTCTGAAATTATCAGATTACATGGTATGGTGGTTTCTAATATTTCTGATTGAGATACGTGGTTTATACTCTGATTATAGAACAATTATAATAAGTTCTGGGTACGTGATAACAGTTTTCAGCACTATATGAAGTTTTGAATGATTATGAATATAAAACTGCATGGGATCTGATTGAATACTGTGAGAAAAGAACATGCGGAGCTGGTTGATTCGTGAAACTAAAGAAAAATGAAAATAATTCGAGATAGTTTAAAAGCAGTATTTGATTTTCGAAAATTCTATATGGAAATTGAATGAAAGTGATTCGAGATAGACCGAAACAGTTTGACAGACAGAAATCATATGTAAATTTGAAACATCGGGATATTGAGCTCACAATCTGTTTGACTATGTGAAATCGCAAAAAAGTCAAACCGATAACATATTGACTGGTTTTACCTCTGAAGTTATAGAAAATTTATGAGATTTTTCAAGATTTAGTGCTCAGAAGATATAGATCAGATCTTCCACATGTTATTTCGACAAAGGATAATGGAAGTTGAACTAAATCATGGTATGAAGAAGAAGAACCGGTTGAGATATTACCTTGAAAAGTGAAGTCATAATACTGAAGAAATAACACGGGAACTAAGAGAAATAGTAAGATTCCTGTACCCCCATCTCTTTTTAGGCAAATTTCGAAGACGAAATTTATTAAAAGGGGGGAGAATTGTAATGACCCGAATTTTACCATTATCAAAAAAGTGTATTTTCGGGTCTCCTTTTCTGAAAAATAGATTCGTAAATATTTATTAAAAATATTTACGAAGTTAATTGAGTGGTTAATTAGAGTTTAATTAAGTGAATTTAGTTTAATTAAGAGTAATTAAGCAAAAGGAACAAATTGAATAAAGTGCGAAAGTTTAATTATAGATTAAAAGAAAATGAAAAGGACCAAAATAGCAATTATGCCATTGTCCTAAGTGAGGCGGCATAAACATAAAAATCTGAGATTTTTATGTGTTAAAATATATTAAATTATTATTATTTATTATTATAGTTTTATATTAAATTATTATTATTGTTATTATTATTTAATTGATATTATATTATTAAATTAAATAAATTAAAAGTTGACAAATGTATGGTACATATGGTGACATGTGTAATACTAATATACATACAATTGTAAAATACATGTATGTTTACTTATTATATAAGTATATTATTAAATTATATTATATATATATATAGTAAATAAATGAAAAAGAAAACACAAAGAAATAAAAAAGAGAAACAAGCAAACGAAACAGAGAAGAACAGGGGAGAAAGAAAGGAAAGAAAGAAAGAAAGGGAGAAAAGGGAAAATTAAGGTTTTGAAGCTTTAAATTTTAATAGGTAAGTCAATCAAGCCCTTTTTATTTAATTTTGATGTTTTGGAAGCCTTGAAATAAGGTTTTGATGAAATTAAGTTTATATTTTGAAAGTTATTAGATTTCTAGATATTGTTCATGTTGAATAAAATGATGAATTAAGGTCTAAATTGATAGAAATTGAAGTTAGAAGTGAAATAAGGATTAAATTGTAAAGTAATTCATAAGTTTTATGTTGTAAGGGTTAATTTGAGGAAATTTCAAAATTAATGAGATAAGCTGAAAATTTAATAGTTAAATTTGGGTTTGGATGGAATTTGAATAGAAATGGAGAATGAATTAAGTTAGTAAAGTGAATGAATTAGTTAGGACCTAATTGGAAATAAGGTGTAAATTGAATAGAAATTCAATTAATTGTTATAATGAGTGCTGAAAGTTAATGGTATAATTATTTTAATTTCCATAGCTAATATTATCTCGGGAAATCTTGGTTAAGCGAGGACAAGGCAAAGACAACAGGAGTTAGCTTGGAAACTACGGTTTGTATTTCTATAAACCGAATCTAAAATTTTTTTGTTGAATTTATTATTTATATGAATGGTAAGTATTATTATTATGGTATCGAACTGAATAAAAATTCATGAATTATTAGTGATTATTGATATTGAATAGAATATGTGAATATTGAGTGGAAAATTGAAAAATGTATATTGCATTGAAATTGATTTGCATGTGGATTGATATGGAAAAATGTATTAAATTGAATTGAAATTAAATTACAAATGAAATTGAAAATTTAAAAGTTTATTAAATACCCTATTAACTCTATCGGGCTAGTCGGATATAGTTGGCATGCCATAGGATTGGAAGTGTTCAGGGATATCCCGACTGTGTGTCGATGAGACACTATATGTGTCGTCTACTGTGACTGTTCCGGATTCGTTCCGAAGAGGTACTCCATACCTGACTGTTATTGTTACTGTTCCAGATTTGTTCCGATGAGGTACTTTGTGTACCGCTACTGTTACTGTTACTGTTACACTTACGGTGTATTCCGGCATCGGCCGATGAAACACTGTATACTATCCCCGGTGTGTGGGTTGGATCCGTGTATCCGTCCAGGTCCAAGTCATGTTAATAGGGATAATGAAAGTATTAAAGACTGTCTGCTACTAAATAATTGACTATTACAGAATAAACGACTGATATTGAATAAATGAATATTACTGATTAACCGATTATTACTGTTGGCTGACCGGTACTGAACGATAAAGATCAATTGGTTGTTACCAAAGAATATTGACTGTTATTGAAATGAGATAGTACATAATATTGAATGAAAGGTGAACAATATTATTACTCAAATGAATTGTAAATAAAAGTACTGAAAAACTAATTGTTACTAAATAATGGACTGCTACTGAATGTCTGGATGATACTGAACACAAGTTGTTAATGAATAAATATGAAAAATCGACGGATAATGAATAAAAATTGAAACTGTATACATTTCATCGAAAGTGATTAACAAGATCTTAGCATTATATATATCAAAAACAAATGATTGAACTATTAGGAGTAATAGATTGAATTCTCAAGGTTCATTGATATATGATTTATTATTGACTTAAGTTTCGGTTTATAGAAATACCACTGAGTTCATACTCAACATACGGTTTGTTTCTGTGCGCAGGTTAGGTTAAAGACAGATCATCGAATCAGCATCATAAGCTGATCCCGAACTCAAAAAGGTAAAGCATGTTAATTATCGGTAATGGCATGTACCTAGGATGTCTTAAGTGTGTTATATTGGAATGTGATTGTAATAGTGAAATAAGTAAATTGATAATTGATAATGATACATGATACATGATAAGTGTTTAAAGTTAAGTATTAGATAATATATAAAATGCGTTTGGATTGGTTTAATATTGGTATTTGTATTAGTTGTGGATTGAAATTTACAGGATTGGTAAATTTTTAGAATACAAGGTTCATTTTGAGTTCACATAGTTTGTCACACGGGCATGTGCCTTGGTTGCTACGGTCGTGTCTTAAAGACAGTTTAGTACACGGGCAGGCCACACGGACGTGTGTCATGGCCATGTTTAAAAGTCAGTGTTGCACACGTGTTGAGGACACGGGTGTGTCCTATGCCGCACGGGCATGTTAAATTAGCCACACGGGCGTGTGGTACTGTTCAAAAAAAGAAAATTTAAAATTTCAAGAAAAATTTACTAAGCTTTAGGATCGAATCCCGGTTTATTTTAGTTACACTTGTAAAGTACTGTGGACCCAATAAAATTATATTTAGATGGATATATTGCATTTATACTTGTTTATGTGCAAATGTACTGTAATGACTGGTAATACTCTGTAATCATGTTCCGGTAACGGGATGGGGTTTAGGGTGTTACATTAAATCTGTGCCGAAAATAGATGAATGTCTACCCATAGTTGTTTTGAGGACATTGTAGTATGAGACTTGTAACAAGCCAGTGAACCCACTGCACAATCGTGTAGCAGGACTTTCTGCTTCAATTGTGGTTTCAACATTAGCCGCAACGGTGTCTGATGATGGGCCAGATCCATCAGCCTCGGCAAACTCAACATATAACTCCATTACAACATTTTCGCTTGAGTAGTGTGATGATATGATGACCTCGAGCTTGAGATCGCTTTCACATTAAATAGCTCATACCTGTAGGGGGTCAACAGAAGTAAGATATCTACATTGCAACCTCAAAACTATTTCCCAGGTTAAACCCCCAAATTTTCTCCTGATTCTAGTCCGTGGCTCATGCAATTGAATGGCACGATTGAATGCAAATTCCATGGACTAGGCTCCTACAAATACCACCCCGAATTCTATCTTACAGATTTGACCATCGTAGTAAAAAATGGATTTCACTCCTCGAATCATTTCAATATCTGTTATGAATTGGATGAGTAAAAGCAAAAAACTCAATTGATGATTTTCCAAAGAAACACACACGACTCTTGTAACTCAACTGTTCGATGTTTGATTGAATTTACTACGTGCCTAAGTTATAAAAATTTATGGTTGAGGACCCCTTACTCAAGTGACCAAAGGTTAATGATAAGCCTGTGCGTGTGATACGTGATATTCGTGACAGGTTTTAAAGATTTATAATTAATCATCTTGAAACTAACTATTATCACAATGAAGGCAAGTTTACCTATCGAACAGTAGTATAGCTTTAGCAAGACCGGATTGTCAAACCCAAAGGAATCAATAGTACTAGTAATTACTTCCTTTTTATTATCTAGCATAAAAATTAAGGGACTTGTTTATCTAAACTACTTAACTAAACTAAGAGTGCACAGAGAGAAAATTGGGAAAAAGCTTTTGGGAAAACTCGATTGATTAAGACAATACCCAAGGAAAAATTCACCTAGACTTCACTTGTTATTTGACTCTGAACAATACGATTTATTCATTTGACTTGATCTGTAGAAATCCCTAAGTTATATTATTATCTCTCTCGAGACTAATAACGCCTAACCCTAGGTTGATTAATTGAAATCTCTTTCTAATTAACGCCCTAGTGTTGTATTAACTTGATCTATGGATCTTCTTATTAGGTTTCACCCTAATCTAGCAAAATCTTATCACCCTATCTCTAGGCGTACAATCAACTCCGCTTAATTATGACAAATTTACTCTTAGACAGGGTCTTTTCCTCCTCTGAATAAGAGCATTAACTTGAATCAATATCCTGGAATATTATAACAAGAATTAAAAACACATAATTAAGAACAAGTCAAATATTTATCATAAAATTCAGATAATAATAAAAAGATCTGTCTTAGGTTTCATTCCCCTTAGGTATTTAGGGGGTTTAGTTCATAATTATAAAAGAAAATATCTCAGAAGAATAATGAATACAAAACATAAAGAAAACCCAAAACCCCTGAATGGAAATTGAAGGCAGATCTTCAGTCTTGATGATGAATCCGACTTCTGAGATGGACCAATCGGCTTCCCTTGAGTAATTCCTTGCCTCCTACTCCGTGTGTCCATTCTAAGTGCCTCATCAGGTGTTTAAATAGGCTTTAGAATGCCTAAGATCCCTCAAAATTGGCCTTTTCTGAATAGGACTATACTCGGGCTCGACAGGGACACGCCTGTGTGAGATTACTCCAGTCCTTGGTCAAGGCTGTTGAATAGGCACGGGCGTGTAATCTACTCGTGTAAGTCGTGCTTCGATCCTTCCAAATGGACACGGCCGTGTGACACGTCCATGTGAGGAAGTCCAGGCCGTATTGATTTCCCATGTAGGTCCATTTTCTCCATTTTCAGCCCGTTTCTCGCTCTTTTTACTCTACTATGCTCACCTAAGTATAAAACATGAAATTAAAGAATTAGGAGCATCGAATTCACCAAATCTAAGGAGAAATCATCCATAAATGTGCTAAGCATGTGACAAAAATATGTATAAATTACGGTTTATCAAATACCCCCACACTTAAGTGTTTGCTTGTCCTCAAGCAAAATCCTTAACTCACAATCAAAATAAATTCTTCTCAATTTATAATCCCTATCAATAATATCTAAAAATAATCCATAAGTATTCATACATTGAAAATTCAACTAAAAGTACATCAAAGTTTCAAACATTCCAAGTTGAGCATTTTATCATGAAAACATAGGTGTCTCCCCTCATCTAAATGATTACCTTTGATCAAAATATCATAGAGTTTAACATCCTTACTAAAGATTCACTCAAATCGTTCGAGGTGTTTAAGGACATCAATTAGAGCACTAATTATTCAATATGAAAGGTTATTACCATAGGCTTGCTTGAAAATCAAATCTCCACCACTATAAATTGAGCTGATACATCAATCAAAAAGATCTTTTAGAGGGTTGTAATGTGGCTTTAGTTAGGGGGTGTGGTCATAAGCTGAAAGAAAAGGTTGGAATCGAGATTGAATTGAAAAATTACCTAGCTAGAAAAGTAACTAGTCATCATTTGAATACAAGTGAGCTTCTTCTCAGAATATGGAATTAACACTCAAGCTCAAAAATGACGAATTACTACTAATATGTATTGAAGTATTTTTTTTAAGAACAAGTCAAATAACATAGAACTTAATTATTGCAACGAAGAATAAAACATAGCTAAGCAATTAATTCAAATTAAATCTCGACAAAAATAGGGATCAAATTAGTGGATTTCAACAATAATGGGTTATGGGTTAATATTGACGGTAAATCAATTAATGGCTTGTTAGGCTCAAAAGGGATCACTAAGGGTTAATTATGAAGGTAAGCCTTTGTGGAGTGAGTGGGTTGAACCTAAGTGCCTTTATCATCTTGATATATCAACTCAAATGGTATGGTCTTGACATGCATAATCAAGCAAGTTCTAGAATAACAAATCAAAACTGACGCACTCATAATGAAAGTGAGCATGAAAGAAATAAAATATGCTCTAAAGGCTCAAGATCTCACAAAAATTATGGCTTTTTTATGTTTAAACTTGTGAATTTCAAATCACGATAATACCTAAACTTAGGGAAACAACCTAAAAGTTTTTAATTTTTCAAAAATCAACTTATCATGCTTGATTCCCTAATGTCTTAAAATTTAAACAATCAATGCATATGCTTATATTTTAATTCAAGACATATCAATAAAAATCATAAATTAGTTAAAATTCATTCTAATAGTAATATGAGTGATTCTCATGTGAGAATAAGACAAAATTCAGAGATTTCTAATGATGATATAATAGACCTCCCACACTTAAGATGTACATTTCTCTCAATGTACAAAGATAGATATATTGAAAAATATAGATAAATAATCATAAGATAGGGAGAGAAGTGAAACTTCCTGAATGATGAATGAACTCCTTGAATTGGAGTTATGGAGAATAATCGGCCAAGGCAATGATGAGAGTGAGAGAGGATATTCCGGTGGTGGCAGAGGTTTATTAGTCCATAAGTCTTGCGCCAAAATAATATTATATCTGGTGGTAGCTATGGTCGTGGTCAAGCAGGACATGGCAGTCGTGGAGAACCTTTGTCAGTGGAGTTTTTAGTTCCTATACGATGATGAGCTTTGGAGCTCTTTATAACTGTGATAGAATCAGGAACTTTTTAAGAAATATAAGGAAGTATAATTACTCGTAATGAAATAGCCGAAACTATAAATTATTCAATAAAAATTATAAAAACTAAAATTAAAATAATATTAAAGGAAAATGAAATAAAAATTACTTAAATAAGATAAATAAAGATAAAAGTGAAAATAAAAAGTTTTTAAACATCGTCATTGCCGGATGGTTCGCGAGGTGGTGGTGCCGATGAGATGGGAAGGTGCTAACAAATCTGATGAAATGTAGCATCAATATGATCAAAACGCTGAAAAAACTGTTGCTCAAATCGAGTAAGGCGCTCAGAGAAGTCAGAGTATGAAGTCGCCGCATAAACTAGACGATGGATTGATAGTGGCTGAGACGGTGGGTCCCCATGACGTGGAGGGACATCATCAGTAATGTCCTCTGGGTCTTCCTCCTCAGTGGACTGAACGAGGCGGTACTGAGGAGGGTAGGTGCCACGTCGTTTCTCGATCATCCTCATATGTAGCATGCTCGAGATGCCCTGGGGGGACATCTGGCCGATGAGAGTGAGGGAGGATGATTGTGCCGCTGTGTTGAGGAGCCCAAAGTGCCGAGCCAATCGAGTCACATAGGCCCAATAGAGATGACCCCTCTCCTATGTTACTCTGTCTGATGGCGGATGGCGAGGCCAATGAAGTAGGCAAGGTCGAAGATGTGCCCATTCGCCATGCTCCACAAGAAATAGGCGTTGTGAGTGTTGACGACGCCTGTGCTTTCTTGCCGTCCCGTCAGAGTGTGGGCCAAGATGGCATGTAGGTATCGCAGGGATAGGGCGAGGGCCGATGCCTTAGAGCGGCTAGGATCATAGGTAGCCGAGGCAGGGACGAGGTCCTTCCAGCACTTTGAGGGGGAGTAATGGATGTGGCGATGGAAGGTGTCGAGTTCATTGTCATCCATAAACTCCTTCATGTATAGCCCTAGTGCAATTCCAAACTCCGGTACACTCAATTGGCGCACTAGACCACCAAGGCAGAACTGGACCGTTCCAGGATCGTTGAAGTTTTTCATGAGGACTTGGAGATAGAAAGTCGAGCAGAGTTCCATCGTGAGCTTGAGGTATGTCGGCTCGATGATCTCAAAGAAGAGCCCCCATGGTTCAGTCGTCAAGAGGGCTCAGACCGCGTCAGCCATCTGAATTTGTTCAAGTGCGGCCTAGTCAATACAGCGGCCCACACCTAGGGGTCGGGCCCGTAATATCTGAAATAGCTCCTTCTGGGGTTCCAAGGGGAACTGGAGGAACGGGTGCCTAATCTCCATAGTAGGACCCGAGGATGACGCTGCTCTTTTCTTCTTCTTCGAGGTGGGGACAGCGGTTTTCTTACCACGTGAGGTTGACATAATATACCTGCGAATATTTCAAGGGGCTCACGTACTAGACTAAAACAACCAAAGCAGATATATAAAGTCATTATCATGAGTAGGACTACGACAGTAAAGTAAACGGAAATATCTAGAAATTGAATGCATGTAAGTTTGATAATATGAATATGGTGTGGTAAGCATTAAATCCATGGAAACACAAAAATAAATGGATGAATGTATCCTAATGTATTGACTAAAATGGCAAAGTTCTATCATAATAACTATGATTATTTGCTCAACATAAAACAAAATATCATGAAATAAGTAAAAGAATGAAGAAAATAGAGGGAAAGTTCTATCATAAGAACTACGACCGTGTCCTACTTCGTTCGCTTCTCCTATGCCCATGTTCCAATGTGCACGCCCGTGTTGTTTTATCAGTCTTGAGCACGGGTGGTGGGCACGGGTGTGTCAAACGCCCATAACACCCGTGCTAAATTCTCAATGTCAACCACGGTTTATAGACAAGGGCGTGTCACACGCCCGTGTTGGTTTGATAGACTCGCCCACAACCATGTCATACGGCCATAGCCACTTATCACATCCCGTGGTAGGGAAAAATTTTGCCCTATTTTTACACGACCGTATTGCATGGCCGTGTCTCCTCCCATGGTGTGAGCACGACCTAAGGCACACCCGTGTGCCCAATCGTGTGGATTAGAAAACCTGTGTTTCAATGACTAAGTTAGTGATTAGATGTTAAAGACTAAAATTTTAAAGAGGTTAACATCGTTAGTGCTCGGGTTGTCTCCCGAAAAGCGTTTATTTATAGTCTAAGCTCGACTTACCTTTCTGGTGTATGGTCATAGTGGTGCGGGGAGTTTACACTACTCATCCCTGCTATCAATTTTATAATATAAGGTTTAAGACGAGCATTGTTTACCTTAAAAGTGTCAAATTTGGGGTGAATTACCTCGACTGTACCATATGGGAAAATACTGAGTACTGTAAGAGGGATTGCTTCGTTAGATTCAGAAGTGGCAATACAAGGGTCTGCTATATCTAGTAGTACTTTGTCTCCAACCTTAAGTTGATTTGGTGCGATATTGAGCTCGTCATGGCATGGTTTTGGTTTATCATGTGTCCTCGATTTAGGTGTCTACCATTCATCTAGTTCTTCGATTTGTAGCCCACATTCTTCATAGATGGGTCCTTTGTTGTTGCTTGAACATGGCTCGTGTACGTTCTTCGAACTTATTTCCTGCAAAGTAGGTTGCACCACATGGTCAATTTTAGTATAATGATTTATACAACCACCTTCAATTTTCGATGTGTTACTCGAATTACGAGCTTGAATGGTGATTGTTTCGTCTCCCACACGAAGTGTGAGTTCACCTGTGCCAACATCAATTATTGTTCTAGCAGTTGCTAAAAAGGGTCTCCCTAAAATTAAAAGAACGTTACTATCATCTTCTATGTCTAGAACAATGAAATCAACTGGGAATATAAATTTGTCAATTTTAACGAGTACATCTTCAATAATCCCTCTAGGAAATCTAATTGTTTTATCGGCTAATTGAATACTCATCCTAGTTTATTTGGGTTTCCCAAGACCTAGTTGCTTAAACATTTTGTAAGGCATGACATTGATACTAGCCCCTAAATCAGCCAAAGCATTATTAACATCTAGGCTACCAATCATACAATGAATCGTAAAACTCCCTGGATCTTTTAATTTGTTGGCCAGCTTATTCTATAGTATGGCTGAACAAACCGTATTTAGCTCCACATGCGACGCTTCATCCAACTTCCGCTTATTTGTTAAAAGCTCTTTTAAGAATTTGACTGTGTTTGGCATCTGCGAAAGAGCTTCAATAAACGGTAAGTTAATATGTAACTTCTTTAATAATTTAAAGAATTTACAGAATTTTTCTTCTGTGCAGTCTTTCATTGTCACGTTTGGGTATGGCACACAATGTTTGTATTCTTTATTTACCGATTTTTGGTCATTGTGGTCCACCTTACCCTTACCTTTACTTACCACAGTTTCTTGCCTCGGTTCTGGTTCAGGTGCAACTAACCCTTCCACATCTTGAATGGTAATTGCATTGATTTGCTTCCTTGGGTTAGATTCAGTGTTACCCGGCAGGCTACCTTATGGTCGTTTAGATATCAATTTAGCGAGCTAACCTGTCTGAGTTTCGAGCCCTTGGATCAATGCTTATTGATTTTTAAGTGCTGTCTCGGTATTCTGAAAATGAGTTTCTGACACCGAGATGAATTTTGTTAGCATCTCCTCAAGGTTCGGCTTTTTCTCTTATTGGTAGGGTGGTTGTTAGAAGCATGGAGGTGGTGGTCTCTGATTCCCCTGGCCTCCCCATGAGAAATTTGAATGGTTCCTACAACCTACATTGTAAGTATTACTATAAGGATTATTTTGAGATCGAGGATTATTACCCATGTAATTTAACAGCTCGTTCTCTATGTTGTGGCCATAGGGTGGGTATTCTGAATTGTTTGATCCACCTCCAGTTGCTTTGCACTGCATTACTAGGTGAACCTGTAAAGAACCAAGAAAACCATCAATTTTTCTATTCAAAATTTCTACCTGATTAGAAAGCGTGTGATCGAATCGACGTTAAAAACACCGGCTATTTTCGTTGGCTTTGTCCTTATGACTTGCCACTGATAATTATTCAGTGACATCTCTTCTATAAATTCATAAGCATCTTCAAGTGTCTTATTATTGATAGTTCTACTAGTGGCTGCGTCGATCATCTGTCGAGTCGAAGGATTCAGGCCATTGTGAAACGTTTAAACCTGTAGCCAGAGTGGTAACCCATGGTGAGGGCACCTTCTCAATAGATCCTTGTATCTCTCCCATGCATCGTAGAGTGTTTCTAAATCCATCTACACAAAAGAGGAGATATCATTACGTAATTTGGCTGTTTTAGCAGGCAGAAAATATTTTAATAAAAACTTTTTAGTCATTTGTTCCCAAGTAGTGATTGACCCTCGTGGTAACGAGTTCAACCATTGTTTAGCCTTATTCCTCAACGAAAAGGGAAACAACCGAAGGTGAATGGCATCATCAGAAATGCCATTGATTTTAAAAGTGCTGCAAAACTCTAAAAAATTTTCCAAGTGAGCGTTGGGATCCTCGTCCTGCAAACCATCAAACTGAACAAACTGTTGGATCATTTGAATGGTGTTAGGTTTCAGTTCAAAATTATTTGCAGCAACAGCAGGCCTAACTATGCTCGATTCAGTTCCTATTAAAAAAGGTTTAGCAAAATCATACATAGTACGTGGAGCAGGATTCTGATTAGCAGCAATTGCAGGAGGTAGCAGATTTTCTTGGTTTTCAGCCATCTCCTCTGTTATGGTTGAAGTATCGTCCTCTTGCTCTTCCTCTGTGTATTGTAAGCTTTGCCTTATTTCTCTTCAGTTTCTGCGAACTGTGCGATTGATCTCACTATCAAACAGTAATGGTCCCGACGGGTTTCTTCTAGTCATATGATAAACCGTAAATTATACATATTTTTACCCCATCTTTAATGCATTTTATGGATGATTTCCCATTAGAATTAGTGAATTCGATGCTCCTAATGCTTTAATTTCATGTGTTATACTTAGGAAAGCATAGGAGAGCGAAAGAGATGAAAAACGGACCAAAAACAGAGAAAATGGGCCAAAGTATGAAATCAACACGACCTAGACCTCCTCACACAGGCAGACCACATGGCCGTGTCTATTCGACAGGCTTAAACACGGCCTGAAGTAATTGAACACGGGTGTGTGCCACGGGCGTGTCCTTACCGAGCCCAAGTTGAGTCCAATTCAGAAAAGGCTAATTTTGAGGGCTCCCAGGCATGCCAAAGCCTATAAATACACCTTAAAGAAGGAAGAAAACACACACGGAGAATAGAGAGTAAGGAATTACTCTAAGGAAGCCGATTGATCCATTTCAGAAGCCGGACTCATCATCAAGATTAAAGATCTCTCCTCAATTTCCCTTTAGGAGTTTTGGGTTTTCTTTATGTTTTGTATTCTTTATTCTTCTGAGATGTGTTCTTATTTAGTTATGAACTAAAACCCCTAAATACCTAAGGGGAATGAAACCTAAGATGAATCTTGTTATTATTTTCTGAATCGTATGATAAATATTTAACTTGTTCTTAATTATGTGTTCTTAATTCTTGTTTTGACATTTCAGGATATTAATTCAAGATAAGCTCTTATTCAGAGGAGGAATAGACCCTGTCTAAGAGTACATTTGTCATAATTCAGCAGAGTTGATTACGCACCTAGACATAGGGTGATAAGATTTTGCCGGATTAGGGTGAAACCTAATAAGGGGATCCATAGATCGAGTTAATGCAACCCTAGAGTGTTAATTAGAGAAAAGTCTCAATTATTCAATCTAGGGATTAGACGTTGTTAATCTTGAATAAGGATAATAACATAACTTAGGGATCTCTATGGAACAAGTTGAATGATTACCGTAAATTATACATATTTTTACCCCATGCTTAATGCATTTTATGGATGATTTCCTATTAGAATTGGTGAATTCAATGCTCCTAATGCTTTAATTTCATGTGTTATACTTAGGAGAGCATAGGAGAGCGAAAGGGACGAGAAACGGGCCAAAACAGAGAAAATGGGCCAAAGTACGAAATCAACACGGCCTGGACCTCCTCACAGGGCCAGACTACACGGCCGTGTCCATTCGGCAAGCTCGAACACAGCCTGAAGAAATTGAACACGAGCGTGTGCCACGGGCGTGTCCCTGCCGAGCCCAAGTTGAGTCCAATTCAGAAAAGGCTAATTTTGAGGGCTCCTAGGCATTCCAAAGCCTATAAATACACCCTAGAGGAGGAAGAAAACACATACGAAGGATAGGGAGTAAGGAATTACTACGAGGAAGCCGATTGATCCATCTCTGAAGTCGGATTCATCATCAAGACTGAAGATCTCTCCTCAATTTCCCTCTAGGAGTTTTGGGTTTTCTTTATGTTTTGTATTCTTTATTCTTCTGAGATGTGTTCTTATTTAGTTATGAACTAAAATACCTAAGGGGAATGAAACCTAAGACGAATCTTGTTATTATTTTCTGAATCGTATGATAAATATTTAACTTGTTCTTAATTATGTGTTCTTAATTCTTGTTTTGACATCCCAGGATATTAATTCAAAATAAGCTCTTATTCAGAGGAGGAATAGACCCTGTCTAAGAGTACATTTGTCATAATTAAGCGGAGTTGATTGCGTGCCTAGACATAGGATGACAAGATTTTGCCGAGTTAGGGTAAAACCTAATAAAGGGATCTATAGATCAAGTTAATGCAACCCTAGGGTGTTAATTAGAGAAAATTCTCAATTATTCAATCTAGGGATTAGACGTTGTTAATCTTGAATAAGGATAATAACATAACTTAGGGATCTCTACGGAACAAGTTGAATGAATAAATCGTCCGATTCGGAGCCAGAATAACAAGTAAAGTCTAAGTGGATTTTTCCTTAGGTATTGTCTTAAGCCAATCGATTTTACCCAAAACCAATTCCCCAATTCTTTTCTTTGTGAGTTCTTAGTTTAGATAATTAGTTAATTAAAACAAAACCCCTTTATTCTTAGGCTAAATAATAAAAAGACAGTCATTACTAGTACTTTTAGTTCCTTTGGGTTCGACAATTCGGTCTTGCTAAAACTATACTACTGTTCAATAGGTACACTTGCCTACATCGCGATAATAGTTAGTTCAAGAATGAGTAATTATAAATATTTAAAACCTATCATGAAATCTCGCGATCAAGTTTTTGGCGCCGTTGCCGGGGAACTAAGATATTAGGAACGCTCAATTTTTGTTACTTTAGCCATTTATTTTTCTTGCAATTTTATTTTATTATATTATTATTATTTATTAATTTACTTTTTCCTTCTCTTGGCAAGTTTTTATAGTTTATGACTAGAAGAAACCAGTCAGGACCATTACTTTTTGACGAAGAAATCGATCGTACAGTTCGCAGAAATCAAAGAGAAATAAGACAAATCTTACGGTACACAAAGAACGAGCAAGAAAACGATACTCAACCCCCAATCGAAGAGATGGCTGAAAACCAAGACAATCAGCTACCTCCTGCAATTGCGACTAATCAAAATCCTGCTCCACGCACTATGTATGATTATGCTAAACCTTCTTTAACTAGAATTGAATTTAGCATTGTTAAACCTGTTGTAGCTGTAAATACTTTTGAACTGAAACCTAACACAATTCAAATGATACAACAGTTTGTTCAGTTTGACAATTTGCAGGATGAAGATCCCAATGCTCACTTGGAAAACTTTCTGGAATTCTGCGATACATTTAAAATCAATGGCGTTTCTGATGATGCCATACGTCTTCGGTTGTTTCCCTTTTCATTGAGGAACAAAGCTAAACAGTGGCTGAAATCGTTACCACGAGGGTCAATTACTACTTGGGGACAAATGACCGAAAAATTTTTACTAAAACATTTTTCACCGGCTAAAATGGCTAAATTACGTAATGATATCTCTTCTTTTATGCATATGGATTTAGAAACCCTCTACGATGCATAGGAGAGATACAAGGACTTACTGAGAAGGTGCCCTCACCATGGGTTATCGCTTTGGCTCCAAGTTCAAACATTCCACAATGGTTTGAATCCTTCGACTCGACAAATGGTTGATGCAGCTGCTGGCGGAACCATCAATAATAAAACACCTGAAGATGCCTATGAGTTTATTGAGGAGATGTCACTGAATAACTATCAGTGGCAAGTCATGAGGACAAATCCAACGAAAACAGCCGGTGTTTATAATGTCTATTTGGTCACCATGCTGTCAAATCAGGTAGAACTCTTGACTAAAAAGATTGATGGTTTTCTTAGTTCTTCACAGGTTCACCCAGTAATGCAGTGCGAAGCAAGTAGCGGTGGAACAAGCCATTCGGAATACCAACCTTATGGCCATAACATAGATAACGAGCAACTAAACTACATGGGTAATAATCCTCGACCTCAAAACAATCCATTTAGTAACACTTATAATGCAGGTTGGAGGAACCATCCCAATTTCTCGTGGAGAGGCCAAGGAAATCAAAGACCATAACATCCTCTGGGTTTTCAGCAACCACCCTACCAACAGGAAAAGAAGCCGAACCTTGAAGAGATGCTCTCAAAGTTTATATCTGTGTCAGAAGCTCGTTTTCAGAACACTGAGATAGCACTTAAGAATCAACAACCGTCGATCCAAGGGCTCAAAACTCAGATAGGCCCGCTTTCCAAACTAATCTTCGAACTACCACAAGGTAGTTTGCCAAGTAATACTGAACCCAACCCAAGGGAACAACTCAATGCGATCAATGTTCAAGATGAAGAAAGATTTGTAGAGCCTGAACCAGAACCGCGGTAAGAAACTGTGGTAAGCAAAGGTCAAAGTGAGGTAGATCAACTCTTAAAAAAATTACATATTAACTTACCGTTTATTGAAGCTCTATCGCAGATGCCAAACGCAATGAAATTTTTAAAAGAGCTTTTAGTAAATAAGCAAAAGTTGGATGATGCGTTGCATGTGGAGCTAAACGCAGTATGCTCAACTATTCTGAAAAATAAGCTACCGAACAAACTAAAAGATCTAGGGAGTTTTACGATTCCTTGCTTAATTGGTAGTTTAGATGTTAATAATGCATTAGCTGATTTAGGGGCTAGTATCAACGTCATGTCTTATAAGATGTTTAAGCAACTAGGTCTCGGGAAACCTAAACAGACTAGGATGAGCATTCAATTAGCAGATAAAACTATAAGATTTCCTAGGGGTATTATTGAAGATGTGCTAGTCAAAATCGATAAGTTTATATTTCCCGTTGACTTCATTGTTTTAGACATAGAGGAGGATAGCAATACTCCTTTAATCCTAGGAAGGCCCTTTTTAGCAACTGCTAAAACAATTATTGATGTTGGCTCAGGTGAGCTCACGCTTCGCGTAGGAGACGAAACACTCACCCTTCAAGCTCGCAATTCTGATAACACATCGGAAATTGAAGGTGATCATCTAAACCATTCTATTAAAACTGACCACATGATACAACCCACTTTGCAGAAGATAAGTCTAAAGGAAGTACATGAGCCACTCTCAAACAACAGTAGAGGATCTATTCATGAAGAACGAAGGCTGCAAATAGAGGAGCTAGATGAATGGCAAACACATAAACCAAGAACACACGATAAACTGAAACTACGCCAGAACGAGCCCGATACCTCTCTAAATCAACTTAAGGTTGGTGATAAAGTCTTATTAGATGCCGCAGATCCCTACATTGTCACTACCACACCGAATAAGGAAATCCCTTTTACAGTACTCAGTATTTTTCCATTTGGTACGGTGGAGGTGAGTCATCCCAAGTTCGGCACTTTTAAGGTAAACAATACCCGTTTAAAACCTTATTTTAAGATTGATAGCAGGAATGAGGAGTATAAACTCCTCGAACCACCATGATCATTCAACGGAGAGGTAAGTCGAGCTTAAACTATAAATAAGCGCTTCTTAGGAGGCAACCCGAGCACTAACTGTATTAACTTCTTTCAAAATTTAGTCTTTAACATCTAACTTACTAACGGAGCTCTTTAATACAGGTTTCCCACAGAGACACGGCCAAGCACACAGGCGTGCTTATGGCGGTGTGAAAACAGGGCAAGGATTTCCCCAACATGGGCTACGATAAAACAACACAGCTGTGCGACATGGCCGTGGTTTAGCCTGCCAAAACAATATGGGCGTGCGACACGCCAGTGTGGAAGACCCGTGGTTGAAACTGAGAAACTAGCACGGGCGTGCGACACGCTTGTGCCTAACACCCGTGGTCAAACCTGTTAAATTAACATGGGCGTGGGGCTTGAACACACGGGCGTGGGAGAATGAATGAAGCCAGACACGATCGTGCGACACGGCCGTGTGAACCTACACGCCCAAGGTACACGGGCGTGGGACAAATTTCAGACGCGCCCCAAATAGGAAAAACGCGAAACGCACGGGCAAAAATTAGCAAACAAGGGCATGTGCCATGGCCGTGTGACCCAAAATCTATAAATACCCTGCACTATTCACTTTCTTCTCCATTTAAAAACCCTAACCCCTAGCCGCTGCAAGTTCACACGGCTTCCTTGCCACGCCCGTGCACCGCCTCCAACTTCATTTTTAACGTTCAATCTTTCTGCCCTAGCATTTGTTTACTCATTTCACTTCTATTTTACTTATTTTTTAATGCTTAGTATCAACATAATCTTCATATCTTTTGAACTATTTTTCATTTTGCTTATTATTCTATTATTTAATTTGCATTCTTAGGTTAGCTATGACATTACTATGCTTATTCTCATGCTATTACCATGCCTATCATTTAATTTGCATTCATAGGATTAGTTATCATACATTCCGTCTTAAATCAAGAATAGGAAAACCTCATGCCCATTACATTTCTATTCTCATTCTCATTGTTGTTTTGGCTAAGTTTGCTTTACATCAGTACTCTTGGCTTAAATAAGTTAGTTCAAATTCATGACTTTTTACTTCTTTGTATTTTTTTACCTATTATTATTATTCATTTATCTATTATTATTATTCTTTATATTACAGACTTTTAAATGTCGTCTTCAAGAAGAAAGAAGATCGTTGTCCCTGCTTCAAAGAAGAGGAAAGGAGCGTCCTCTTCCGCGGGTCCAACTGCAGAAATTCGTCACCCTCTCCTGCAGTTCCCCCGAGGGCCCCAGAAAGAACTGTTCCAAATACCTCGGGCCCGACCTTTAATTGTGGGCAGCTGCATCGACTGGGCTGCTGTAGAACAAGTTTAGTTGGCTGATTCGATTCGAGCCTTCCTAACCAACAACCCTTGGGAGCTATTCTTTGGGATTATCAAGCCAACATACCTTGAGCTCACGATGGAACTATGCTCGACGTTCCATCTTCACACCGTAATGACGAACTACGATGATCCCAGCACGGTTCAATTTTGCCTAGCGGATTAATCCGCCAGCTAAGCGTCCCAGAGTTTGGTGCTGCACTGGGCTTATATACAGAGGAGTTCAAGGAGGAGAATGATTTAGACACTCTCAGTCGCCACATACACTTCTCCCCCTCGAAGTGCTGGCACACTTTGGCCTTGGCGCGGCCTCCTACAATCCTAGCCGCTCCAAGGCATCAGTCCTCCCACCATCCCTGAGGTACTTACACGCTATTTTAGCTTACACGATTACAGGGAGGCGCGAGAGCACTGGCGTCGTCTACACTCATGATGCCTACTTCTTATGGTGAATTTCACACGGGCACGTCATTGACCTTGCCTATTTCATCACCCTCACGATTCAGCACCAAACGGAGCGGCGTAGAAAGGGGTTCATCTCCATCAGCCCCTACGTACTCGGCTGGCGCGGCACTTCAGGCTCCTCAACACCACGGCCCAAGAATCATCCCTCACCCTCATCAGCCAGATGTCTCCACAAGGCATCTCGAGCATGCTTAGCATGAGGAGGATTGAGAGGCGCCGAGGAACCTACCCTCCCCAGTTTCATCTCGCCCAATCTACGGAGGAGGAGGCCTGCGAAGACATTCCTGATGATGTCCCCCCACAGCATAAGGACCTACCAACTCAGCCACCACCACCCTCTCGTCCAGCTCATGCGGCGGCTTCATACGCTGACATCTCTGAGCGCCTCACTCGATTCGAGAAACAGTATTTTCAACGATTTGACAACATTGATGCTACTCTACAGTAGATTTGTCAGCACCTCCACATCTCATCGCCAGTCCCACCTCGAAAACCATCCAGCGATGAAGATGTTTAAAAACATTTATTTATAATTTTATGTTTTTATGTTAATTTTTATCCATCATTTGATCGCGAGATTTCATGATAGGTTTTAAATATTTCTAATTGCTCATTCTTGAACTAACTATTATCGCGATGTAGGCAAGTGTACCTATCGAACAGTAGTATAGTTTTAGCAAGACTGGATTGTCGAACCCAAAGAAATTAAAAGTACTAGTAATGACTGTCTTTTTATTATTTAGCCTAAGAATAAAGGGGTTTTGTTTTAATTAACTAATTATCTAAACTAAGAACTCACAAAGAAAAGAATTGGGGAATTGGTTTTGGGGAAAATCAATTGACTTAAAACAATACCTAAAGAAAAATCCACCTAGACTTTACTTGTTGTTCTGGCTCCGAATCAGACGATTTATTCATTCAACTTGCTCCGTAGAGATCCCTAAGTTATGCTATTATCCTTATTCAAGATTAACAATGTCTAATTCCTAAATTGAATAATTGAGACTTTTCTCTAATTAACACCCTAGGGTTACATTAACTCGATCTATGGATCCCCTTATTAGGTTTAACCCTAATCTGGCAAAATCTTGTCACCTTATGTCTAGGCGCGCAATCAACTCCGCTTAATTGTGACAAATGTACTTTAGACAGGGTCTATTCCTCTTCTGAATAAGAGCTTATCTTGAATTAATATCCTCGAATGTCAAAACAAGAATTAAGAACACATAATTAAGAACAAGTTAAATATTTATCATACGATTCAGAAAATAATAACAAGATTCGTCTTAGGTTTCATTCCCCTTAGGTATTTAGGAGTTTTAGTTCATAACTAAACAAGAACACATCTCAGAAGAATAAAGAATAGAAAACATAAAGAAAACCCAAAACTCCTGAAGGGAAATTGAGGAGAGATCTTCAGTCTTGATGATGAATTCGGCCTCTGAGATGGATCAATCGGCTTCCTTAGAGTAATTCCTTACTCCCTATTCTCCGTGTGTGTTTTCTTCCTCTTCTAGGGTGTATGCCTAGGAGCCTTCAAAATTAGCCTTTCCCGAATTGGACTCAACTTAGGCTCGGTAGGGACACGCCCGTGTGACACGCCCATGTTCGATTACTTCAGGCCATGTTCGAGCCTGCCGAATAGACACGGTCGTGTGGTCTACCCATATGAGGAGGTCCAGGCCGTGTTGATTTCGTACTTTGGCCCATTTTCTCTGTTTTTGGCCTGTTTCTCGTCCCTTTCACTCTCTTATGCTCTTCTAAGTATAACACATAAAATTAAAGCATTAGGAGCATCGAATTCACCAATTCTAATGGGAAATCTCCATAAAATGCATTAAACATAGGGTAAAAATATATGTATAATTTACGGTTTATCATCATACACTATAAAAACCTGCTAGGAACGAATAAAATAAAAATTAGAAAAGAAAATAAAAATTTAAATTGAAAATAAAATAGAATGGCTAAAGTAATAAAAATCGAGTGTTCCTAATATCCTAGTTCCCCGGCAACGGCGCCAAAAACTTGATACGTGATATTCGTGACAGGTTTTAAAGATTTATAATTAATCGTCTTGAAACTAAGTATTATCACGATGAAGGCAAGTGTACCTATCGGACAGTAGTATAGCTTTAGCAAGACCGGATTGTCAAACCCAAAGGAACCAATAGTACTTGTAATTACTTCCTTTTTATTATCTAGCCTAAAAATTAAGGGATTTTTTTTATCTAAACTACTTAACTAAACTAAGGGTGCACAGAGAGAAAATTGGGAAAAGCTTTTGGGAAAAATCGATTGATTAAGACAATACCAAAGGAAAAATCCACCTAGACTTCACTTGTTATTTGACTCTGAACCAGACAATTTATTCATTTTTCTTGATCCGTAGAAATCCCTAAGTTATATTATTATCTCTCTTAAGACTAATAACGTCTAACCCTAGGTTGATTAATTGAAATCTCTTTCTAATTAACGCCCTAGTGTTGCATTAACTCGATCTATGGATCCCTTTATTAGGTTTCACCCTAACCCGGTAAAATCTTATCACCCTATCTCTAGGCGTGCAATCAACTCCGCTTAATTATGACAAATTTACTCTTAGACAGGGTCTTTTCCTCCTTTGAATAAGAGCATTAACTTGAATCAATATCCTGAAATATTATAACAAGAATTAAGAACACATAATTAAGAACAAGTCAAATATTTATCATACAATTCAGATAATAATAACAAGATCCGTCTCAGGTTTCATTCCCCTTAGGTATTTAGGGGGTTTAGTTCATAATTATAAAAGAAAACATCTCAGAAGAATAATGAATACAAAACATAAAGAAAACCCAAAACCCCTAAATGGAAATTGAAGGGAGATCTTCAGTCTTGATGATGAATCCGACTTCTAAGATGAACCAATCGGCTTCCTTTGAGTAATTCCTTGCCTCCTACTCCGTGTGTCCATTCTAACTGCCTCCTTAGGTGTTTAAATAGGCTTTAGAATGCTTAAGAGCCCTCAAAATTGGCCTTTTCCAAATAGGACTATACTTGGGCTCGGCAAGGACACGCCTGTGTGACATGCCCGTGTGAGATTACTCCAGCCTGTGGTCAAGGCTGTTGAATAGGCACGGGCGTGTAATCTACCTGTGTAAGTCGTGCTTCGATCCTGCCAAATGGACACGGCTGTGTGACATGCCAATGTGAGGAAGTCCAAGTTATGTTGATTTCGTACTTTGGCCCATTTTCTCCGTTTTTGGCATGTTTCTTGTTCCTTTCGCTCTCCTATGCTCTCCTAAGTATAAAACATGAAATTAAAGCATTAGGAGCATCGAATTCACCAATTCTACTGGGAAATCATCTATAAAATGCATTAAACATGGGGTAAAAATATGTATAATTTACGGTTTATCAATCAGCGTGATTTGTAGATAAATAAAACTTATAGAGAAAAACAATTAAAAGAGAATCGTGCTGATAACGTGTTATAAAATAAAATACAGATAATAAAGAACAAAGAGAATGGGAGAGCAAAGAGAGCATATTTTTATTTATCAATCGGAATATTTACCATGCTTCTCCAAAGTCTCTATTTATAGGTATAAGAAGTATAAATGAAGTAGAGATCTATTTCTAATTACTGTTAGAATTTAAAGTATATTAAAAGTTATCTTGATCTTGATGGCATCCACTTAATAAGATATTCATAACACTATCATCTTTTTCTTTTCTTCTTGACTTGTTGGTAACTCTGATTTCTTCAGAAAAGTGAAGTAGGAGATTGGGTTAACCTTTTGTCATTTGAAATGGTTGAAAAATTGAATCAAATTACAGAACAAAATTAAGCTTCAAGGTACTGGATTCAACTTTCATTGACTTCTACTACTTCATGATGTTATAATGATGTAGCTATTAGAGTCTATAAATTTGTTCATCGTCTCAGTGAATCTGATTTATAGAACTAAATAAAAGAAGTCTTTGTTTTTAATTATGTGGTTGGAGTGGCCAATAATGCTTTTGCTCGTTGGTTATTTGGGTCATTGAGTGGAAGCTTCAAATTTCATTATGTTTGAATGATATATGTGGATCTCTAATATTATTATGTGTAGGGGTGAGCAAAACTCGATTCGACTTAAAAAAATCGAAAAAAATTTTAATTTCGAGTTAAACGAATCGAGTTATTCAAGTTAATCGAGTTATTCGAGTCAACTCGAATTTTTTTCGAATTTCGAATTCGAATAACTCGAATAATTCGAATAATTCGAATATCAAACTATAATATTTTACATTTTTACCCCAAACTCCCAAACTTTTTTACTTTTCCCTTAAAACTTTTACTCCTTCCCACTTTCCCCCCAAAACTTTTACTCCCCTTCAATCCCAACCCCCCAATCTACCCAAAATTCATTTTCCACTAAAATTTTACTCTCTCATTTACTTTTTCTCAAAATTTTATTCCCAGAAACACTCAAAACTTTTTATTTTCCCCCATAATTTTTACTCCCTCCCACTTTCCTCTTAAAATTTTTATTTCCTTTCAATCCCACCTCCCATCTACCCCAAATTCACCCCAATTTTTTTTTAATATTTTCCCTCCAAAATTTTACTCTCCCCTATTTACTTTCCCTCAAAACTTTTATCTCTCAAAACTTTTTATTTCTCCCTAAATTTTTACTTCTCACCCTTTACTCTCAAATAAAAAATTAAAATTATCTAAAAAAAATCACTAAAGATAAATAGTAATAATTTTATTTATATCTACTATTTATATTATTAAATTAAATTTCACATTTTATATTATTTATATTATTGGATTGTTTAGTCATATTTAATATTTATATTAAAATTAAATTATTAATTATGCCATTAAATATTCATGTTAAAATTTTATATTGGTATCAATTTCACATTTTATCTTTAAAATAATTTTTATTAAAAAATCACATTTTTACATTTAATATATTTTTTAATTCGAAAATACATAGTGACAAGAATCTGAAGATAATTGAAGCAACTAAGCAAACAAAGAAGCTAACCCGTATATAAAAATTAATAAATAAATTATGAGGTGATGAAAGTTAATAAAAATTTTAATTAAGGTGGATAAATTTTATTACGATGGGTGACAGTGGTTATAAGGACCCAGAATTATTTTTTAAAATTTAACTCGAACAAATATATTCGATTCGATTCGATTCGAATTCCATCTCACTCGACTCGATTCGAGAAAATTTCAAATAAAGTTAGGATGATAAAATAAGATTTGAAAACTCGATTAACTCGAAAATTTTCGATTCGATTCAATTCGATTCGATCAAATGCTCACCCCTAATTATGTGCGTATGTTATAAGTGAATTTTGTCTAAACCTTTTAATTTAGTTTTTTTTTTAAAATTTTAGTTCGATATATTTTATATCAATTTGATTTTACATTATAATTTATTTACTTTATTGGCTGCAAAATAAACTCATACTACAATATAAACATACACAATTCTAATAATTCAAACGAAAATATAATTTTCAAATGTAGCATACCTTAATACTAATCTTATCTAATAATACATCAATAATTAAACTTTTAACATAAATTTAAACTAATAATAATGATTATTAAAAAAATAATATTACAAATCTAAAATATAAATAATTCTTTTTTTCAAATTTAATATTAAAAAAATTAACATAGCTTACTTAAGTTGGTTGTGGTTGGGGGACATCTTCCTTTCTTTCTTTCTTTTTTCTTATTGTGGTTGGGGAACCAAATCCACTCTGCTTTTATACTGCTCTTTTAATCCTCCCCTATGTCTCATCCAATTATTTCCATCATAAGTATGAACTAACACTTCTCAAACTACTACAATTTAATTCACTCTTTATTTAAAATTTCCCTAAATTTAAAATTCTTTTTTAATTTCCCATAATACACTATCACCTTCCTCACTGATATTAATAGTTTTATTTAATCTATTCTGAAAATTTTAAATATTGGTTAACCTAAATTGACACTGTTCATCTTTCAGGAATTATTAGAAATATTACAACTTTACCTTTAAATTTTTAAAATTTACAATTATCAAATAGTCATATATTTCATACTTAATTTAAGCAATATATCAAAAAAAAAAGTTTAAAACTTACATTTAATATTTAAATTTTTTTATTTTTTTAATTTTTCTAATTATCAAATAGCCCCTATTTCTCTTTAAATATTAACTCTCTCAGCAAAATGTAGATTGAAACATTTAAAAAAGAAAATCAAAATTTCATCACCCTATGTTATAGGTTAAAACATGTTATTAGTCTATGTGTTTCTATAAAATTCGATATTTAGTCTCTATACTTTAAAAGATAAAATTCAATCCTCTTATATTTTTTTCAATTTAAAAATCATATTCCAATCATTATTATTGTTGGTAGTTTTTATAAAAAATTGTGAACTTAACATATTTATTTTTCGTCAATCATATGACACATTACATGAGGGTATCTTCATCAACATGCTAAATTGACATATTTTGACAAAAAATATGTATAATTTTAATGATTGAATTGAGATTTTAAATCAACACAGTTGGAAGACTAAATTTTTAACTTTTTAAGTATGAAGATTAAATCTCAAATTTTAATCCCACTTTTAGCCACGGATCATTTGCAAATCCTCTTGCAAGATCTCTAGAAAATTAGTTGCTCTAATTTACCATCTTCCCAATGGAGACTTCAAAAAATTTTCCGAGCGTAGAGACACCAGATGAAGGTTACCAAAAGACATTCAAAAACTGCGATGAACTGCTGCCAACTCTTCCTGAAAGCAAAGGCTGGAGGGTTGACCAGCTTTTCCAATACCAAGGCTTCTGGATACTTAGTTTTGGCATAAGAGGAAGCATTTTGATCAATGATCACTTCAAGCCTCGACCCACTGACATCATCGTCGCAACATCCCCTAAATGTCGCACCACCTGGCTCCGAGCCCTTGTTTTCTCCATTATCAACAGACATTCCTTTGATTTCAGCGACCATCCCTTGCACAAAGCAAACAGTCGAGAGTTGGTCCCTTTCTTCGAAGCATTCATTCAGAAAGGTGGGTCAACTTCCTTCGTCGATGGGATTCCTTCACCTCGCCTTCTTTCAACTCACCTTCCTTACTCTTTGTTCCCAACACGCATGACCGATGATACCTCGGCTTGCCGTTTCGTATACATCTGTCGTGACCCCAAAGATGTTTTCGTTTCAAAGTGGCATTTCGCCAAGAAGTTGAGACCCAAAGAACTGCCACCACTTTCACTAGAGAAAACCTTTGACTTGTTTTGCAAAGGGGTTTCTGACCGTTTTGGGATCACGTATTGGGGTACTGGAAAGCTAGTGTGGAGTCACCGAAGAAGGTGTTGTTCTTGAAGTATGAAGATGTAAAGAAGGAGCCTTTGGGTTGTGTGAGGAAAGTTGCAGAGTTCTTAGGAGTACCCTTCACACCAGAGGAAGAAAACAAAGAGACCGTGGAACAAATAGTGAAGCTGTGCAGTTTTGAGAGCATGAGCAATCAAGATGTTAACAAACTTGACAAAAGATATCAGCAAAGTCCTATAAGCAACTCTGATTTCTTCAGGAAAGGTGAAGTTGGAGATTGGGTTAACCATTTGTCACCTCAAATGGCTGAGAAATTGGATCAGATTACTGAACAAAAACTTCAAGATACTGGATTCAACTTTCATTGACTCCAAAGTATCTCATTGAATTTGATTTATATTTGACTGGAGTTTTTCTTTTTAATTACGTGATTTGCGTATTATGTGTCTTCTTTTTATTTTCATGATCAACTATGTAATTTCTTTTTTTTATTTTTTTATGTATTTGCATTAAGGTTGCATTTCGTGCTTTTGCTATTAATGCCATCTTCATCTCCTTCAAACAGTGAAAGTCTTATCATGAACACCGTTCTCAGCCTTCAGCCGTATCCCTTGGCAGCTTAGCAAGTGGTCCTCATGCATTTAAATCTTTATTTATTGGTCGGTCCCATGACTTACACACTCCCTCAAGTGGTGGGATGCTTTATGTGAGGCTTGATTTACCGTTGTGGTGTTCTTCTGCAATGGGTCTCCATAGATGTTGAAACTACAATGGCTCCACTTTTGATGCAACTTCGCTTTCTAGAGTAGAAATACTGTGGCTGCTTCTAATCTTTTCAAAGTACCCTGTGGTGTTGATTTTAATTTTTCTCATTCAATCATGAAAGTCGAGGAAGACATCATCAAACTGAATTTTTAATTATGTGGTTTGGGTGGCAATAATGCTTTTGCTTGTTGGTTCTTTGGGTCTTTGAGTAGCAACTTCAAATTTTATTATGTGGATCTCTAATTTTATTATATGTATTTTATTTTATGAGTGGATTTTGGGTTTTTTATCAAAATAACCCTTTAATTTTAATTAAGTATCAAAATGACCCACTTTTTTAATTAAACACCAAAATAACTTGAAATTTACAGTAAAAGTTGGTGGAGCCAAATTATTTGGCACCACCAACTTGCCACGTCAGCAGAGAGCATAAAAAATTAATTTTTTAGTGGAGCCATGTAGAATGGCGACATCTGTATAAATACTAGAAAAATACTAAAATTTTTAAAAATATGGAAAGACTTCAAAAAAATTAACCATTTTTTTTGTGGAGCCAAATTAAATGGCGCCACCAGATCTGCCATGTCAGACTTTCTCTGTTTTTTTTTCTTTTTTACTTTTTTATTTTACTTTTGTCTTTTTCCCTTTATTTTATTTTATTTATTTATTATTATTAACTTTAAAAATTTTGAAATATATATTTGAAATATTTTATTAATATATATTTTGAATTTAATTTTTAAAATTTTAAATATTATTTTTTTAATATTTAAATATTTTAAACTTTCAAATTTATTATTAGTTTTATAATAATTTAAATATTATTTAATTTGTTTTATAATATTTTAAATTATAAATTTTAGAGAGATTCAAACCATTTTTTAAATTCTATTTAAAAGTTAAAAATAATATTTTGTTTTAAAAAGTGAAATTTGAATTAATAAAAAATTAAAAAATATTTTTCATTTTCTAAAAATACTGTAAATTTTAGTTTTTTATTATCTTTTGTCTTTTTCTTTAAATTTTTTTCTTTTTTTAAGTTTTATATTTTTTCTTGTTTTATTTTGTTTATTTATTTATTTTTTGTTATTAATTTAAAAAAAATTAAAATGTATATTTGAAATGTTTTATAATATATATTTTTAAATTTTAAATATTATTTTAATTTATTTTTTAAATTTTGAATATTATTTTTTTAAATATTAAATATATATTTTTTAAATTTGTTTTTTTTACTTTTTTTAACTTTTGTCATTTCTATGACATTTTTTTATTTTTTTCTTTATCTTTATTTATTTATTTTTTTTATTTATTATTACTTTTAAAAAACTTGAAATATATATTTGAAATGTTTTATAATATATATATTTTTAAATTTTAAATATATATATTTGAAATTATTTTTTAAAATTTTAAATATTATTTTTAAATCATTGTTTAAAAATTTAAATATTATTTTTTAAATATTAAATATATTTTTAATAATATAAAACATTTAAATATTTTAAAGATATGACTTTTCAAATTTATTATTAGTTTTATAATATTTTAAATGTATATTTTAATTTGTTTTATAATTTTTTTAATTATGATTTTTAAATTATTTTAAATTATGATTTTAAAATTATTTAAAATATATTATTTTTAAAGATATGACATTTCAAATTTATTATTTGTTTTATAATATTTTAAATATTTTTTAAATTTTAAATATAATTTTTATAAATTATTAATTTTAAAATTAATTTTAAAGATATTCAAATGTTTTTTTAAATTAAATTTAAAATTGTAAGAATTAATATTTTATTTTGTGGAGCCATTTAGAATGGCTCAATCACTTTATAGTGTACTTTTTTATATTTTTTTAATATAATAATTTATGTTTAAAAAATAATATTCAAAATTTAAAAATAATTTAAAGTAATATTTAAAATTAAAAAATATATATGTATTATAAAACATTTCAAATATACTTTTAAATTTTTTAAAATTAATAACAAAAATAAATAAATAAATAAACAAAGTAAAACAAGAAAAAAGAAAAAAACTTAAAAAAAGAAAAAAATTTAAAGAAAAAGACAAAAGATAATAAAAAACTAAAATTTACAGTATTTTTAGAAAATGAAAAATATTTTTTAATTTTTTTATTAATTCAAATTTCACTTTTTAAAATAAAAAATTATTTTTAAATTTTAAATAGAATTTAAAAAATGGTTTGAATATGTTTAAAAATTATCATTTAAAATATTATAAAATAAATTAAATAATATTTAAATTATTATAAAACTAATAATAAATTTTAAATTTTAAAATATTTAAATATTAAAAAAATAATATTTAAAATTTTAAAAAGTAAATTCAAAAAATATATTAATAAAATATTTCAAATATATATTTCAAAATTTTTAAAGTTAATAATAATAAATAAAATAAAGAGAAAAAGACAAAAGCAAAATAAAAAAAGTAAAAAAAAAAAAGAGAAAGTGACTGACATGGCAGATCTGGTGGCGTCATTTAATTTGGCTCCACCAGAAAAATAGTTAATTTTTTTGAAGTCCTTTCATGTTTTCAAAAATTTAGTATTTTCCTGATATTTATACAGGTGGCGCCATTCTACATGGCTCCACTAAAAAATTAATTTTTTATGCATCCTGTTGACGTGGCAAGTTGGTGGCGCCAAATAATTTGGCTCCACCAACTTTTACTGTAGATTTCAGGTCATTTTAGTGTTTAATTAAAAAAGTAGGTTATTTTGGTACTTAATTAAAATTAAAGGGTTATTTTGATAAAAAGGCCGTGGATTTTGTCTAAATTTTGATATATTTTATACCAATTTAAATGTACGTTATAATTTATATATTTTATTGGCTGCAAAATAAACCAACACTACAAAATAAACATGCACAATTCTAATAATTCAAACAAAAATATAATTTTCAAATTTAACCTACCTTAATTCTAATCTTATTTGATAATATATCAATAAATGAACTTTTAACACAAATCTAAATTGATTATTAAAAAAAATTATATTACAAATATAAAATATAAATAATTCTTCTTTTTCAAATTTAATATTAAAAGAAATTAACATACCTTACTTAAGTTGTTTGTGGCTGGGTACCTTCTTTCCTTCTTTCTTCTTTTCCGACTGTGATTGGGGGACCAAGGACACCCTGCTTTTATAATGCAGTGTATTAATATATAATAAACATGTAATATAACAACATTAAAAAAAAAGCATGTATTCTTCCAAAAAAAAATGTATTTCTTTAATAGTTAAAATTGAAAGCTAGCAAAGAAAAAAATAATTAAAATGAGGAAAATTAATAAGGTGAAACTCTATGCAAAGCAAACTCTATTCAATATTCTTTAATAAAGTGCTTATAATTGCTTACGATTCATCTTTTTATCTTTTCGATAATAAATATAATTGTCATTAATTATTTTTTTATTGAAAAACAATCCAATAACAATCGTTTAGGATTTAATGTATCAATATCATTAAGAATGGAATAGACTCAATTATAATCATTAAACATAATCAAGAAATTCTTTTAAAGTTAAATCTTATACCCACACTATACAACCGTAAACTATGACGTAAATAATTATGCAGAATCTTATCCCCACACAAAAGTGCCCTTAATAAATAAATTAGAATTTTTCTAGGTTTTTCTACAATTTTTACATCAAAATTACAAGCCATTTTTGGACATTTTCTTGACATTTTTGGGTTTCATTTGTGAAATAACTTCAGTTAGATCTTTCAATTTCATTCAAATCAATATATTATGGGCTTGAAACAGAATTCTGTAACTCAAGTTATGATCAAAATACTGAAACTATGCTATGTGAAAGTTCAATATGCAAAAGCTTCTCAAAATTAAAATTTAAACTCCTTTTTCTTCAATTATTCCTTAAATCAATAATATATATAAAAATAAATATAAATAATATTATTAAGAACATAAATAAAATAATTTAAGAAAAAAAATATCACAAATAATATGCAATTATCAATAATAATTTGATTAATCCATAAGCAAATTTGAGTGTGTTTAAAGCCTTTTCATTTTTGGAGTATTTAAGTAAACTCGTGACTCAAGTGACTAAGTTCTCTGACATGCCTAAATTGCCGACAACTTGGCTGCAAAAATATTTTGTCAGAATTTGATTTAAATTGACAAATTAATAGTATGTTTATTTTGCATATTTTACGTGATCAAATCAACTTATTCTTAAATTAATTCTTGGTAATTGGTAAATTTTATACTTAAATCTTGTCAAGAACGAAATTCGAATGTTTTAATACGAAAACAACTAGAAAATAATTCAATTGGAGCATGAACAATAGAAGAGGGGTCAAATATAAAAGTTAGAGACATTTAAGGGCTAATTAAATTTTTGACCTTGTAAAAATTAAATTTAAAAATGAAAATATGATATTTTATTTCATGTAATTAGTTAGTAGGTGAGATTAGCCTAATTTTAGTATATGATTTATATATAAATAGGGTGTATTGTGGACTTGAAAAAACACACCTTGACTTGCGTGTCAATTGAATAGAAATCAATTTATTTTCTTTCTTATTTTGCGTGAAAGAATTGCAGGCATTAATTCTGCCAACTTTGTTTCCTTTTCAAATTTTGGCTTAATTCTTTCCCTAGCCCTCCCCCTTTCATCTATTACTATTTCCATTCAAATCCACTTTTATAATCAACTAAAGCATGATTAAATTCATGCTTCACTAAATTCAAATTAGCTTTAGGCCGCTATTCTTTTTGTCTAAGAATCGTGAGAAACGTATCTGCACTAGAAATCCTTCAAATTGGTATTCACCATTCTTCGGAATATCGCGATTGACAAATTCATCCTTCAAAAGTTAACTCAATTTCAATTCAAAAAGCATGTTGGGTTGGAGTCGTTTTGGCATACAGTTGGAAAGACGAGTTGTTCATGTTGTATTCGGCAAAAAAATTAAGGGAGATAGTGATCGGATTTAAAGTCTCGTGTGGTTGAGGCCATTAATCCGAGTTGGGTTCTTCAGAACGCAAGGCTACCGAAGTCTTGAATCGCAAACATGTGTATTGTGGTTAAATAATCGGTAAGGGTTGGTTTGTAGGGCGAACTGGAATTAACAACGAGAGGAAGAATCAATGGTTAGAGCGTTCTTAACCACTATAACCAGCTTACTGTTTGGAGGAGAAAACTCATTTTCGAGGATCGATTCAAAGACCAGACTCACCGAGTCTAGGGCTAAGGCTTATTATTTCTGTTCACAAAATTCGAATTTAATTTTATTTCTGATTTCTTTAATTGCTTATTTTTACTACCTCAATTATTAATTTTTTAGAAATTTCCAACTCCCCTAATTTATTTAATTTATTTTTCAGCAGGCCCGTTTGGAGTCGTGGACACGACTATTGCCACGATTATCGACTCAACCGGAATTCTGTTCACAAGAAAAACACGAAAATTGATCATAATATTCAATCATTGTGGGCTTGACACTACTACTCTTTACTACTGTTTAGAGTTATTTTAATTGTATGAATTATTTTTAGTGGTTTCGACGCCCATCACAAATATATCCTCTTACTTGTGATTGGTTTTTTAGAGTTTTCTATTGTTCTGACAAGTTTTGAGGGTTATATATATAATTTTGTGTTTTTAACCATTAACTTTTTATTGTATGTTCCCTAATTGTCTTCTTTTCGTAAAACTATTTTATTGAATCAAAAAGTCCCATACAAAGCACAAACGGCTAAATTAACTAAATATGCCAATTTTTTTATTTGGCCTTTTAGACTATTTTTTTAAATTTCAGGAAGTAGGTCGTTTTTGAAGAGAGAAAGGGAAAGCACGTCCCGCTGCGTACGCTTTCCTCCAACAGTTAATTTCAACAGCTTTTTAAACGTTTGCTGGCAAGGGTAAAAAGAATTTAAACGACCCCCAATAATCAATTTTTTTCTATAAATACCATGCAATTTTATTTTAATTTTCACTCAAATCCATTTCTTTCTAATCTCTCAACTCTCTTAAATCTCTCAATTTTCTTAAGTTCTATTCTAAATTTTCCGATATGCTTATTTAAAAATATTATTATTTTTAATTATTTCGTATTTTATTCGTTTCGATTAAATTTTCACGAATGACAACCTCTTTAATTCGTTTCCACGACAAACACATTTCCGCCGCTCAAGCAATAATAGTTAGACAATTTTAAATTTTGTTATTTTCAATTAAGTTAAATTTGAAGTTTTTTATTTTTAAAAATGTCGAAACTATTTTTTATTTTGAAAAACGGGGATCGACTTTAAAATGAAACATGGAGTCACCACCAATCCTTTTTGTTTAGGTGTGATCGGATCACCTAATAAAACATTTTATTTTATTAAAATATTGATTTTGACCTACGAAATTCAATAAAACGGGTCGGGAGTCGGTTACATACGAGGAAGGATTAGCACCCTCGCAACGCCCAAAATTGGTACCTAATTGATTAATTAATGTCCTAATGTCGAAAATTCAAAAAGATTTTAAAATACAATCCCATTTAAAAATATTTGAATATACTCAAATTGGATATTAAGATTCTCTTGCTCCGAAAGAATAAAATATTACATCCAGTATGTTAGGATACGACAACTTAAACCCTCGAAACCAAGATTATCTCATGATTTCCAAAACTCATGCATTGAAATTTTAAAAGGATATTCGGTTATTTGGTCAAACGGTAAATCGAAACACAGCACGTTAGGGCACGATTTCTCGAATTTCCAAACACGAAATATTGCCTTGTTTTGAGAAGTTTTCAAATAAGCGATTATAAAACCGGCTCAAAATGCACTTATTTGGTTTGTTTGAATTAAAAATGAAATGACCAATTTTGGACCAATAAGTTGGAAACTTCAATTACAATGTGATACTCGGAAATGAAAGGCAAAGTTACAAACATGGAACAATATACATGGATAAAATACTATACGAATGAACGACAATAATATGAAAAAAAAAACAAAGATACACACAATAGCAATAAGTTCACATCATACATTATGCAAATACTAACGTTAACATCCAAAGACTTATGAATCAAAGAGATGATTTTAAAAGAAATATAAAGCCAATTAACACAAATAGAATGTAATGAGTTTTAAAACAATGATAAATGAGTTTGAAATTAATAATGTGAAAAAAATAAGACTTTTGAAGTTATAATACATACAATAATTTAAAATTAATTTATATATAATTTTAAAATGAGTAATAAACATGAAAGTTGGAAACAGATCAAAAAGATAGAATAAATTAAATAAATAATATACGAAGTAGTAATGTATAAATGAATTTTAAAACAAATATCAAAAGAAGAAAATTAAAGTAAGTAATATAAAAAATATACATTAATTTAAACAAATAATATACATAAATTTAAAAATAATTTAATATAAATAACATATATAAAAATAATAAAGTATAAGAGCATTTAAATGAATATTATATAATTTTTTTAAACAAAGAAATATAAAAGAGAATTTTAAAATAAATAACTATATAATAAAACAAATAAAAAATATATATATACAAATGCAAGTATAAAAATATCATACTAAAACAATAAAGAATCGATAACATAATTCAAAATTATATGTTAAAACGGTTTTTAAAAAAAAAACTAAGTAATAAATAAATTAAAAGAAACAAAGAATTACATAAACTAAAATAAACAAACTCAATTGAGATAAATACAAACTAAAAGGGGTAATTAATAAATAAATAAAAACATTGAAACAGAATTAAGGACTAAAATACAATGCGTTCAAATCAAAGAGGACTAAAAATGAAATGAACCAAATCCCGAAATGAAACGTTTAAATTCGGACTAATTTGAAACAGTGTGTAAATCCCAAGGAAAAATTAAAAATACAAAAGAAATCAAAATAGGGCTCAATTGAGTGATAGTGCAAACTAGAGGGACTAATCGCGCGAATATCCCTTCACCGCAGGAATGCGTAGATCCTGAGGGCGATCGGGTCAGGTCACGGGTCAGAGGCTCAAAATGGTGTCATTTTGGCCTCTATGAATATCCTTCGAAACGGCGTCGCTTCTCTTTTACTATTTAAATCAATTTTTAAAAAAAAAATCATTTTAACCCTTTTTTTAAAAAAAACCCTAAAACTTTAAACCTCTCCACATCTCCTCCCTTTTCTTTTAGCCGAAAGGGCCACCATCTACATTTTCAACCGCCGCTGTGGCCAGTGGCCGGTGTTGCGGAGAATGAGCTTTTAAGCTCCACATTCGAAGCACTTTTGAAGGCTAGCCCCTCGGAAACTAAAGAAAAAGAGGAAAAGGGCTTTAAGTCCCTTTGTCGAACCTGATTGCAACAAGGAAGAAGGCCCTCCGATGGCGTGACCGAGAGGATTTAGGTGAGCGATTCCTTCCATTTCTTATCACTTTTCACACACCGGAATAAAATAAAAAAAAAACTTGAAAAATAAAACAAACTGAAAATCACTTTTAATCTTTGAATAATTTCTTTGTTTGCTTTTGTATTTGAAAAAAAATCTAGCGCATTTTACAGATTACATTTGGTCCTTTTATAAAGGATAAAAATAAATAAAAAAGAAAATAAAAGAAATCTCTTTTTTTTAGATCCTTCTATTAAACATTTCCTGTCAATTTGCTGTATATTGTTGCTCCTATCTTTGCTGTTATTCTGTTTCTTTTTGCAGGTGAACCACCATACAGAGAGAGCTGCGGACGTGGCAATGATGCGCTAAGGACCCTTGCTGAGGAAGTTGCGGCGCTAGTCCTAGGGTTTCAGTTTTGAAATCAAAATTTGGGCCATTTGGGCTCAATTTAGGATTGGGCCATTAGGTTGGGGCTATTATTTTTTTTTTGCATTTGGGCTTTTGTATTCGGGTCTGTAAAAAAAATTAGGCCAATCGGGCTTTGTATTTAATGGACTTATTGGACTGTTACAAATTGGACTTTGTTTATTGTTTTTTTTCTATTTTGGTTTTTAATTTACTTTTTGATTTTATTTATTTGCTATAAATAATTCTAAGGGCCTGGGCAAAATGGGCCTTCTACAAAAAATATTTTAAATTAATTTTTTTGTCGATATAAATAGGCATATGATCATATTTTAGAAGGGGTTCATACACAATTTGTCAAAAGGCCTAATCATCAAAATTCGTGGTTACTTGTAAGACGCAGGTTTCTTGCATACATCTCATATGCTCAAAGGCTACAAACTTAATCCCACACTCATCAGCTCGTTGGTGGAAAGATGGAGGCCTGAGACACACACTTTCCATCTTCCATGAGGCGAGTGTACAATCACACTTGAGGACGTAGCTTTACAATTTTTGACATAGTGTTTATTTAGTTTTTTTGCTCATCCAACCTAAGAGTTTTGGTTAAGTCGAAGGCGTTATATTTGATCACCGAAGTGATCCTGTAAAGCCACTTTTTATACATGTGAGAAGGGTATATCAAAATTTTTAAGTATTTAGAAAAACAACAGAAAACATTCATTCAAATTAATAGTTTTCTAAACCAAAATAGCATGCAGTTGTCAGAGTATTAACTAAATGTCATGCTTTAAAATAACTAAGCTAATCTACTTCCAACTTAAAATAAAAGCAAGAAATAATTAATAATTACAACCCGAACATAAACTGTTTTAAGGGAACTTTAATAAAAACTTTAAAATAGAAATAATGAAAAACAATCTTGCTAATCCAAGGTTCCTTAAATGCCATCCTAAGTCCTAGTTTTCTCTATTACCTGAGAGGTAAAGAAAAGGGGAGTGAGCTTACAATGGCTCAATGTGGGTCTAAATTATAAACCATTATATATAATTGAAAAACAATAAAGCTTATAATTGATAAATAGTAGTGAACTAAGCATTTTTCTTGGAATATACAATAAATCAATGTATAGTCAATTTATATATGATGCGATTCAATTTATAGTTTGAAGTTCCCACATGTCCATCCTATTCGCCCTCGAGCATTCCTCGACACTCCAAAACATATAATAATAATTGACCATCCCAGGTTTGATTTCCAGTGACGATGGTTGTTCACTTGTCATCTGTGACGATGACTTTTACTACAATAAATTACCATTTCGATTGCCCGGTTTTGATGGCTTTTTAAACTATCATCCTTGTTTATCCGATTTTGGTGACATTGCTGCCTACTTCATGCAGTATTGACTTTTAGTGTGGACTTAAATTACCACAATCGCCTATGGAACTCCTCCGTCCTCTGCACCCATTTTCATATAATTATGTACATATACTTAGCATGTTATGCTATTTGTCATCAATTGATGCTACATTCAATATTTCATACTAGCATTTAATGGCATGTGTTCATGCATATATTCACGTCAATTTCACATAGGCATATAATATGTGCGAGTTAAAACAATGTCACACATACATCATCTACATGTGCATTAACAGTCCTAGTTTATCTAGCACATAGATACGGGTTCGCATGATACATATGATTTGCATGGTATCTAGGGTTCGCATGTTAACACATATAGGGTTCACAAAGTACAACATATGGGGTTTACACATTTTCACTAAGGCTCGCATGATAACATATATAAGGGTTCGCATCGTACTATATGTAGGGTTCGTATGATTTTTTCCTATGGGTTCACATGATACATATGACTCGCATAGTTCTTAGGGTTCGCGTGTAATAATATACAGGTGATTCGCATGTAATAACAATAAAGGGTTTGCATGTAATAACAGATAAGTGACTCGCATGTAATAACATATATTTGACTCGCATGTAGTAACATATCATTGACTCGTAGAAACGGTGGTTCACATGTAATAATTTGACTCGCATGTACTAGCATATCATTTACTCGCATAAATAGTGATTCACATGTAATATTGTGATTCGTATGTAATAACATATCATTGCCTCGCATAAATAGTGGTTCACATGTAATAATGTGACTCGCATGTAATAACATATTATTGACTAGCATAAACAATGATTCACATGTAATAATGTGACTTGCATATAATAACATATCATTGACTCACATTAATAGTGGTTCACATGTAATAATGGACTCGCATGTCATATCATTGACTTGCATGAACAATGTTTCACGTGTAATAACATATACTTGACTCGCATAAACAATGGTTCGCATGTAATATTCAATAGGTGACTCGTATGTACGACAAATTAAGGTTCATACATAATAATCTATGGGTTCACATGTTTATTCAAAGAGCTCGCGTACTCATTCCTATACAGTTTTGCATATGATTTCGTTATGGGGGTTCACATACAAGGGCTCGCCTATAGGGTTTCACATGCAAGGGCTTGCATAAAGGTTCACATACATCGATTTTTCATACTAGGGGTTAACCTTTTTAAGGGTTCACACATGCTAGGGTTCGCACACAGGGCTCGCACATATAGGGGGTTTCTCCTAAAGAGTTCTTATTTTCTACTACTTTCAGTTATACATAGTGATTTAAGTTTTACATCCCAAACCTAATTTGAAAACACAAAATCCTTAATTTGGAAGAGGAGGTTGATGATCTTCTTGGGAGGAGAGGGACAATTTTGAAAACTTTGACTCATTTTGCTTGAAAGTCGGTTTAGAAAGAGAAGAACTTGGGGGTGTTTTTCTTGCAAATTTACTAGGTAAATGTTCTAGGTTTTGAATAATTTGGCTATTTATAAAGTATTCTTTCCTTATTTGAAATAGGTTTTAAGAATTCATGTAGAACTGAGACTATTTTAAATCAAGGACTAAATTAAAAAAAAGGTTTTTGGCTAGGCTAATTTGAAAATTTTATACCTTTGTGGGGTAAAAGTAAGGAAATAAAATATTTTAATTGAATGTGTACTAAGGGTTTCAAACTTGTGACCTATTGGTAAATTAAGGCCTTACCACTAAAAAAACAAGCTCATTCTTATTATTTTTTTAACAAAAATTATTTTTAAGGCATTCTAATTCTCTCACCCTAAGTTTTTTTTTTTAAATTCTTATTTCTTCTAGGCCCAATTTTAGAATGTGACAAAAATTATGTAAAACACATAATTTAGTGCTGTTGAACAACTCTATTTACATCAATGGTTGTGTCTTGAACACATATTTTTCATTTACCACATAAATGCATAGTACTTTCAAATAAAATTTCAAGCACTAATGTATCCTATAAGTATTACTAAACTAAATTACCAAATTTTCATTTATGGTTTAAATTATACAAAGAAAAACTCTTAATACACTTACAACAAAAAGTTTGAATGAATTCCTCTTTCTTCCTTCCTACAATTTTTTGCTATTTCCCTGCCTTTTGCTCCAATTTGGCCTTCACTCTTTTTCTCCTTCTCTTCATGGACACAATACATATAACATTTAATATCAAAACTCTTTAACAACTTTTCCAAAAACTCTTCTTGTTATGTAGTTTTTAACGTTGTTCTATTAAGATTTATGATGAAAATTTGAGTTAAGGGCGAAATTAGGGGGCTGACAAGGGCCCCGACCTCCCTAAAATGGAAAATTTTTTATTTAGGCCATTTAAAATTTTTAAAATTTTGAATTGGTAAAGGTAAAATTGCACTTTGTCCCCCTTAAAAATATAAAAAATTGATTTAATACTTTAACAATTATAAACATATAGGCTATTAAAATGGTGAAGCTATATTTTTTCTATCATAAAAATTACAATTTAATATCAATCCCTTAATTTTTTTTTATTTGGCCCCTATTTTGAGTTTAAAAGTTTGGAGATGAAAGAAAGGACTAAAAATAAAAGAAAAGAAAAGAAACTAGAACAAAATGGTGAGATGGAGATGTGGGGAAGAAACCTTAGTGGATGACTGTAACACCCCTAACCCGTATCCCCTGCTAGAATAGGGTTTCGGAGCATTATTACCATTTACAGATCACTAAAAAAAATTTTAAATACTTACCGATTCAATGCATCATATAAATAAATATATTACCATTCAATCAACAGTTTGACACTTGTATAAGCATCAAACAACAGCATTGTTAGCATACTTGCACATATCTCATATAAATTCAACATTGATATATCTATTTTCTTGACATATCGCACTTGAGTTTAATAATAGTCTCAACTTACATAATTTCCTTGTCTCAACATATCAAAGATAATCATATATGTACATGTCATGAAACATATCATGCTCTTACCGTTTCTTCATAAGCATATATCATTCATTTCATTATATCAATATTTCATGCTCCATCATTTCTATATATTTTATGTATATTTATTCCGGTAATAGCTTATATCAAACTTAACATAAATTATATTCCATGTACTTATACTTATTTCGTTTATCTATCTTCATAATTATTTCATATAACCATTCGTCATCTGATACATATTACCTGAATATCAATTGTTCAACAGATGTTAGAACGTCTCCCATCTACGGTCTTATTTATCTTTGACATGATGCCATAGTGTCTGTCAACTATGGTCTTATTTATCTTAGACATGATGCCATAGTGTCTTTCAATTATGGTCTTACTCATTTTCTATCATGTTGCCATGGTATCTTTCAACCATGGTCTTGTTCATTTCATATCACGTTGCCATGGCATCTTTCAACCATGGTCTTACACATTTCATATCAGGTTGCCATGGTATCTTTCAACCATGGTCTTACACATTTCATATCAGGCTGCCATGGTATCTTTCAACCATGGTCTTACACATTTCATATCAGAAAGCACACTCCCGCGAACCTCATCCTTACAGTAGGATTACCAATCCAGGCTAAATCCCCTGTAATATAAACTCATAGAGTATTGTCGGGATTACCAGTCCAGGCTAAATCCCCTGCAACGACAATTTCTCTAATGAGCTTGGATCTGAATTACCAGTCCAGGCTAAATTCAGACCCTAATTCGGATTACCCGTCCGGGCTAAATCCATTTTACACGTATTCTTCGGGAGGGCTATATCAGAATAGGATCACCTGCCCGGGCTAGATCCTTTTTACCGTCAATTCCTTTTCAGAGATCCATCGAATTTTTCTTTCATTCAATTGGGATTTATTTTCAATTTATATCGAGTATTATCAATATTTCATCAAATATCATGAATTGAACATTCAAATCATATTTTCATCACATAACAACATATTTCAAGTATTTAAAATACAATTCAAGTTACACAAACTTACCTCATTGCTTGTTTGTGTTTATAATTTCATTAATCCGATATCTTTTCTTTTCCACGATCAAGTCTCATATTTGAGTCGTTCGGATCTTTATAAATAAATTTGATCATCATTTTTATTCATTTCATCTTCTAATGCATTTAATTAATGCTCTAGGCAAAATTACCATTTTGCCCCTAAACTTTTAATTAATGACGATTTCGTCCTTAGGGTCAGGAAAATAAAATTCTTGCAATTTAATCCTTATTTCCAGCTATTATTCTCATATATATTGATAACAGTCCATGAATTCTATAAAATATCAGAATTTTCCATAATTTCAACATTTTTCAATTTAATCCCTAAAACATGTTTTCCCCCGATCTTGAACTAAATTAATAATTTCATTCAATTTTGTAATTTAAATAATAAAATAATCCATTTCATGCAATTTGGTCATTTCTGACATTTTTACAAAATTACCCATAAAGTTTTACTTTTATTCAATTTAGTCCCTAAGCCTAAAATATGCAAATTAGCCATGCTTAATGAATATTCATATATGTTTTCCTCCTCCTCCTCTCCATTCCACATCCTTGATGTATGTAGCACACTTGTAAGTAACATTATCTATATTCTTTATTATTTACTTTTATGAATATTCAAGCTATCTATCTGTGTCATAGTCACTAAATTATTTATATCTAGAGCTATAGGACTCCAAATTAAGATCCGATAATTTTCCATGAAACTAGACTCATATATCTTATTACCATAAAAATTTCAGAATTTTTGGTTTAGTCAATAAGTACAGTTTATTCTTTAAAGTTACCCCTATTCTGCTGTCTGACAGTTGTGACCCTTCTTCACTAAAAATTAATTATCTCATTGTACAGAATTCGAATGATGTTCATATTTGTTTCTATTGAAAATAGACTCATTCAGGATTCTAAAAATATAAATTTAGCCCCCTAATTATTTTTATCCAATTTTTTTTTATGATTTTACAAATTCAGAACAGGGGAACCCGAAATCTTTCTGACCTTGTCTCACAAAATTCATCATATCTCATGATTTAGAATTCCATTGCTTACATAATTTCTTCTATAAGAAACTAGACTTAATAAGATTTAATTTAATATTTTATTCATCCTATAATTAGATTTCTACAATTTTTTATGATTTTTCAAATTTAGACTACTGCTGCTGTCTAAAACTGTTTTAGTACAAGATATTAATTACCATGTTATAACATCATTATTTTCTTTTTCTACACCATTTCTCATCACTTTCTCTTATTTTTTCTTCACTAACATATCAAGAACATAGGACCTTATGTAAGAAAACTCTACTATAACATTATTTCCATGCTTTATCAATAATAACAAACTTAAAAACATATTGAAATCTTGATGTACTTACCTTTTCTTATTGACTTCAATCTTTAACTTGATTTTTGTCTCTCCTCCAGCTTCGATTTCTTGAATCCAACTTGATATTCTTGCTCCCCATCATCTCCTTGCTATCTTTCTCTCTTGATGGCTATGGAAATTCTTTCAATTTTTAGGTGAAAATAATGAATTTTTGGTGGAAGGACTAAATTGTAAAGAAAGCAAACTTCTTTTCTTCTTCTTATCTTACGTTAGTTTGCATGGGAAAGAAAATGTGTGTTGATAATTCTTCATCTTTCCTTCCTTTTATACTAAATAAATAATAATATAATAATAAACATCTCATAAAATATTAATAAAATAATATTTATCTAATTAATTAATTTAAAATATCATCAACATAATCATTACATTCTAGAATTATCTCTCTTACTAATTGACCATTTTTCCCTTCATGATCTTTTAGAATTCCATCATTGAGTCATCACTTAATTTGGTAAAATTGCGATTTAGTCCCTCATAATTTTTTTACCTATTCAATTTGGTCCTAATTCATTAATTTTTCTTGGTTTCTAGATCATTCCACCCTTAAAATATTTTCACCATTAGTCCTTCAACTTTTTTATATTTACACTTCAACCCCTTAAATTTTGAGTATTTACTCTTGTGCAATAAGACTTTTCTCATCTTTGCAATTTAGTCCTTTCTTGAATTAATATATCATAATATACTTCTCAATATTGACATCACTCAAAAATTCCCTTTTTGTCACTTTATTTCCTTATTTTACTTTATCACGGATAATATTTTACTGTAAAAATTTTCGGGGTATTACAATGACTTTCCAATAATAATAAGTATCATCTTTTTGGTTTTTTATAAAAATAACCCAAAAATTTAATTAATTACATAAATGGTCCATTTTTAATTAAACACGTAAATGACCTAAAATCTACAGTAAAAGTTGGTGGAGTCAAAGAGTTTGGCACCATCAACATGCCACATCTGCAACCAGGAAAAAATATTAATTTTTAGTGGAGCCATGTAGAATGGTGCCACCTGTATAAATACCAGAAAAATACTGCAATTTCTAAAAATATGGTGGACTTTAAAAAATTTCCATTTTCTAGTAGAGCCAATTAATTTGGCGCCACCAAATTTCGCCTGACACACCTTGTTACTTTTTTTTTTACTTTTGTCCTATTCTTTTTTTTTTTTTTGTTTTTACTTTTTTTTTAAGTTTTGTCTTTCTCATTATTTATTTTATTTTATTTATTTTTTATTATTAATTTTAAAAAACTTAAAATGTATATTTGAAATGTTTTATAGTATATATATTTTTTAAAATTTAAATATATATATTTGAAATTATTTTTTAAAATTTTTAAATTATTTTTAAAAAATTTAAAAATTATTTTTTAAATTTTAAAAATTATTTTTTAAAATATTAAATATATTTTTAATAATATAAAACATTTAAATATTTTAAAGATATGACCTTTCAAATTTATTATTAGTTTTATAATATTTATAATATTTATAATTTGTTTTTTAATATTTTAAATTATGATTTTTAAATTATTTTTAAAGATATTCAAACCTTTTTTTTAAATTCTATTTAAAATTTAAAAAATAATATTTTATTTAAAATAGTGAAATTTGAATAAATTAGAAAAAATAAAAAAATTTGTTAAAAAATGAATTTATTTAAAAAATATATATTAAAAAATAAAAAATAAAAATATATATTTTAAATTAAAAATATTAAAAATACTATAAAACAAATTAAAAATATTAAAAATATTATAAAACTAATTATAAATTTGAAAGGTCATATCTTTAAATTATTTAAATGTTTTATATTATTAAAAAATATATTTAAAATTTTAAAAATAATATGTAAAATTTTAAAAATAATTTTTAAAATTTTAAAAAATAATTTAAAAATAATATTTAAAATTTTAAAAAATAATTTCAGAAATATATATTTAAAAATTTTAAAAATATATACTATAAAACATTTCAAACATACATTTCAAGTTTTTTTAAAATTAATAATAAAAAATAAAAATAAATAAATAAGGACAAAGATAAAACATAAAAGAAGTAAAAAAGAAGAAGAAGAAAGAATAGGACAAAAGTTAAAAAAAAAGTAAAAAAAAGAAGCAGAAAGAATAGGATAAAAGTTAAAAAAAGTAATTAAAAAAAACAAACAAACAAAGTAACAAGCGGTGTCAGGTAAATTTTGATGGCGCCAAATTAATTCGCTTCACAAAAAAATAGAATTTTTTTTAAAATCTTTCATATTTTTAGAAATTACAGTATTCTTTAGTATTTATACAAGAGCGTTATTCTTGACTTCACTAAAAAATTAATTTTTTTTCTTAGTTGCTGACGTGGCATGTTGGTGGAGCCAAACTCTTTGGCTCCACCAACTTTTACTATAAATTTTAAATCATTTACATGTTTAATTAAAAAAATAAGCCATTTATGTAATTAATTAATTTTTTTACTTTTTCTTTACTTTTTCTTTCTCTCTCTCTTTAAATAATAATAATATTTAATCAAATCAAAATCTAATCATCATTATGTACTGCCATGGACAATCGCTCTTTTAGTCCTCCCTCTATGTCTTATCCAATTAATGTCATCATATCTTACTTTTAAATTTTGCACTATGACTCAATACTTCTCACACTACTACAATTTAATTCACTCTCTATTTAAAATTTCCCTAAATTCAAAAGTCTTTTTAATTTATTATAGTACACAATTACCTTCACTACCAATACTAATAATTTTATTTTATCTACTTCAGAAATTTTAAACATGGGGTTAACCCGAATTGACACTATTCACTTCTCAGGGAATGTTAAGAATATTATATTTACAATTATCAAATAATCTAATTATATTTCATACTTAATTTAAGCAATATACCAAAAAAAATTATAACTTAAATTTAATAGTTAATTTTCTAATTATCAAAGAGCACCTAATTCTCTTTAAATATTAACTCTCTCAGCAAAACGTGGACCGAAACAATTTAAAAAAAGAAAAAATCAAAATTTCATCTTAAAACAAGCTATTAGTTCATGTATTTTTATAGAATTTGATATTTAGTCTCGGGGTGAAGCTAAAAAAATTTTTAGGGGGTCGAAATTAAATTGTAATTTTTACAATAGTAAAAATGTAATTTCACCCTTTTAATAGCTTACGTCTTTATAATTTTTTAAGGATTAAATCAAATTTTTATCATTTTTAGGAGGCTAAAGTGTAATTTTATCTTTACTAATTTAAAATTTTAAAAATTTAAAGGGCCTAAATGGAAAATTTTCCATTTTATCCTCTGCCAGCCCCCTAGCTACACCCCTTTTTAGTCCATATACTTTAAAAGATAAAATTCAATCCTCTTATTTTTTTCAATTTAAAACTCCTATTCCAATCATTATTGTCGTTGATAGTTTTTATTAAAAATTGTTAAATGAACATGTTTATTTTCGTCAATCATATGACACATTACATGAGGGTAGCTTCATCAATATGCTGAATTGACAAATTTTGACAAAAATATTTACTATTTTAATGATTGGATTGAGATTTTAAATCAACAGAATTGGAGGACTAAATTTTTAACTTTTTAAGTATAGAGATTAAATCTCAAATTTTATCAAAGTGCAGGGATTAACAACATATTTTAACTATTATTCTATCTTAATATTCAGATTGACAATTTTGTTTTGGTGTAAAAACAAATTAAATTAAAAAAAACAAAACCTAAATCTATATATTTTATTCAACAGCTTCCTAAATTCTGCTCAATTTCTCTATTTGTGTCTTGAGTTAGATCTTGCATACGTGAGTTGATATATTACCTCGCCCAGCAAACAGAAATTTTCATGGTCTTTAGTAAGCTTCATGTTAAACCTTAGAACATAAATAAGTTCGTATTTTTTTCATATTCGCCATGTAACTAGCCTGAAAAGAATAGTCCATGAAGTATTGGCGCATGTCAGCCACTCGTTATGCTTTAAATTTTCCTCCACCCATTCATCATTTTTGTTTTTAGCCAGCTATTGGCTTGTATGGCGTGGGACTCGCAAGGTTTAAAATAATGGTTGCAAATCCCACTTTTAGTCACGGATCATTTGCAAATCCCTCTTGCAAGATCTCTAGAAAATTAGTTGCTCTACTATACCATCTTCCCAATGGAGACTTCAAATTTTTTTCCGAGCGTAGAGATACCGAATGAAGGTTGCCAAAAGACATTAAAAAACTGCAATGAACTGCTGCCAACTCTCCCTCAAAGCAAAGCATGGTGGTTTGACCAGCTTTTCCAATACCAAGGCTTCTGGATACCTAGTTTTGGCATAAGAGGAAGCATGTTGATCAATGATCACTTCAAGCCTCGACCCACTGACATCATAGTCGCAACATTCCCTAAATGTGGCACCACCTGGCTCAGAGCCCTTGTTTTCTCCATTATCAACAGAAATTCCTTTGATTTCAGCGACCATCCTTTGCACAAAGCGAACCCTCAAGAGTTGGTCCTCTTCTTCGAAGGATATCTTCATAGGTATGGGTCAACTTCCTTCGTCGATGGGCTTCCTTCACCTCGCCTTCTTTCAACTCACCTTCCTTACTCTTTGTTCCCAACACGCATGACCGATGATACCTCGGTTTGCCGTTTCGTTTACATCTGCCGGGACCCCAAAGATGTTTTTGTCTCAAAGTGGCATTTCGCCAACAAGTTGAGACCCAAGGAACTGCCACCACTATCACTAGAGGAAGCCTTTGACTTGTTCTGCAAAGGGGTATCGGAATATGGACCGTTTTGGGATCACGTTTTGGGGTACTGGGAAGCTAGTGTGGAGTCACCGAAGAAAGTGTTGTTCTTGAAATACGAAGATGTGAAAAAGGAGCCTTTGGGGTGTGTGAGGAAACTTGCAGAGTTCTTGGGGGTACCCTTTACACCAGAGGAAGAAAACAACGAGACTGTGGCAGAAATAGTGAAGTTGTGCAGTTTCGAGAGCTTGAGCAATCAAAATGTTAATAAAAGTCAAACCAGCAGTGGAGAACGACCTATTGGTAACTCTGATTTCTTCAGAAAAGGAGAAGTAGGAGATTGGGTTAACCATTTGTCACCTGAAATGGTTGAAAAATTGAATCAAATTACAGAACAAAAGCTTCAAGGTACTGGATTCAACTTTGATTGACTACTACTACTTTATGATGTTAAAATTTGTTCACCATCTCAGTGAATCTGGTTTATAAAATAAAAGAAGTCTTTGTTTTTAATTATGTGGTTTGAGTGACAAATAATGCTTTTGCTTGTTGGTTATTTGGGTCTTTGAGTGGCAGATTCAAATTTTATGAAACATATATTTATAGTTGTATTATATTTGTGAATGTATATTTTCAAAAAAAAAAATAGTTTAAGTATCATGTGATTTCTATCTTATGGATAAATGAATCATTATGTTAACTATTTTTGTGATTATTAGAAATATCTTGAATATTTTTACAATAAATATATATTATATGTTCCATTGGAAATATAAGTTAATGTACACTTAACTATAATTAATAAATTGACTAAGACAAATGTACTTATAAATTAATAGTATAGCTATGGTGAGTACATATATCGTTTCCTCTAGGACTATAATTACTAGTAATTATCACATTTCTATTATTTAATATAATAATTCAAGGGCTTAATTAAAATTAAATTAAACTATCTAAATTAACTAATGAATGCAACAAAGAAAAAAACACAACAAAAATAGTCAAATATCAACCAAGAGACAAAACAATACCAAGATAAGAATCCACCTAAATTTCATCTATGATTCTCAATCTAATTTATGTAATTTCTTTTATTAGCTTTTTCATTCATAAAAATATCTAATTTATGCTAATATCTCTTTCGAGCATAAGATCAACTAACTTTAGATTGATTAATTGAAATTTCTTTCTAATTAAAACCTCTATTATTGCATTAATTTGCTCTATGGATCCCAATATTAGATTTGACTCTAATCTGGTAGATTTATGTCATCCTATTTCTAAAATTGCATAAAACTCCATTCAATTATGCAAGATCTAATCACAAGAAGGGTCTATTTGACCTTAGACTTATGCACATCTAATATGAATCAACACTCTAAAATTATCAATCCAAGAACAATTAAGCATTCATAATTGAAAACAAAGAAACTATGGTTTTATTGCATAAAACTAGAAATCAAACAATAAAATCCATCATAGGGTTCATCTCCCCTAAGTATTAAGAGAATTAGTTCATACTTACAAAAATAAACACCAAAAATACAATATGACCACTAAAATAAAAGAAATTCATGATAATTCCCTTAGAAATCAGCTTGTATCAAATTGGCTTCAATGGTGTTTGTTGGGTAATTTTCGTGCTATCTCTTGACGTCCACTTTTTTTCTCTTTTATTTCCTTATTTATTCCTTCTTAAAGTGTCAAAAAACCTAAAAACCGTGACTTCCTTCTGTTAGCGCACATGATTCCTGAAATCGTCACGCCCTGGACACACGGTCATGTGGATTGCTCGTGTGAGACTTTGTTGCATGTGTATAGCTTCCAGAATGCTCCATTGTTCTAATTTTCACCATTTTTCACTCTTATTGCTCTCAAGTACCCTATTAAGCATCAAAACATGAATATAAAGAATTAGGAGTATAATTTACCATTAACGTCACATAATCACCCAAAAATGCACTAATAATGAGGCTAAAATATATTACTGTTGACACTTATCATAAGGATATAAATATTCCTTTTGGTATGGAATTTATTTTTTTAAAAATGAGTATCACTAGCAATACAATATAAATATAAATATAAATATAAATATATATTCAACTAGTTATAATGTAAAATTGAACCAATATAAAACATAACGAATAAAGAATCGGACAAAATTCAGATATAACATACACATGACGAAAGCAAAAGCGATATATTGTAATTATGGATAGTGAGAATCCAACCTAAATCTATCTTAACTAACAAATAATTAATTGGTCCATCAAATTTTAATATGATAAAGCTTTTTTTAAAAATAATATGATAGACTTAAACAAGGTAGTTGTAAAGCCCCCGTACCCGAGACCGTTGCCGGATTCGAGCACGAGGTGTTAACGGACTTAATTCGTTAATTAAACAGCTCAAACAATTTATTTTAGAATTTCCAGACAAACTGGCTAACAGCATCATAGTCGCTAAAAAATCCATATCTCGAGTTACGAAACTCGAAATCCAATTCTGTAAATTTTCCCTGAAAATAGACTCATATATATACTTACTAAATTTTTTTATAGAATTTTTGGTAAGGTCAATTAGTACAGTTTATTAGTTAAATTCTCCCCTGTTTCAGGGTTAGGCTACTCTGACCCTTGTGTATTTCAAATCAGATATCTCCATTTACAGAGTTTCAATGACTATACCATTTATTTATCATAAAACTAGACTCAATAAGGATTTCATAAATGTAATGTAAAACTCCTAATTGTTTCTGTACAATTTATGATAAATTTTTAAAGTCAGAACAGGGGATTCAGAGATTGCTCTGATCCTGTTCTACCAAAACTTAAATATCTCATAAAATATAACTCATTTACCTGTTTAGTTTCTTCTATATGAAAATAGAGTCATCAAGCTTCAATTCCATAACTTATTCATTATTTAATTCCATTTTTACTATTTTTAGTGATTTTTAAAATTCACATTACTACTGCTGTCTGATTCTGTTTTGTGGCCAATTTTACCTTTCCAAGGATTTTCATGGTTTAGTTAAGACATACAACATACATGTTATCATATATAAACTTGATTAGCCATTCCAATAGCTAATCATTCTCAAATATTTCTATTCCATCCATGGGCCATATCATAAGATTATACACACAAAATGATTGGAATGCTATACATGTCATATTTCCAAAAATTACAAGTCATTATACCGTGATTGTCCAGTGATAGTGTGAGCGTGCCTCCCATCGTCCCGATCTCCAAATTGACTTGTCAAAACTACAAAGAATGAAAAGGGGGGAGTAAGCATAGATGCTTAGTAAGTCCACATGCAAATAACAAATAACTTAACAAAGCAATTATACCAACCAACATTAGCATAATATCACCAAAACATATATCACATTTCTATACATCATTCATCGTCTTACCATATTATTGTTGTCGTATCAAGTCTCAACCCGAGGGTTAAGTGCATACCTGTCCAAAGTGCCCATTCCACAACACTTACCAATACGTCACTTGCATCTTGAGTATTCTTCCATTTCACTAGAATTTTACCCGTTTAACACATCGAAATATGACTCGGATACATGGAAAGTTTGCACATAAGTGCCACATATGTAGCCAAGCTACCATGTAACCCGCCCATAAGCGAACTCGGACTCAACTCAACGAGCTCAGACATTCGCATCCATAAGTGAACTCGGACTCAACTCAACGAGCTCGGATGCCCAAATATCCTAGTCTATTCCTAAGGTTCAACGGGACTTTCCTCGTTCGTACTCATTTACCATTCTCCTTGGAATACCAATGACGATACTTCGGTAGTCTTTCACATTTTTCACATAATTCATAAAATTTTTGCATGTTGTCCAACAATGACCACAAAGCATAGAATTGCATGATAATAATCATAATATCGTATAAATAGCATTAAATGATTTAAAATAACGGTTACATTACAATATTTACATATGAACTTACCTCGATACAAAATGAGAAAAATCGAGCTTATTCCTCGTAAACTTTATTTTTCCCCCGATCTCGACTTGAATCTCTTTTCTCTTGATCTATAATACCAAATTAATTTATTTAATACACACATTCATGAAAACATCCCCTAGTATGAACTTTGGTAAAATTACTATTTTGCCCCTAAACTTTCACATATTTACACTTTTTCTCCAAGGCTCGTAAATTAAACCTCATCCTATTTTCTTATGTTTTATGACATGCTGATCATTTTTCCTTTCTATAGCAACATCAAATTCACACTCTAACATGTACTTATGAATATTAGGTATTTTTACCGATTTTGTCATTTTACTCGTTTTTACGAAAAATCACTTAGCAAAAGTTACAATCTCAAACTTCATATTCTACCATAAAACATCAAAATTTATACATATTAACCATGGGTAAAATTTTAAATATAAACCCTAGCTCAAAATATTGGTAGAAATAGGTAAACCGAGCTACCAGGATTTCAAAAATATAAAGAACATTAAAAACGCGCATAGAAATCACTTACAATCAAGGCTTAAAAGTGTTGAAACCCTAGCCATGGTGGAGAGCAAAATTTTGCAGCAACTTATGGAGAAGATGATCATTTTTGTGATATTTTTCCCATTTTATTTCATTTAATATCCAAATGACCAAAATGTCATTCCTTACTAAACTTTCAAAAATTCCATCCATGTCCAATTTTTGTCCATAAACTTAGAAATTGGTAAAATTCTATTTAAGACCTCCTAATTAATATTTCAAAGCAATTTCATACTAGAAACTTCTAGAATGAAAATTTTGTAACTTATTCAATTTAGTTCCTAACTTCAAATTAAGCACTTTATGCATAGAATTTCTTCATGAAATATTCACACAATCATGCAATCATATCATAGACCTCAAAATGATCATAAAATAATTATTTTTATCTCATATTTGTGGTCCTGAGACCACTATTCCGATTAGGCCCTAATTCGGGATATCACAACTCTCCCCCCTTTTAGGGATTTTCGTCCCTGAAAATCTTACTGGTAAGCAAGTGTGGGTATTGATTACTCATACTTTCCTCGGGCTCCCATGTAGCCTCTTCTACCCCATTTTTTGCCACAATACCTTCACGGGAGCGATACTTCGAACATAAGTCATAATTGACAAATTATGGAATAAAGATAACAAGAAAACTGAATAAAAAAATCCAAGATTGAGAAACCCAGAATAAAGAAATCCAAGATATGATACTATGCTGGAAAATCAAAAACCTAACTCATAGGAAAATATAGAAGATCTCAAAAATTCCTCAGAGAAAAGAAGTCCAGAAGAAAACATCATTTAATCCCACTGGAACCAAATATAACAAGAACAATGTATCTTCCCATACATATATATCAAATGGAGCATTAAGTAGAAGAAACAATATCATAATATCATACATATCCTCTCGTCAATTCTTATCAGACGAAATGTAATAAAATGCCTGAGGAAATACATTAATACAAATTATAAACCAGTCGGACTACCAAGGCATCCATCTAACACCAGGATTAGAAAACATTCCCATATAACAAGAATTTCTTCAAAAGATCAACAGCCATAGAAATTTTTTTTTCTGAGAACGGATAAATACATAGAACATCTTAGAAGAAACTGTCAAATCTATCCAGCCGTAACTGTCACACTCAGATATTACACATTTCAAATATCATTTCCCACAATTAGTTTTGCCATCACAAATTTCATGTTAGACCTTTCACTAAAGAAAACCAGTTCTGAATAAATTTTGATTTACACTTTTCTCGACCTTGTATCTGAGTAATTCAATTTACCAAAGTAAATTCATTCTTTAACTGGGACAGTGCATAGCTCTAATAATCTTTATATCCACCTAATACTTTTCTAGCTCTAACTTTATTTACCAACTCATTCTCAGTCTCTAATCATGTTTATGATTATTCTATCAATGAACTCTTTGGTTTCTCAACTGGAAACTTATTCAGTACAAATCTCATGAAATTCCATTATAAGCTCCACTTCGGTAAGGGGGAGGGGTTGTAGGGCCTTTGACTCGACTTTCTCATACATATACATATGACACAATTTCCATCATCATAACAACATCATCAAAATCATATCATTCATTCAGGCAATGCATCATTCATGTTGGTTTACACAAATTTTCTAGTTATCCCATTTAGACAAGTATACTTATGCATGCATCCTATTTTTTCTAGATAGCTTGACTTATCCATTCATTCACTCAAACAAATCATACTCATGACATCATATAAGGGCTAAAAAAACATAGATATTTGCATCACAATCGCAACTTTCATTTCGTGCATTATCATATATATATATCACAAACTTTTATTCATACTTTTCTGAATCGAGACTCATCATAATCGTAATTTTATTCAAACACCTTCGCATCACATTGAACATGGTCAGTGCAGCTCGGTTGGAGAGTACCTCTGTCTAAACAAGATGGTGCTCATACGTGTCGGGAGGCATCACACTATCACAGATCCGTGGCATGTATAGCTAGACTCTTACATATGCTAGGTTAGTCCGAGAACCGACTAAACCTGGCTCTGATACCACCAAATGTAACGCCCCCATACCCGAGACCATCACCGGAGTCAAGCACGAGGTGTTAACGGACTTAATTCATTAATTAAACAACTCAAACAATTTATTTTAGAATTTCCAGACAAGCTGGCTAACTGCATCACAGTCGCTAAAAAATCCATATCTCGAGTTACGAAACTTGAAATCCAATTTCATAAATTTTCCCTGAAAATAGACTCATATATCTACTTACTAAATTTTTTATAGAATTTTTGGTCTGGCCAATTAGTACAGTTTATTAGTTAAAGTCTCCCCTGTTTCAGGGTTCGGCTACTCTGATCCCTATGTATTTCAAATCAGATATCTCCCCGTACAGAGTTTCAATGACTATGCCGTTTGTTTCTCATAAAACTAGACTCAATAAGGATTTCATAAATGTAATGTTAAACTCCTAATTATTTTTGTACAATTTATGGTAAATTTTAAAGTCAGAACAGGTGATTCAGAGATCGCTCTGACCCTGTTCCACCAAAACTTAAATATCTCATAAAATATAACTCATTTACCTGTTTAGTTTCTTCCATATGAAAATAGACTCATCAAGATTCGATTCCATAACTTATTCATCATTTAATTATATTTGTACTATTTTTAGTGATTTTTCAAATTCACATCACTGCTGCTATCTGATTCTGTTTTGTGGCTAATTTTACCTTTCCAAGGATTTTCATGGTTTAGTTAAGACATACAGCATACATGTTATCATATATAAACCCGATTAGCCATTCCAATAGCTAATCATTCTCAAACATTTCTATTCCATCCATGGGCCATATCATAAGATTATACACGCAAAATGATTGGAATGCTATACATGCCATATTTCCAAAAATTACAAGTCATTATACCGTGATTGTCCAGTGATAGTGTGAGCGTGCCTTCGACCGTCCCGATCTCCAAATTGACTTGTCAAAACTACAAAGAATGAAAAGGAGGGAGTAAGCATAGATGCTTAGTAAGTCCACATGCAAATAAAAAATAACTTAACAAAGCAATTATACCAACCAACATTAGCATAATATCACCAAAACATATATCACATTTCTATACATCATTCATTGTCTTACCATATTATTGTTGTCGTATCAAGTCTCAACCCGAGGGTTAAGTACATACCTGTCCAAAGTGCCCATTCCACAACACTTACCAATACGTCACTTGCATCTTGAGTATTTTTCCATATCACTAGAATTTTACCCGTTGAACACATCAGAATATAACTCGGATACATGGAAAGTTTGCACATAAGTGCCACATATGTAGCCAATCTACCATGTAACCCGCCCATAAGCTAACTCGAACTCAACTCAACGAGCTCGGGTGTTCGCATCCATAAGTGAACTCAGACTCAACTCAACGAGCTCGGATGCCTAGTTACATCTCACGAACTCGGACTCAACTCAACGAGCTCGGACATTCGCATCCATAAGTGAACTCGGACTCAACTCAACGAGCTCGGATGCCAAAATATCCTAGTCTATTCCTAAGGTTCAACGAGACTTTCCTCGTTCGTACTCCTTTACCATTCTCCTTGGAATACCAATGACGATACTTCGGTAGTCTTTCACATTTTTCACATAATTCATAAAATTTTTGCATGTTGTCCAACAATGACCACAAAGCATAGAATTGCATGATAACAATCATAATATCGTATAAATAGCATTAAATGATTTAAAATAATGGTTATATTACAATATTTACATATGAACTTACCTCGATACAAAATGAGAATAATCGAGCCTATTCCTCGTAAACTTTATTTTTCCCCCGATCTCGACTCGAATCTCTGTTCTCTTGATCTATAATACCAAATTAATTTATTTATTACACACATTCATCAAAATAGCCCCTAGTACGAACTTTGGCAAAATTACTATTTTGCCTCTAAACTTTCACATATTTGCATTTTTTCCTCAAGGCTCGTAAATTAAACCTCATCTTATTTTCTTATGTTTTATGACATGCTGATCATTTTTCCCTTCTATAGCAACATCAAATTCACACTCTAACATGTACTTATGAATATTAGGTATTTTTACCGATTATGTCATTTTACTCGTTTTTACGAAAAATCACTTAGCAAAAGTTGTTTAACACAATCTCAAACTTCATATTCTACCATAAAACATCAAAATTCATACATATTATCCATGGGTAAAATTTTAAATATAAACCCTAGGACAAAATATTGGTAGAAATAGGTAAACTGAGCTACGAGGATTTCAAAAATGTAAAGAACATTAAAAACGGGCATAGAAATCACTTACAATCAAGGCTTAAAAGTGTTGAAACCCTAGCTATGGTAGAGAGCAAAATTTGGCAGCAACTTATGGAGAAGATGATCATTTTTGTGATATTTTTCCCATTTTATTTCATTTAATATCCAAATGACCAAAATGCCCTTCCTTACTAAACTTTTAAAAATTCCATCCATGTCCAATTTTTGTCCATAAACTTAGAAATTGGTCAAATTGCTATTTAAGGCCTCCTAATTAATATTTCAAAGCAATTTCATACTAGAAACTTCTAGAATGCAAATTTTGTGACTTATTCAATTTAGTCCCTAACTTCAAATTAAGCACTTTATGTATAGAATTTCTTCACGAAATTTTCACACAATCATGCAATCATATCATAGACCTCAAAATAATCATAAAATAATTATTTCTATCTCGGATTTGTGGTCCTAAAATCACTACTCCGATTAGGCCCTAATTCGGGATATCACAATAATAATGCCATCGAATACCATGTACCAAAGAAAATGTCATCATCATACCATAAAAAAAATTATTATGTTGAGTGATATATGTGTATCTATAATTTTATTATGTGTGTATGCTATGAGTGAATTTTGTCTAAATTTTTTAGTTTAGTTTAATTTTTTTTGGGTTTTCCTTGCTTATATTTTATACTGATTTAGTTTTACATTATAATTTATTACTTGTATTATATTTGTGAATGTAAACTTTATTGACTGCCAACATATTGAGCATCTTTCCCCACATTTATCTCCAAAATTTCTTACATCACAAACTATAGAAAGGGTTTCACTTAAATTGACACGAATCAATCCCACAGTTTTATCTGGTTTTGTTGAACTCGACAATGGGTTTTTTTACTTGGTTCAAAGCAGATATCCAAACAATCTATGTTGCCAATCAAAATATAGTGATTTTTACATAAGATTCATTTAGCATTATAACACTATTGACAAGCCCTTAATAGATTTGTTGTTGGATAATGCTTTTACAAGGAACCTGTGTGCTCAAGCTGCATTCCAAAATGTAAAGACGACTATGACCACAGCCCCTGGATTTCAATTTAGAATTTACCTCATCCCCAAAATTTTCTAAGAATGGTCCACAGCCCCTGCATTCAATTATTTCGTTTTCAGCATAAGAAATATGTGATGATCGTTTTATGAATCACTAAACTAAACTACGATCACGACTAATGCAAGCGCACCTATCGAATAGTAGTATAGCTATAGTGAGTTTAGAATATCGTACCCACAAGGACTAAAAATACTAGTATTAACTATCTTTCTATTACTTAGGCTAAAATAAAAGGGATTTGTTTTAATATAAAATTAACTAAACTAATTAACTAATGAACGCGATAGAGTGTGAAGGAAGTAATAGAATAAACCAATGATAAAGACAATACCCAAGCAAGAATCCACCTAGACTTCACTTATTATTCTGACTTTGAATTAAATGATTTATTCACTTGTCTTGATCTGTAGAAATCCCTAAATTATGTTAATATCTCTTTCGAGACTAAGAACAACTGACTCTAGGTTGATTAATTGAAATATCTTTCTAATTAAAACCCCTATTGTCGTATTAACTCGATCTATGGATTCCCTTATTAGATTTGACTCTAATCCGGTAGCTTTATGTCGTCCTATTTCTAAGATTGCAATCAACTTATGTCGTCCTATTTCTAGGATTGCAATCAACTCCGCTTAATTATGCTAGATCTACTCTTAAACAAGGACTTTTGCTCCACTAAATAAGCACATCAAACTTGAATTAATATCCTGAAAATATTAAGGCAAGAATTAATAACACATAATTAAGAACAAGAACAAGTATTTATCATGTAATTCAAAAAATTAAATAATAAGATTCGTCATAGGTTTCATCCTCCCTAGGTATCTAGGGAATTTAGTTTATAATTTTAGGGAAAAACTTCTCAAAAATAGGAAAACAACAAAACATAAAGAAACCCAAAAACTTCGAGAGAAATTGAAGGGAGATCTTCAGTCTTGAAGAAGATCCTGCTTTCTACTTCACGTGCCCTCTTTAGGTCCTCTTCTAGTATGTATTTATAAACTTTAGAATGCTCAGAAAACCTAAAAATTGGCTTTTTTTGCATGTTTGGGAAACAGGGAGCGATATCGACACAGGCTGCCACATAAGCGTGTGGCCATCCCGTGTGGCTCACTCGGGAATGTGCTCAACCCGTGTGGATCTTTAAATCAGCTTGTTTTGTCTGTTTTTAGCCCGTTTTCTACTCCTTTTGTTCCCCTATGCTCTCCTAAGTATAAAATATGAAATTAAAGGATTAGGAGCATCAAATTCACTAAATTATATGGGATTAAAATGTGTTACTTTTATGGTTTATCAAATATCCCCACACTTAAGCATTTGCTTGTCCTCAAACAAAATCCTCAACTCGCAATTAAGATTAAACTTTCTCAATTCATAATTCTCATCAAAAATGTTTTATCAAAATTCACAAGTAATCATAAATTGACAATTTAGCTAAAAGAGCACTAAATGCACAAGCAATCCAAGTCTAGCATTTTTAAAACATGAAAACATATGTATTTCCCCTTATTTAAGTAATTACTTTTAATTCAAAAATTGACAAGATTTGACATCCTCACTAAAGGTTCACTCAAATCACTCAAAGTGTTTAAGGTTAAAAAATTAAGCACTCAAGAGTCAAATAAGAAAAGTTATTACCATAGGTTTGCATGAAAATCAAATCTCCACCATTGTAGAATGAGATGATATACAAATCAAAAGGTCTTTAAAGGGTTGTAATGGGGCTTGGGTTAAAGGTTTGGATAAAGGCTGAACAAGTAGGTTAGAATCGAGATTGAATTGACAAATTACCTAACTAGAAAAATAGACTAATACTAAATAATCAATAAAACTAATTTAAGAAAAACACGAGCTTCTTCTCAGAATATGAAATTAACCACTTAAGCTTAACACAAAGAACTAATAATAATCAACATATATGTTTGTTTTTTTTTAAGAACAAGTGAGAGTAAGAGAGAAATTGATAACTTGAATAAAAGAACATAGTTAAGCAATTAACCAAATCAAATCTTGACAAAAAGGGAGTCAATAAAACGGGAATAATTCTCAATGAATCAAGAATGAGTTATGATTTAATATTAATGGGTAAATTAAGGAATGGTTTGTTAGGCTCAAAAGGGTTCACTAAGGGTTAATTATAAAGGTAGGCTTATGGGATAAGTGGGTTAAAACCTAGGTGCCTTTATTATCTCAGTATATCAAATCAAAAGTGAAGTCTTGACATGTATAATCGAAGCAAGTTCTAGAATAACCAATCAGTATTGGCACACTCATAACCCATAATAAAGTGAGCAAAAAAGATGTATGCTCTGAAAGCTCAAAATCTCACAAAAATTATGGCTTTTGATGTCAATATTGCGAATTTCAAATTTCAAGGTAATACTTAAATTTAGGGAAACAACCTAAAAATTTTTAAATATGAAAATAGACTTATCAGTTTGATTCTTTAGTGTCTTAAAGTTTAAACAATCAATGCACAAATACCTATGAATTTAATCTAAAACACCTTAATGATAATCACAAATCAATAAGAATTCATTCTAATAGTAGTATGAGAAAATTACTTAAACACAAGGCATAATTCAGGAATTTTCAAATAATCATCTTAATAACCTCCCCACGCTTAAGATGTACATTGTCCTCAATGTACAAACAAATATAACCATAATATAAACAGGATATCATAAAAGAGGGAGAGAATTGAAACTAGCATGACTGTTGGATGAAATTCCAAAATAGTGAAAAGCGGAATTGTAGATAAATGTAAAGGTAGTGCAAAATTCTGAGCAACTGATAAGAAGGTAAACACAACACTGAAGAAGATTAAAAAGGGTTACTCGATTAGAGACAACCATAATAATTGAAATAGGGTTCAAAATATAAAGACAAAATAAACATAAAAATAAAAATAATAAAGATAAAAATAAAAATAAATATAAATATAGATGGACTCAATGGTCCTTATCATCGGAGAAGTCAACATCGTGAGTCGTCGGTGCCGAAGATGAAATATGGAGGTGCTGACAGATCTGCTGTAGAGTGACATCAATGTTGTCGAACCTCTGAAAGCACTACTGCTCGAATCGAGTAAATCGTTCTGAGAGGTCTGCAAGGGTAACAGCAGAATGAGTAGGGTGGTGATTCGAAGGTGGTGGTGGATGTGGATCCTCGTGGTAGGGAGGAACATCATTAGGGAAGTCCTCTAGGTCATGTTGAACGTCAGACTGAAACAGTCTATACTGAGAGGGTCTACTCCACGTCACCGCTCGATCATCCTCATGTGGATCATGCTCGAGATGCTCTGAGAGGATATTTGGCCAACAAGTGTAAGTGTCGAGGACTGCTCCGGTATGTTGAGAATAACAAAGTGTCGAGCGAGTCAAGTCACGTAAGGGCCTAGATGGATGGACCCTTTTTGTGGCGTTCGGTCTGATGGCGAAAAGCGAGGGCAATAAAGTACGCCAAATCGAAGACATGCCCGGTAGCCATGCTCCATAGAAAGTAGGCATCAAAGGTGCTAACAACTCCTGTGCTCTCTCTCCGTCCGGTCAAAGTATGGGCTAAGAGGGCGTAAAGGTACCTTAGGGCTAGTGGGAGAGACGTCGTCTTCGAGCGGCTCACGTCATAAAGTATTTGACTCCCGTAAGCTCCGTCCAACATCGTGATGGTGAATAGTAGATGTGCCGATAGAGTCTGAGAAAGTTCTCGGAGCTCATAAATTCTTTAGTGTAAAGTCTCATAGCTGCGCCAAACTCGGGAATGCTCATGTGGCGTATCAACCTACAGAGTCGAAAACTGATGGTACCAGGCTCATCGTGAACCGTCATAACTTGCTGAACCATAAACGTAGAACAGAACTCTAATGTCAGCTCCATGTAGATGGGCTCGATAATGGCAAAGAATCTATCCCACAAAACCGTAATAATGAAGGTGCAAACGTCGTCAGCTAGGTGAACCTATTCAAGTGTGGCCCACTCAATGCAGCATCCTAGGCTGAGTGGTTGTGCTCGTAGTAACTAAAATAGATCCTCCTGAGGGCCCACTGGGAATCAGAGAAATGGGTGGCGAGCCTCAGTGGATGTGCTCGAAGAGGAGGTCCCACCGGAGCTTTTCCGCTTTTTCAAAGCGGGGACGGCTACTTTGGACTTGCCACGTGTGTTTGTCATTGTATATCTACAATAAAATGCTCAAATATGTTAATTTTACGAATCACATAATAAGTATAAATTGATAAGAAATATTAATTCTAAGTAAATCGCAGCAAGTGGATGGAGAAAGAAAGTGACTGTGAGCATGAAAAGCCGAACACCAAACAAGAGTGTAGTATTAATAACTAAACTGATAAGAATGAAGAATTAAAAAATTAACAAAAGAATAATCAACAATGTGATCAACTAAAATAAAATAAATGTAAAATCCTATTGAATAAGATAATATAACTAGTATTAAGCATCAACTAAGGAAATAACAAAATCGAGAACCATCCAAATTTCATTAGTAAACACAAATTCATATACATAGGTGAATAATTCAAATAAGCAGGAATAACTAAAAATTAGAAATTAATAATGGAACTAATGAAAATAAGAACAAAACACAATAATCATAAAGAAATAATAAAGAAATAATAAGAATGATAATGATAATAACAATAATAAGAATAGCAATAATAATATGGACCAATAACAGATAAGATAATAATAATCATGAAAAAAATTGAAATAAAAAACTAAAAAAGGGGAAAGGAAAAGGAAATCGATGGTGGTGACCAGAGCTCGGAGAATCGATGGGAACGGTGGTTGAAGCGAGGGGGAACGTGCGACGGGATGAGGGTGGATCTTGGGTGCTGCGAGTGAATAGTGGAAGAAAGGGAAGAACGAAAAAGGAAGGGGGTGAAAGGGGCGCGTGGGATTGGGGGTTTAAGTGTGGTGGTCGATTTAGATAGGAGAAGGGAAGAGCTGCGGTGGTGGAACGAGAAGAGGTGATGGTTGGAGTGGTGGGTGTTGAATGGAGAGGAAGCAAAAGGAAAAAAAGAGGGAGGGGGGAAAGAGAAAGAAGGAGGAAGAGGGGAAAGGGGAGAGAGTGTGTAGCCGGTCGACGGATGGTGAGGAGAAGGAAGGAGCGGCGACGGGGCTGGAAAAGTTGAAAAAGAAGACAAAGTAAGAAGAATACTAGGGATTGAAGGTTTTATGGGTGACACGATCATGCAACGGTCCGTGTTGGGCTACACGGTTGTGTCACATGGCTGGGTGGATATGTATAGCTCGTGTGTAATTAAATTTCTAAGCCCAGTCTTCGCACGGCCTCAGACACGCCCGTGTGTCCATGCTGTGTGGTTCACACGGTCGTATCGCACGGCCATGTGCAATGTTGTTCACTTCTCCCACGTCCGTGTGGCCTCCCATACGCTCGTGTGTCCAAACACACGGCTATATGCCTCGCTCGTGTAACTCTTTGACTTGTTTTGAATTCCAAAAATTAAACTTCAGTTTTCACATGGCATAGGACACACCCGTGTGTCCAAGACGTATGGTCCACATGGCCATGTTGCATGCCCGTGTGGATTCTTTTAGCTCGTGTCTCTGTCTATTTTTGGGGATTTAAGCTTCAGGGCTCACACGACCCAGGACACGCCCGTGTGTCCAGGCCATGTGGGTTGCACAGCCGTGTCGCTTGGCTGTGTAATTATCTGTCGATTTCCTTTTAAAAATAAAAACTAAGTCCCAAATCTACACGGCCAAGAACACGCCCTTGTGTCTAGGCCATGTGGGTCACACCGTCATATCGCACGGTCATGTAACTTGTTATCGCACCCATGTTAAGTCACACGGCCTAGGACACACCCGTGTGTCTAGGCCGTATGGGTCAAAAACCTGTATTTTAATGTTTCTTTAAAATTTTTTAAGTAATATTATCAAATAAAATTAAGAAAATTAGCAATGTTAGTAATCAGGTTGTCTCTCGAGAAGTGCTTATTTAAAGTTTAAGCTCGACTTACCTTGTGGGCATGTTTACGAAAGCTCGAGGAGCTGAAGCTCCTCTCTATTGTTTCTGAAATTCTCACCATTATAAAGTTTAAGTCGATGATCGTTTACCTTGAATGTGCCAAATTCTGGGTGAGTTACCTCTATCATACCGTATGGGAAAATGGTTTGCACTAAGAATGGACCTGACCATCTTTGATTTCAGCTTTCCGAGAAACAACTTGAGTCTTGAATTATACAAGAGGACAAGATCTCCAACTTCGAATTGTTTGGGTTGCTTTAAACGAGCGTTGTGGCATCCCTTTGTCGCTTCTTTGTATAATCGTGAGTTCGCATAAGTGTTTTCTCGCCATTCATCTAACTCGTTCAACTGTATCAGTCTCTTCTCACCTGCGAGTTTGATATCAAAGTTTAGGAATTTTATAGCCAAAAATGCTTTATGCTCTAATTCGAATGGTAAATGACAACTTTTCCCATAAACAAGTTTGTAAGGAGATGTTCCTGTGGGAATTTTAAAAGTGGTTCTATAGGCCCATAAAGCATCATCTACTTTTATCACCCAATCCTTCTTATTTGATTCTACGGTTTTCTCTAGGATGCGTTTAAGTTTTCGATTGGCGACTTAGACTTGTCCACTAGTTTGAGGGTGATAAGGGGTAGTTGTCCTATGATATACTCCATATCTCTTAAGTATTTTGTCAAATTGAGCATTACAAAAATGTGTACCCTTATCACTAATGATTACTCTAGGTGTTCCGAATCGAGAGAATAGTTTCTTAAGGAATCCAACTACCATTCTAGCATTATTAATAGGTAAAGCTTGAGCTTCTACCTATTTTGACATATAATCAACTACTACTAGGATATATTTATTTCCATACGAACTAGGAAATGGGCCTATAAAATCAATGCCCCAAACATCAAATATTTCATATGAGAGCATATACGTTTGAGGCATTTCATTACGTTTAGAGATATTACCTGTTCTCTGGCATCTATCACAAGAAGTAACATACCTGTTAGCGTCTTTGAATAGTGTGGGCCAATAAAAATCTGATTCGAGTGCTTTATGTGTTGCCTTAGTCCTACTGTAACGTCCTCCTATTGGCTCTGAGTGGCAGCGTTTCAAGATCTTACTCGTTTCTAATATTGTAACACATCTCTTAATTACTTGATCTGCTATACACGGAAAAGAAAAGGATCCTCTCAAAAATAATTTTTCACATCGGCAAAAAATCTCTTCTTTTGATGATGTGTCAACCTTTTTGAAAGGATGTTAGCAGCTAGATAATTTGTAATATCCGCAAACCAAAGGCTTTTAGAGTCAGTTATAATCAAGAGAGTTGTTCTTCAGGAAACGAGTTATTTATCTCACTTTCATCAAGCTCCTTGAGATATGGGTTTTCTAACTTGGACAATGATCTGCTGCAAGATTTTTGGCTCATTTCTTATCTTGGATTTCTAAATCGAATTCCTGCAACAATAAAATCCATCTTATTAGTTGACGCTTTGTATCTGATTTAGTAAGGAGATAACGAAGAACCGAATGGTCAGTGTAAATGACAACTTTAGATAATATTAAATATGGTCTAAATTTATCGAATGCAAAAACTACAGCCAACAATTCTTTCTTAGTAGTTGTGTAATGTTCTTGTGCGGCTGTCAATGTCTTGCTAGCATAATAAATAGGTTAAAAATGATTATCTCTTTGTTGTCCAAGAACCGCACCTACTGCAAAATCACTCGCATTACACATTAGTTCAAAGGATAAATTCCAATCAGGTGCAACTACAATCGGAGCATTAATTAATTTATCTTTAAGAGTATTAAATGTTTCTAAACATTCCTGATTGAAATTGGAAGGCACATCTTTTTCTAGCAAATTCGTTAAAGGCTTAGCTATTTTAGAAAAATCCTTAATAAATCTTCTATAAAACCTCGCATGTCCTAAAAAGCTTCGAATAGCCTTAACTAAACTAAGGGGAGGCAATTTCTCAATAGTTTCAATTTTCGATTTATCAACCTCAATCCATTTACTAGATATTTTGTAGCCTAGCACAATCCCTTCACGAACCATGAAGTGACATTTTTCCCAATTAAGTACAAGGTTCATTTCCTCACATCTCATTAGAACTCATTTTAAATTCTTAAGGCAAAGATGAAAAAAATTACCGAATACCGAGAATTCATCCATAAATACCTTCATAATGTCTTCTACGAGTTCATCAAAAATGGCCAACAAGCAGCGCTGAAAGGTAGCAGGAGCATTACATAACCCAAAAGGCATTCACCGATAAGCAAACGTTTCGTATGGACATGTAAATATCATTTTCTCTTAATCCTTAAGGGCTATCGGAATTTGAAAGTAGCCAGAAAGTCCGTCTAGGAAACAATTAAACATATGCCCAGATAATCTTTCCAACATTTGATCAATGAATGGTAAGGGAAAGTGATCTTTTCTCGTGGCATCGTTTAATTTCCTGAAGGCAATGCAAACTCTTCAACCTGTGACTGTTCTTGTTAGAATTAATTCATTCTTCTCATTAGCCACAACAGTCATGCCTCATTTCTTAGGAACAACCTGCACAGGACTCGCCCAAGTGATAAACCATAATATATACATATTTTTACCCCATGCTTGGCATATTTTTGGAAGGATTATCATAAGATTTAATGAATTTGATACGCCTAATCCTTTAATTTCATGTTTATACTCAGGAGAGCTTAGGATAGCAAAAAGAGTGAGAAACTGGCAAAAAACGGACAAAATAGGCCTAATTTAGTGTTTCACACGGCCTAGGCACCTCCACACGGGTAATCCACACACCCGTGTGTGACACACGGGTAGGCCACACACCTGTGTGTCATGGCCATGTCGACATTAAACCAAGTTAGAATTGCACACGGCCTGAGTACCTTCACACGGGAGGTGTCACATGGCCGTGTCCCTGTCGACCCTAAGTCTAATGCTATTCGGAAAAGGCTAATTTTGGGCTATTTTGGGCATTCCAAAGTCTATAAAAACACCCGAGAGGAGGATCAAGGGGGGACGCGGAGTAGAACGCAGAAAATACTCGAAGAACAACCATCGGAATCAGCTCGGAAGTAGGATTTACTTCAAGACTGAAGATCTCTATTAAATTTCTACCGAAGTTTTTTGGGTTTCTTTATATTTTGTTATTTTCCCAATTTTGAGATGTTTTCCTCTATCGTTATGAACTAAATTCCCTAAATACCTAGGGAAGTGGAAGCCTAAAGACAGATCTTATTACTATTTGAATTATATGATTAATACTTGTTCTTATTCTTAATTATGAGTTTTAATCTTTGCTATAATATTCCAGGATATTAATGCAGGTTTGATGTGCTTATTCAATGGAGCAAAAGTCCCTATTTTAAGAGTAGATCTTCCATAATTGAGCAGAGTTGTATGCAATCCTAGAGTTAGGATGACATAAATCTGTCGAATTAGAGTCAAATCTAATAAGGGAATCCATAGATCGAGTTAATGCCACAATAGGGGTTTTAATTAGAAAGAGATTTCAGTTAATCAACCTAGAGTCAGATGTTTTTGGTCTCGAGAGAGATAATAACATAAAACACGAATTTCTACGGATTAAGTCAAGTGAATAAATCATCTAATTCAGAAGTAATAAGTGAAGTCTAGGTCGATTCTTACTTGGGTATTATCTTCTCCATTGGTTTTCCAAAAGTATCTTCCAACTTTCATCTCTGTCTCGTTCTTAGTTAATTAAATAATTAAGTTTAGCTTAGAAAAAATCCATTAAATTCTTAGGCTGGATAATAAAAAGATAGTAATTACTAGTACTTTTAGTTCTTGTGGATACGATATTTTCGGTCTCACCTTAATTATACTACTGTTTGATAGGTGCGCTTGCCTTAGTCTAATTTTTAGTTAGTTTAGCGACTGTCAAGTTTTTGGCGCCGTTGCCTGGACTAAGATATTAGGAACGCTTAATTTTTATTACTTTAGCCATTTTTATTTTTATTACAATTCAAAATTTTTTTATTTTTATTTTAATTACTAATCTTTCTTTTACCTTCTCCTGGCAGGTTTTTGACAGTTTATGACTAGAAGAAACCCGTCAGGACATTTGTATTTTGATAGTAAGATCAAGAGCACAGCTCACAGAAATCGAAGAGAAATAAGGCAAAGCCTACTATACATAGAGGAAGAGCACAAGGACGACACCAATAACACCGAGGAGATGGCTAAAAATCAAAATAATCCGCTGCCTCCTGTGGTTGTCGCAAACCCAGTAAATCAGAATCCTGCTCCTCGTACTATGTATGATTATGCTAAACCTATTTTAACATGGACTGAATCGAGTATAGTTAGACTTGCTATTGCTGCAAATAATTTTGAACTAAAACCTAACACGATTCAAATGATACAACAGTTTGTTCAGTTTGATGGTTCGCAGGACAAGGATCCGAACACTAATTTAGCAAATTTTCTAGAA